>NW_028295338.1:0-311652 GCF_964341445.2 Mesoplodon mirus
TTTTTATTTTTTATTACAGCAAGTTTGATTACAATGTTTGGCTTGTTGTAGGTGTGGAAGATGTGGTTCTTTTACACATATACAGATGTCTGTTCTTCCTGGGATCCTTTTCCCATGTACGTTATGACAGAATGTTGAGTTGTCCTCTCTTGGTATTCTGTAGGTCTTTGGTGATTATATATGTCACCTGTGTTTGTATATGTCTGTTAACCCCGATATCATAATGAAACCAATCCTCACACCTTTCCATTGGTGAACCATAAGTTTGTTTAATGAATCTGTGATTGCCCTTCTCCGTGGCAATATCTGCCCTGGTATCCATTTTTAGGTAACACCTATAAGTGATATGATATGATATGTGTCTTTCACTTTCTGACTTACTACAAGTCACGTGATTACTTCTAGACTCATCTACGGTGCTGCAAATGGCATTGTGTCCTTTTTTCCCTTGGCTTCTATTCTGCCTTAGCGAGGTCCATTTTCAACAATGTGATTCCCTGAGGGTTGTGGATTAGCTGACCTGGGCAGCCTTACCCTGCCGGCCCGCCCTCCCCAGGTGTGCCTCGTTGAGGTCAATATAAACAGCGCTCCAGGCAGCAATAGCCCCTGAAGCTGTGCCTGACTCCATATTCTCTGCCCCGTCAGCAGTCTCGGGGCTGTGCTGGTGGGAGGGAGTGAGGGGCCACAGCTTTGTGGGTGGCCCGCTGTGAGTGGGGCTCTGCTGGCCATTCTGCAGGAGTTGTCAGGCTGCCACCTGTAAAGAAGAGGATGTGTCACCCATACCTTCCGCTGGAATTTCTCTCCGGACAGAGGTGAGGAAGGCAAAAAGCAGTGGGGGCCGGGACAGGAGGGGTATCTCAGGTAGGGCAATGGAAAGCTTCCAGAAGAGCGCCCGGAGCCAGGACCACCCTGGCTGGCCTGCAGGCACCAAGTTGGCCTGCGTGCTTTCGCTGGTGTGACTCCACGGCCCTTCCTCTAGGCTTTCAAGACCTTGTACATATTCAGGTGTTTTACCTGGGAAGGGTGGGAACAGTTCAGCAGCAGCTGGCCTGGGGCTCAGCTCACGTTTACTCATAGATGCCTCGGCACGGTCCCCCAGCTTTGCAATGAGGACGCTCCTTGCGTGGGGGGTGGGTTGCTGGCGGTATGGGAGATGGTTCCCCACCTCTGACCAATTTCAGAATTGTTTACTGCTGGAGCAAGTGCCCTGATAGGGTTTTCCTCTGTATAACTCGTGGGTTAAGGTTTTTTATTTTTCTTTTATGTTTCAAGTTAGATTTTATTCCTCTTTTATGTATTTATAGATATAAGCATGGAAATAATTCATTCCTATAAATACATCTGTGTGACGGGAAGAACGTTTTTCTGTTTTATTTTTAAATTTTATTTTTTAAAATTTTGAAATTTAATTTTTATTTTTTTTATACAGCACGTTATTATTAGTTATGTATTTTATGCATATACATGTATACAGGTCAATCCCAATCTCCCAAATCATCCCACCACCACCACCCCATGGCTTCCCACACTTGGTGTCCATACGTTTGTTCTCTACCTCTGTGTCTCTATTTCTTCCTTGCAAAGCAGTTCATCTGTACCATTTTTTAGGCTCCACATATATGCATTAATATACAATATTTGTTTTCCTCTTTCTGACTTACTTCATTCTGTATGACAGTCTCTCGATCCATCGATGTCTCTACAAATGACCCAGTTTCATTCCTTTTTATGGCCGAGTAATATTCCATTTTATATATGTACCACATCTTTATCCATTCATCTGTCTGTGGGCATTTAGGTGGCTTCCATTACCTGGCTCTTGTAAAGAGTGCTGCAACGAACATTGTGGTGAATGTGCCTTTTTGATTTATGGTTTTCTCTGGGTATATGCCCAGAAGTGGGATTGCTGGATCAGATGGTAATTCTATTTCTAGTTTTTTTAAGGAAACTCCATACTGTTCTCCATAGTGACTGTATCAATTTACATTCCCACCAATAGTGGAAGAGGGCTCCTTTTGTCCACACCCTCCCCAGAATTGGTTGTTTGTAGATTTTCTGATGATGCCGATTCTAACAGGTGTGAGGTGACACCTCATTGTAGTTTTGATTTGCATTTCTCTAATAATTAGTGCTGTTGAGCAGCTTTTCATGTGCGTCTTGGCCATCTCTGTGTCTCCTTTGAAGAAACCTCTCTTTAGATCTTCTGCCCATTTTTGTATTGGGTTGTTTGTTCTTTTAATATTAAGCTGCATGAGCTGTTTATATATATTGGAGATTAAACCTCTGTCCATTGATTCGTTTGCAACGATTTTCGCCCATTCTGAGGGATGCCTTTATCCATTCCCGTTTTTTCTAACAAAAAAGGAAAGAAAGGAAAAGAAGCAGAACACTAATGTGCGTAAAATATGCCTTTTGAAACGGTCGTTTTGAAATATGGACGTCCTTTGAATTTTTTGGTCGATATGTGACCCCAGGATTTGTTTTCAGGGCAGGTGTCATTTACAGGCCTGCAATGATTTTGAATATCAACTGACCATTAGCGCTGGGATTAAAGCTGCTGTTGTGTGAAACGGCCACAAGGTGGCAGCAGTTCTCCCTTACCAAATCTGGTGACTAGGGCAACAGAGCCTCAATGGAAGTGGTGTTCTAGATTGGAATTTAGAATGGAATGTGCCAGGAGAAAGCCCCTCAAGTTTGTCTCACTACTTCTTCGTGTTTTTAATTTAATTTTTTTATTTTTTATTACAGCAAGTTTGATTACAATGTTTGGCTTGTTGTAGGTGTGGAAGATGTGGTTCTTTTACACATATACAGATGTCTGTTCTTCCTGGGATCCTTTTCCCATGTACCTTATGACAGAATGTTGAGTAGTCCTCTCTTGGTATTCTGTAGGTCTTTGGTGATTATATATGTCACCTGTGTTTGTATATGTCCGTTAACCCCGTTATCGTAATGAAACCAATCCTCACACCTTTCCATTGGTGAACCATAAGTTTGTTTAATGAATCTGTGATTGCCCTTCTCCGTGGCAATATCTGCCCTGGTATCCATTTTTAGGTAACACCTATAAGGGATATGATATGATATGTGTCTTTCACTTTCTGACTTACTACAAGTCACGTGATTACTTCTAGACTCATCTACGGTGCTGCAAATGGCATTGTGTCCTTTTTTCCCTTGGCTTCTATTCTGCCTTAGCGAGGTCCATTTTCAACAATGTGATTCCCTGAGGGTTGTGGATTAGCTGACCTGGGCAGCCTTACCCTGCCGGCCCGCCCTCCCCAGGTGTGCCTCGTTGAGGTCAATATAAACAGCGCTCCAGGCAGCAATAGCCCCTGAAGCTGTGCCTGACTCCATATTCTCTGCCCCGTCAGCAGTCTCGGGGCTGTGCTGGTGGGAGGGAGTGAGGGGCCACAGATTTGTGGGTGGCCCGCTGTGAGTGGGGCTCTGCAGGCCATTCTGCAGGAGTTGTCAGGCTGCCATCTGTAAAGAAGAGGATGTGTCACCCATACCTTCCGCTGGAATTTCTCTCCGGACAGAGGTGAGGAAGGCAAAATGCAGTGGGGGCCGGGACAGGAGGGGTATCCCAGGTAGGGCAATGGAAAGCTTCCGGAAGAGCGCCCGGGGCCAGGACCACCCTGGCTGGCCTGCAGGCACCAAGTTGGCCTGCGTGCTTTCGCTGGTGTGGCTCCTCGGCCCTTCCTCTAGGCTTTCAAGACCTTGTACATATTCAGGTGTTTTACCTGGGAAGGGTGGGAACAGTTCAGCAGCAGCTGGCCTGGGGCTCAGCTCACGTTTACTCATAGATGCCTCGGCACGGTCCCCCAGCTTTGCAATGAGGACGCTCCTTGCGTGGGGGGTGGGTTGCTGGCGGTATGGGAGATGGTTCCCCACCTCTGACCAATTTCAGAAATGTTTACTGCTGGAGCAAGTGCCCTGATAGGGTTTTCCTCTGTATAACTCGTGGGTTAAGGTTTTTTATTTTTCTTTTATGTTTCAAGTTAGATTTTATTCCTCTTTTATGTATTCATAGATATAAGCATGGAAATAATTCATTCCTATAAATACATCTGTGTGACGGGAAGAACGTTTTTCTGTTTTATTTTTAAATTTTATTTTTTAAAATTTTGAAATTTAATTTTTATTTTTTTTTATACAGCACGTTATTATTAGTTATGTATTTTATGCATATACATGTATACAGGTCAATCCCAATCTCCCAAATCATCCCACCACCACCACCCCATGGCTTCCCACACTTGGTGTCCATACGTTTGTTCTCTACCTCTGTGTCTCTATTTCTTCCTTGCAAAGCAGTTCATCTGTACCATTTTTTAGGCTCCACATATATGCATTAATATACAATATTTGTTTTCCTCTTTCTGACTTACTTCATTCTGTATGACAGTCTCTCGATCCATCGATGTCTCTACAAATGACCAAGTTTCATTCCTTTTTATGGCCGAGTAATATTCCATTTTATATATGTACCACATCTTTATCCATTCATCTGTCTGTGGGCATTTAGGTGGCTTCCATTACCTGGCTCTTGTAAAGAGTGCTGCAACGAACATTGTGGTGAATGTGCCTTTTTGATTTATGGTTTTCTCTGGGTATATGCCCAGAAGTGGGATTGCTGGATCAGATGGTAATTCTATTTCTAGTTTTTTTAAGGAAACTCCATACTGTTCTCCATAGTGACTGTATCAATTTACATTCCCACCAATAGTGGAAGAGGGCTCCTTTTGTCCACACCCTCCCCAGAATTGGTTGTTTGTAGATTTTCTGATGATGCCGATTCTAACAGGTGTGAGGTGACACCTCATTGTAGTTTTGATTTGCATTTCTCTAATAATTAGTGCTGTTGAGCAGCTTTTCATGTGCGTCTTGGCCATCTCTGTGTCTCCTTTGAAGAAACCTCTCTTTAGATCTTCTGCCCATTTTTGTATTGGGTTGTTTGTTCTTTTAATATTAAGCTGCATGAGCTGTTTATATATATTGGAGATTAAACCTCTGTCCATTGATTCGTTTGCAACGATTTTCGCCCATTCTGAGGGATGCCTTTATCCATTCCCGTTTTTTCTAACAAAAAAGGAAAGAAAGGAAAAGAAGCAGAACACTAATGTGCGTAAAATATGCCTTTTGAAACGGTCGTTTTGAAATATGGACGTCCTTTGAATTTTTTGGTCGATATGTGACCCCAGGATTTGTTTTCAGGGCAGGTGTCATTTACAGGCCTGCAATGATTTTGAATATCAACTGACCATTAGCGCTGGGATTAAAGCTGCTGTTGTGTGAAACGGCCACAAGGTGGCAGCCGTTCTCCCTTACCAAATCTGGTGACTAGGGCAACAGAGCCTCAATGGAAGTGGTGTTCTAGATTGGAATTTAGAATGGAATGTGCCAGGAGAAAGCCCCTCAAGTTTGTCTCACTACTACTTCTTCGTGTTTTTAATTTAATTTTTTTTTTATTTTTTATTACAGCAAGTTTGATTACAATGTTTGGCTTGTTGTAGGTGTGGAAGATGTGGTTCTTTTACACATATACAGATGTCTGTTCTTCCTGGGATCCTTTTCCCATGTACGTTATGACAGAATGTTGAGTAGTCCTCTCTTGGTATTCTGTAGGTCTTTGGTGATTATATATGTCACCTGTGTTTGTATATGTCTCTTAACCCCGATATCATAATGAAACCAATCCTCACACCTTTCCATTGGTGAACCATAAGTTTGTTTAATGAATCTGTGATTGCCCTTCTCCGTGGCAATATCTGCCCTGGTATCCATTTTTAGGTAACACCTATAAGTGATATGATATGATATGTGTCTTTCACTTTCTGACTTACTACAAGTCACGTGATTACTTCTAGACTCATCTACGGTGCTGCAAATGGCATTGTGTCCTTTTTTCCCTTGGCTTCTATTCTGCCTTAGCGAGGTCCATTTTCAACAATGTGATTCCCTGAGGGTTGTGGATTAGCTGACCTGGGCAGCCTTACCCTGCCGGCCCGCCCTCCCCAGGTGTGCCTCGTTGAGGTCAATATAAACAGCGCTCCAGGCAGCAATAGCCCCTGAAGCTGTGCCTGACTCCATATTCTCTGCCCCGTCAGCAGTCTCGGGGCTGTGCTGGTGGGAGGGAGTGAGGGGCCACAGCTTTGTGGGTGGCCCGCTGTGAGTGGGGCTCTGCTGGCCATTCTGCAGGAGTTGTCAGGCTGCCACCTGTAAAGAAGAGGATGTGTCACCCATACCTTCCGCTGGAATTTCTCTCCGGACAGAGGTGAGGAAGGCAAAAAGCAGTGGGGGCCGGGACAGGAGGGGTATCTCAGGTAGGGCAATGGAAAGCTTCCAGAAGAGCGCCCGGAGCCAGGACCACCCTGGCTGGCCTGCAGGCACCAAGTTGGCCTGCGTGCTTTCGCTGGTGTGACTCCACGGCCCTTCCTCTAGGCTTTCAAGACCTTGTACATATTCAGGTGTTTTACCTGGGAAGGGTGGGAACAGTTCAGCAGCAGCTGGCCTGGGGCTCAGCTCACGTTTACTCATAGATGCCTCGGCACGGTCCCCCAGCTTTGCAATGAGGACGCTCCTTGCGTGGGGGGTGGGTTGCTGGCGGTATGGGAGATGGTTCCCCACCTCTGACCAATTTCAGAATTGTTTACTGCTGGAGCAAGTGCCCTGATAGGGTTTTCCTCTGTATAACTCGTGGGTTAAGGTTTTTTATTTTTCTTTTATGTTTCAAGTTAGATTTTATTCCTCTTTTATGTATTTATAGATATAAGCATGGAAATAATTCATTCCTATAAATACATCTGTGTGACGGGAAGAACGTTTTTCTGTTTTATTTTTAAATTTTATTTTTTAAAATTTTGAAATTTAATTTTTATTTTTTTTATACAGCACGTTATTATTAGTTATGTATTTTATGCATATACATGTATACAGGTCAATCCCAATCTCCCAAATCATCCCACCACCACCACCCCATGGCTTCCCACACTTGGTGTCCATACGTTTGTTCTCTACCTCTGTGTCTCTATTTCTTCCTTGCAAAGCAGTTCATCTGTACCATTTTTTAGGCTCCACATATATGCATTAATATACAATATTTGTTTTCCTCTTTCTGACTTACTTCATTCTGTATGACAGTCTCTCGATCCATCGATGTCTCTACAAATGACCCAGTTTCATTCCTTTTTATGGCCGAGTAATATTCCATTTTATATATGTACCACATCTTTATCCATTCATCTGTCTGTGGGCATTTAGGTGGCTTCCATTACCTGGCTCTTGTAAAGAGTGCTGCAACGAACATTGTGGTGAATGTGCCTTTTTGATTTATGGTTTTCTCTGGGTATATGCCCAGAAGTGGGATTGCTGGATCAGATGGTAATTCTATTTCTAGTTTTTTTAAGGAAACTCCATACTGTTCTCCATAGTGACTGTATCAATTTACATTCCCACCAATAGTGGAAGAGGGCTCCTTTTGTCCACACCCTCCCCAGAATTGGTTGTTTGTAGATTTTCTGATGATGCCGATTCTAACAGGTGTGAGGTGACACCTCATTGTAGTTTTGATTTGCATTTCTCTAATAATTAGTGCTGTTGAGCAGCTTTTCATGTGCGTCTTGGCCATCTCTGTGTCTCCTTTGAAGAAACCTCTCTTTAGATCTTCTGCCCATTTTTGTATTGGGTTGTTTGTTCTTTTAATATTAAGCTGCATGAGCTGTTTATATATATTGGAGATTAAACCTCTGTCCATTGATTCGTTTGCAACGATTTTCGCCCATTCTGAGGGATGCCTTTATCCATTCCCGTTTTTTCTAACAAAAAAGGAAAGAAAGGAAAAGAAGCAGAACACTAATGTGCGTAAAATATGCCTTTTGAAACGGTCGTTTTGAAATATGGACGTCCTTTGAATTTTTTGGTCGATATGTGACCCCAGGATTTGTTTTCAGGGCAGGTGTCATTTACAGGCCTGCAATGATTTTGAATATCAACTGACCATTAGCGCTGGGATTAAAGCTGCTGTTGTGTGAAACGGCCACAAGGTGGCAGCAGTTCTCCCTTACCAAATCTGGTGACTAGGGCAACAGAGCCTCAATGGAAGTGGTGTTCTAGATTGGAATTTAGAATGGAATGTGCCAGGAGAAAGCCCCTCAAGTTTGTCTCACTACTTCTTCGTGTTTTTAATTTAATTTTTTTACTTTTTATTACAGCAAGTTTGATTACAATGTTTGGCTTGTTGTAGGTGTGGAAGATGTGGTTCTTTTACACATATACAGATGTCTGTTCTTCCTGGGATCCTTTTCCCATGTACCTTATGACAGAATGTTGAGTAGTCCTCTCTTGGTATTCTGTAGGTCTTTGGTGATTATATATGTCACCTGTGTTTGTATATGTCAGTTAACCCCGTTATCGTAATGAAACCAATCCTCACACCTTTCCATTGGTGAACCATAAGTTTGTTTAATGAATCTGTGATTGCCCTTCTCCGTGGCAATATCTGCCCTGGTATCCATTTTTAGGTAACACCTATAAGTGATATGATATGATATGTGTCTTTCACTTTCTGACTTACTACAAGTCACGTGATTACTTCTAGACTCATCTACGGTGCTGCAAATGGCATTGTGTCCTTTTTTCCCTTGGCTTCTATTCTGCCTTAGCGAGGTCCATTTTCAACAATGTGATTCCCTGAGGGTTGTGGATTAGCTGACCTGGGCAGCCTTACCCTGCCGGCCCGCCCTCCCCAGGTGTGCCTCGTTGAGGTCAATATAAACAGCGCTCCAGGCAGCAATAGCCCCTGAAGCTGTGCCTGACTCCATATTCTCTGCCCCGTCAGCAGTCTCGGGGCTGTGCTGGTGGGAGGGAGTGAGGGGCCACAGATTTGTGGGTTGCCCGCTGTGAGTGGGGCTCTGCTGGCCATTCTGCAGGAGTTGTCAGGCTGCCATCTGTAAAGAAGAGGATGTGTCACCCATACCTTCCGCTGGAATTTCTCTCCGGACAGAGGTGAGGAAGGCAAAAAGCAGTGGGGGCCAGGACAGGAGGGGTATCCCAGGTAGGGCAATGGAAAGCTTCCGGAAGAGCGCCCGGGGCCAGGACCACCCTGGCTGGCCTGCAGGCACCAAGTTGGCCTGCGTGCTTTCGCTGGTGTGGCTCCTCGGCCCTTCCTCTAGGCTTTCAAGCCCTTGTACATATTCAGGTGTTTTACCTGGGAAGGGTGGGAACAGTTCAGCAGCAGCTGGCCTGGGGCTCAGCTCACGTTTACTCATAGATGCCTCGGCACGGTCCCCCAGCTTTGCAATGAGGATGCTCCTTGCGTGGGGGGTGGGTTGCTGGCGGTATGGGAGATGGTTCCCCACCTCTGACCAATTTCAGAATTGTTTACCGCTGGAGCAAGTGCCCTGATAGGGTTTTCCTCTGTATAACTCGTGGGTTAAGGTTTTTTTTTTTTCTTTTATGTTTCAAGTTAGATTTTATTCCTCTTTTATGTATTTATAGATATAAGCATGGAAATAATTCATTCCTATAAATCCATCTGTGTGACGGGAAGAACGTTTTTCTGTTTTATTTCTAAATTTTATTTTTTTAAATTTTGAAATTTAAATTTTATTTATTTTTTTTTATACAGCACGTTATTATTAGTTATGTATTTTATGCATAAACATGTATACAGGTCAATCCCAATCTCCCAACTCATCCCACCTCCACCACCCCATGGCTTCCCACACTTGGTGTCCATACGTTTGTTCTCTACCTCTGTGTCTCTATTTCTTCCCTGCAAACCAGTTCATCTGTACCATTTTTTAGGCTCCACATATATGCATTAATATACAACATTTGTTTTCCTCTTTCTGACTTACTTCATTCTGTATGACAGTCTCTCGATCCATCGATGTCTCTACAAATGACCCAGTTTCATTCCATTTTATGGCCGAGTAATATTCCATTTTATATATATACCACATCTTTATCCATTCATCTGTCTGTGGGCATTTAGTTGGCTTCCATTACATGGCTATTGTAAAGAGTGCTGCAACGAACATTGTGGTGAATGTGCCTTTTTGATTTACGGTTTTCTCTGGGTATATGCCCAGAAGTGGGATTGCTGGATCAGATGGTGATTCTATTTCTAGTTTTTTTAAGGAAACTCCATACTGTTCTCCATAGTGACTGTATCAATTTACATTCCCACCAATAGTGGAAGAGGGCTCCTTTTGTCCACACCCTCCCCAGAATTGGTTGTTTGTAGATTTTCTGATGATGCCGATTCTAACAGGTGTGAGGTGATACCTCATTGTAGTTTTGATTTGCATTTCTCTAATAATTAGTGCTGTTGAGCAGCTTTTCATGTGCGTCTTGGCCATCTCTGTGTCTCCTTTGAAGAAACGTCTCTTTAGATCTTCTGCCCATTTTTGTATTGGGTTGTTTGTTTTTTTAATATTAAGCTGCATGAGCTGTTTATATATATTGGAGATTAAACCTCTGTCCATTGATTCGTTTGCAACGACTTTCGCCCATTCTGAGGGATGCCTTTTTCCATTTCCGTTTTTTTAACAAAAAAGGAAAGAAAGGAAAAGAAGCAGAACACTAATGTGCGTAAAATATGCCTTTTGAAACGGTCGTTTTGAAATATGGACGTCCTTTGAATTTTTTGGTCGATATGTGACCCCAGGATTTGTTTTCAGGGCAGGTGTCATTTACAGGCCTGCAATGATTTTGAATATCAACTGACCATTAGCGCTGGGATTAAAGCTGCTGTTGTGTGAAACGGCCACAAGGTGGCAGCAGTTCTCCCTTACCAAATCTGGTGACTAGGGCAACAGAGCCTCAATGGAAGTGGTGTTCTAGATTGGAATTTAGAATGGAATGTGCCAGGAGAAAGCCCCTCAAGTTTGTCTCACTAATTCTTCTTCGTGTTTTTAATTTAATTTTTTTTTATTTTTTATTACAGCAAGTTTGATTACAATGTTTGGCTTGTTGTAGGTGTGGAAGATGTGGTTCTTTTACACATATACAGATGTCTGTTCTTCCTGGGATCCTTTTCCCATGTACGTTATGACAGAATGTTGAGTAGTCCTCTGTTGGTATTCTGTAGGTCTTTGGTGATTATATATGTCACCTGTGTTTGTATATGTCTGTTAACCCCGATATCGTAATGAAACCAATCCTCACACCTTTCCATTGGTGAACCATAAGTTTGTTTAATGAATCTGTGATTGCCCTTCTCCGTGGCAATATCTGCCCTGGTATCCATTTTTAGGTAACACCTATAAGTGATATGATATGATATGTGTCTTTCACTTTCTGACTTACTACAAGTCACGTGATTATTCTAGACTCATCTACGGTGCTGCAAATGGCATTGTGTCCTTATTTCCCTTGGCTTCTATTCTGCCTTAGCGAGGTCCATTTTCAACAATGTGATTCCCTGAGGGTTGTGGATTAGCTGACCTGGGCAGCCTTACCCTGCCGGCCCGCCCTCCCCAGGTGTGCCTCGTTGAGGTCAATATAAACAGCGCTCCAGGCAGCAATAGCCCCTGAAGCTGTGCCTGACTCCATATTCTCTGCCCCGTCAGCAGTCTCGGGGCTGTGCTGGTGGGAGGGAGTGAGGGGCAACAGATTTGTGGGTGGCCCGCTGTGAGTGGGGCTCTGCTGGCCATTCTGCACGAGTTGTCAGGCTGCCACCTGTAAAGAAGAGGATGTGTCACCCATACCTTCTGCTGGAATTTCTCTCCGGACAGAGGTGAGGAAGGCACAAAGCAGTCGGGGACGGGACAGGAGGGGTATCTCAGGTAGGGCAATGGAAAGCTTCCGGAAGAGCGCCCGGGGCCAGGACCACCCTGGCTGGCCTGCAGGCACCAAGTTGGCATGCGTGCTTTCACTGGTGTGGCTCCACAGCCCTTCCTCTAGGCTTTCAAGACCTTGTACATATTCAGGTGTTTTACCTGGGAAGGGTGGGAACAGTTCAGCAGCAGCTGGCCTGGGGCTCAGCTCACGTATACTCATAGATGCCTCGGCACGGTCCCCCAGCTCTGCAATGAGGACGCTCCTTGCGTGGGGGGTGGGTTGCTGGCGGTATGGGAGATGGTTCCACACCTCTGACCAATTTCAGAATTGTTTACCGCTGGAGCAAGTGCCCTGATAGGGTTTTCCTCTGTATAACTCGTGGGTTAAGGTTTTTTTTTTTTCTTTTATGTTTCAAGTTAGATTTTATTCCTCTTTTATGTATTTATAGATATAAGCATGGAAATAATTCATTCCTATAAATACATCTGTGTGACGGGAAGAACGTTTTTCTGTTTTATTTTTAAATTTTATTTTTTAAAATTTTGAAATTTAATTTTTTAGTTTTTTTATACAGCACGTTATTATTAGTTATGTATTTTATGCATATACATGTATACAGGTCAATCCCAATCTCCCAACTCATCCCACCACCACCACCCCATGGCTTCCCACACTTGGTGTCCATACGTTTGTTCTCTACCTCTGTGTCTCTATTTCTTCCCTGCAAACCAGTTCATCTGTACCATTTTTTAGGCTCCACATATATGCATTAATATACAATATTTGTTTTCCTCTTTCTGACTTACTTCATTCTGTATGACAGTCTCTCGATCCATCGATGTCTCTACAAATGACCCAGTTTCATTCCTTTTTATGGCCGAGTAATATTCCATTTTATATATGTACCACATCTTTATCCATTCATCTGTCTGTGGGCATTTAGGTGGCTTCCATTACGTGGCTATTGTAAAGACTGCTGCAATGAACATTGTGGTGAATGTGCCTTTTTGATTTACGGTTTTCTCTGGGTATATGCCCAGAAGTGGGATTGCTGGATCAGATGGTAATTCTAATTCTAGTTTTTTTAAGGAAACTCCATACTGTTCTCCATAGTGACTGTATCAATTTACATTCCCACCAATAGTGGAAGAGGGCTCCTTTTGTCCACACCCTCCCCAGAATTGGTTGTTTGTAGATTTTCTGATGATGCCGATTCTAACAGGTGTGAGGTGACACCTCATTGTAGTTTTGATTTGCATTTCTCTAATAATTAGTGCTGTTGAGCAGCTTTTCATGTGCGTCTTGGCCATCTCTGTGTCTCCTTTGAAGAAACCTCTCTTTAGATCTTCTGCCCATTTTTGTATTGGGTTGTTTGTTCTTTTAATATTAAGCTGCATGAGCTGTTTATATATATTGGAGATTAAACCTCTGTCCATTGATTCGTTTGCAACGACTTTCGCCCATTCTGAGGGATGCCATTTTCCATTCCCGTTTTTTTTAACAAAAAAGGAAAGAAAGGAAAAGAAGCAGAACACTAATGAGGGTAAAATATGGCTTTTGAAACGGTCGTTTTGAAATATGGACGTCCTTTGAATTTTTTGGTCGATATGTGACCCCAGGATTTGTTTTCAGGGCAGGTGTCATTTACAGGCCTGCAATGATTTTGAATATCAACTGACCATTAGCGCTGGGATTAAAGCTGCTGTTGTGTGAAACGGCCACAAGGTGGCAGCAGTTCTCCCTTACCAAATCTGGTGACTAGGGCAACAGAGCCTCAATGGAAGTGGTGTTCTAGATTGGAATTTAGAATGGAATGTGCCAGGAGAAAGCCCCTCAAGTTTGTCTCACTACTTCTTCTTCGTGTTTTTAATTTAATTTTTTTTATTTTTTATTACAGCAAGTTTGATTACAATGTTTGGCTTGTTGTAGGTGTGGAAGATGTGGTACTTTTACACATATACAGATGTCTGTTCTTCCTGGGATCCTTTTCCCATGTACGTTATGACAGAATGTTGAGTAGTCCTCTCTTGGTATTCTGTAGGTCTTTGGTGATTATATATGTCACCTGTGTTTGTATATGTCTGTTAACCCCGATATCGTAATGAAACCAATCCTCACACCTTTCCATTGGTGAACCATAAGTTTGTTTAATGAATCTGTGATTGCCCTTCTCCGTGGCAATATCTGCCCTGGTATCCATTTTTAGGTAACACCTATAAGTGATATGATATGATATGTGTCTTTCACTTTCTGACTTACTACAAGTCACGTGATTACTTCTAGACTCATCTACGGTGCTGCAAATGGCATTGTGTCCTTTTTTCCCTTGGCTTCTATTCTGCCTTAGCGAGGTCCATTTTCAACAATGTGATTCCCTGAGGGTTGTGGATTAGCTGACCTGGGCAGCCTTACCCTGCCGGCCCGCCCTCCCCAGGTGTGCCTCGTTGAGGTCAATATAAACAGCGCTCCAGGCAGCAATAGCCCCTGAAGCTGTGCCTGACTCCATATTCTCTGCCCCGTCAGCAGTCTCGGGGCTGTGCTGGTGGGAGGGAGTGAGGGGCCACAGATTTGTGGGTTGCCCGCTGTGAGTGGGGCTCTGCTGGCCATTCTGCAGGAGTTGTCAGGCTGCCACCTGTAAAGAAGAGGATGTGTCACCCATACCTTCCGCTGGAATTTCTCTCCGGACAGAGGTGAGGAAGGCAAAAAGCAGTGGGGCCGGGACAGGAGGGGTATCTCAGGTAGGGCAATGGAAAGCTTCCGGAAGAGCGCCCGGGGCCAGGACCACCCTGGCTGGCCTGCACGCACCAAGTTGGCCTGCGTGCTTTCGCTGGTGTGGCTCCACGGCCCTTCCTCTAGGCTTTCAAGACCTTGTACATATTCAGGTGTTTTACCTGGGAAGGGTGGGAACAGTTCAGCAGCAGCTGGCCTGGGGCTCAGCTCACGTTTACTCATAGATGCCTCAGCACGGTCCCCCTGCTTTGCAATGAGGATGCTCCTTGGGTAGGGGGTGGGTTGCTGGCGGTATGGGAGATGGTTCCCCACCTCTGACCAATTTCAGAATTGTTTACCGCTGGAGCAAGTGCCCTGATAGGGTTTTCCTCTGTATAACTCGTGGGTTAAGGTTTTTTTTTTTTCTTTTATGTTTCAAGTTAGATTTTATTCCTCTTTTATGTATTTATAGATATAAGCATGGAAATAATTCATTCGTATAAATACATCTGTTTGACGGGAAGAACGTTTTTCTGTTTTATTTTTAAATTTTATTTTTTAAAATTTTGAAATTTAATTTTTAATTTTTTTATACAGCACGTTATTATTAGTTATGTATTTTATGCATATATATGTATACATGTCAATCCCAATCTCCCAACTCATCCCACCACCACCATCCCATGGCTTCCCACACTTGGTGTCCATACGTTTGTTCTCTACCTCTGTGTCTCTATTTCTTCCCTGCAAACCAGTTCATCTGTACCATTTTTTAGGCTCCACATATATGCATTAATATACAACATTTGTTTTCCTCTTTCTGACTTACTTCATTCTGTATGACAGTCTCTCGATCCATCGATGTCTCTACAAATGACCCAGTTTCATTCCTTTTTATGGCCGAGTAATATTCCATTTTATATATGTACCACATCTTTATCCATTCATCTGTCTGTGGGCATTTAGGTGGCTTCCATTACGTGGCTATTGTAAATAGTGCTGCAACGAACATTGTGGTGAATGTGCCTTTTTGATTTACGGTTTTCTCTGGGTATATGCCCAGAAGTGGGATTGCTGGATCAGATGGTGATTCTATTTCTAGTTTTTTTAAGGAAACTCCATACTGTTCTCCATAGTGACTGTATCAATTTACATTCCCACCAATAGTGGAAGAGGGCTCCTTTTGTCCACACCCTCCCCAGAATTGGTTGTTTGTAGATTTTCTGATGATGCCGATTCTAACAGGTGTGAGGTGATACCTCATTGTAGTTTTGATTTGCATTTCTCTAATAATTAGTGCTGTTGAGCAGCTTTTCATGTGTGTCTTGGCCATCTCTGTGTCTCCTTTAAAGAAACGTCTCTTTAGATCTTCTGCCCATTTTTGTATTGGGTTGTTTGTTTTTTTAATATTAAGCTGCATGAGCTGTTTATATATATTGGAGATTAAACCTCTGTCCATTGATTTGTTTGCAACGACTTTCGCCCATTCTGAGGGATGCCTTTTTCCATTCCCTTTTTTTTAACAAAAAAGGAGAGAAAGGAAAAGAAGCAGAACACTAATGTGCGTAAAATATGCCTTTTGAAACGGTCGTTTTGAAATATGGACGTCCTTTGAATTTTTTGGTCGATATGTGACCCCAGGATTTGTTTTCAGGGCAGGTGTCATTTACAGGCCTGCAATGATTTTGAATATCAACTGACCATTAGCGCTGGGATTAAAGCTGCTGTTGTGTGAAACGGCCACAAGGTGGCAGCAGTTCTCCCTTACCAAATCTGGTGACTAGGGCAACAGAGCCTCAATGGAAGTGGTGTTCTAGATAGGAATTTAGAATGGAATTTGCCAGGAGAAAGCCCCTCAAGTTTGTCTCACTACTTCTTCTTCGTGTTTTTAATTTAATTTTTTATTTTTTATTACAGCAAGTTTGATTACAATGTTTGGCTTGTTGTAGGTGTGGAAGATGCGGTTCTTTTACACATATACAGATGTCTGTTCTTCCTGGGATCCTTTCCCCATGTAGGTTATGACAGAATGTTGAGTAGTCCTCTCTTGGTATTCTGTAGGTCTTTGGTGATTATATATGTCACCTGTGTTTGTATATGTCTCTTAACCCCGATATCGTAATGAAACCAATCCTCACACCTTTCCTTTGGTGAACCATAAGTTTGTTTAATGAATCTGTGATTGCCCTTCTCTGTGGCAATATCTGCCCTGGTATCCATTTTTAGGTAACACCTATAAGTGATATGATATGATATGTGTGTTTCACTTTCTGACTTACTACAAGTCACGTGATTATTCTAGACTCATCTACGGTGCTGCAAATGGCATTGTGTCCTTTTTTCACTTGGCTTCTATTCTGCCTTAGCGAGGTCCATTTTCAACAATGTGATTCCCTGAGGGTTGTGCATTAGCTGACCTGGGCAGCCTTACCCTGCCGGCCCGCCCTCCCCAGGTGTGCCTCGTTGAGGTCAATATAAACAGCGCTCCAGGCAGCAATAGCCCATGAAGCTGTGCCTGACTCCATATTCTCTGCCCCGTCAGCAGTCTCGGGGCTGTGCTGGTGGGAGGGAGTGAGGGGCCACAGATTTGTGGGTTGCCCTCTGTGAGTGGGGCTCTGCTGGCCATTCTGCAGGATTTGTCAGGCTGCCACCTGTAAAGAAGAGGATGTGTCACCCATACCTTCCGCTGGAATTTCTCTCCGGACAGAGGTGAGGAAGGCAAAAAGCAGTGGGGCCGGGACAGGAGGGGTATCTCAGGTAGGGCAATGGAAAGCTTCCGGAAGAGCGCCCGGGGCCAGGACCACCCTGGCTGGCCGGCAGGCACGAAGTTGACCTGCGTGCTTTCGCTGGTGTGGCTCCACGGCCCTTCCTCTAGGCTTTCAAGCCCTTGTACATATTCAGGTGTTTTACCTGGGAAGGGTGGGAACAGTTCAGCAGCAGCTGGCCAGGGGCTCAGCTCACGTTTACTCACAGATGCCTTGGCACGGTCCCCCAGCTTTGCAATGAGGACGCTCCTTGCGTGGGGCGTGGGTTGCTGCCTGTATGGGAGATGGTTCCCCACCTCTGACCAATTTCAGAATTGTTTACCGCTGGAGCAAGTGCCCTGATAGGGTTTTCCTCTGTATAACTCGTGGGTTCATGTTTTTTTTTTCTTTTATGTTTCACGTTAGATTTTATTCCTCCTTTATGTATTTATAGATATAAGCATGGAAATAATTCATTCCTATAAATACATCTGTGTGAAGGGAAGAACGTTTTTCTGTTTTATTTCTAAATTTTATTTTTTTTAATTTTGAAATTTAAATTTTATTTATTTATTTTTATACAGCACGTTATTATTAGTTATGTATTTTATGCATAAACATGTATACAGGTCAATCCCAATCTCCCAACTCATCCCACCACCAACACCCCATGGCTTCCCACACTTGGTGTCCATACGTTTGTTCTCTACCTCTGTGTCTCTATTTCTTCCCTGCAAAGCAGTTCATCTGTACCATTTTTTAGGCTCCACATATATGCATTAATATACAACATTTGTTTTCCTCTTTCTGACTTACTTCATTCTGTATGACAGTCTCTCGATCCATCGATGTCTCTACAAATGACCCAGTTTCATTCCTTTTTATGGCCGAGTAATATTCCATTTTATATATATACCACATCTTTATCCATTCATCTGTCTGTGGGCATTTAGTTGGCTTCCATTACATGGCTATTGTAAAGAGTGCTGCAACGAACATTGTGGTGAATGTGCCTTTTTGATTTACGGTTTTCTCTGGGTATATGCCCAGAAGTGGGATTGCTGGATCAGATGGTGATTCTATTTCTAGTTTTTTAAGGAAACTCCATACTGTTCTCCATAGTGACTGTATCAATTTACATTCCCACCAATAGTGGAAGAGGGCTCCTTTTGTCCACACCCTCCCCAGAATTGGTTGTTTGTAGATTTTCTGATGATGCCGATTCTAACAGGTGTGAGGTGATACCTCATTGTAGTTTTGATTTGCATTTCTCTAATAATTAGTGCTGTTGAGCAGCTTTTCATGTGCGTCTTGGCCATCTCTGTGTCTCCTTTGAAGAAACCTCTCTTTAGATCTTCTGCCCATTTTTGTATTGGGTTGTTTGTTTTTTTAATATTAAGCTGCATGAGCTGTTTATATATATTGGAGATTAATCCTCTGTCCATTGATTCGTTTGCAACGACTTTCGCCCATTCTGAGGGATGCCTTTTTCCATTCCCGTTTTTTTTAACAATAAAGGAAAGAAAGGAAAAGAAGCAGAACACTAATGTGCGTAAAATATGCCTTTTGAAACGGTCGTTTTGAAATATGGACGTCCTTTGAATTTTTTGGTCGATATGTGACCCCAGGATTTGTTTTCAGGGCAGGTGTCATTTACAGGCCTGCAATGATTTTGAATATCAACTGACCATTAGCGCTGGGATTAAAGCTGCTGTTGTGTGAAACGGCCACAAGGTGGCAGCAGTTCTCCCTTACCAAATCTGGTGACTAGGGCAACAGAGCCTCAATGGAAGTGGTGTTCTAGATTGGAATTTAGAATGGAATGTGCCAGGAGAAAGCCCCTCAAGTTTGTCTCACTAATTCTTCTTCGTGTTTTTAATTTAATTTTTTTTTATTTTTTATTACAGCAAGTTTGATTACAATGTTTGGCTTGTTGTAGGTGTGGAAGATGTGGTTCTTTTACACATATACAGATGTCTGTTCTTCCTGGGATCCTTTTCCCATGTACGTTATGACAGAATGTTGAGTAGTCCTCTGTTGGTATTCTGTAGGTCTTTGGTGATTATATATGTCACCTGTGTTTGTATATGTCTGTTAACCCCGATATCGTAATGAAACCAATCCTCACACCTTTCCATTGGTGAACCATAAGTTTGTTTAATGAATCTGTGATTGCCCTTCTCCGTGGCAATATCTGCCCTGGTATCCATTTTTAGGTAACACCTATAAGTGATATGATATGATATGTGTCTTTCACTTTCTGACTTACTACAAGTCACGTGATTACTTCTAGACTCATCTACGGTGCTGCAAATGGCATTGTGTCCTTTTTTCCCTTGGCTTCTATTCTGCCTTAGCGAGGTCCATTTTCAACAATGTGATTCCCTGAGGGTTGTGGATTAGCTGACCTGGGCGGCCTTACCCTGCCGGCCCGCCCTCCCCAGGTGTGCCTCGTTGAGGTCAATATAAACAGCGCTCCAGGCAGCAATAGCCCCTGAAGCTGTGCCTGACTCCATATTCTCTGCCCCGTCAGCAGTCTCGGGGCTGTGCTGGTGGGAGGGAGTGAGGGGCAACAGATTTGTGGGTGGCCCGCTGTGAGTGGGGCTCTGCTGGCCATTCTGCAGGAGTTGTCAGGCTGCCACCTGTAAAGAAGAGGATGTGTCACCCATACCTTCCGCTGGAATTTCTCTCCGGACAGAGGTGAGGAAGGCAAAAAGCAGTGGGGGACGGGACAGGAGGGGTATCTCAGGTAGGGCAATGGAAAGCTTCCGGAAGAGCGCCCGGGGCCAGGACCACCCTGGCTGGCCTGCAGGCACCAAGTTGGCATGCGTGCTTTCACTGGTGTGGCTCCACAGCCCTTCCTCTAGGCTTTCAAGCCCTTGTACATATTCAGGTGTTTTACCTGGGAAGGGTGGGAACAGTTCAGCAGCAGCTGGCCTGGGGCTCAGCTCACGTTTACTCATAGATGCCTCGGCACGGTCCCCCAGCTTTGCAATGAGGACGCTCCTTGCATGGGGGGTGGGTTGCTGGCGGTATGGGAGATGGTTCCCCACCTCTGACCAATTTCAGAATTGTTTACCGCTGGAGCAAGTGCCCTGATAGGATTTTCCTCTGTATAACTCGTGGGTTAAGGTTTTTTTTTTTTTCTTTTATGTTTCAAGTTAGATTTTATTCCTCTTTTATGTATTTATAGATATAAGCATGGAAATAATTCATTCCTATAAATACATCTGTGTGACGGGAAGAACGTTTTTCTGTTTTATTTTTAAATTTTATTTTTTAAAATTTTGAAATTTAATTTTTTAGTTTTTTTATACAGCACGTTATTATTAGTTATGTATTTTATGCATATACATGTATACAGGTCAATCCCAATCTCCCAACTCATCCCACCACCACCACCCCATGGCTTCCCACACTTGGTGTCCATACGTTTGTTCTCTACCTCTGTGTCTCTATTTCTTCCCTGCAAACCAGTTCATCTGTACCATTATTTAGGCTCCACATATATGCATTAATATACAATATTTGTTTTCCTCTTTCTGACTTACTTCATTCTGTATGACAGTCTCTCGATCCATCGATGTCTCTACAAATGACCCAGTTTCATTCCTTTTTATGGCCGAGTAATATTCCATTTTATATATGTACCACATCTTTATCCATTCATCTGTCTGTGGGCATTTAGGTGGCTTCCATTACGTGGCTATTGTAAAGAGTGCTGCAATGAACATTGTGGTGAATGTGCCTTTTTGATTTACGGTTTTCTCTGGGTATATGCCCAGAAGTGGGATTGCTGGATCAGATGGTAATTCTAATTCTAGTTTTTTTAAGGAAACTCCATACTGTTCTCCATAGTGACTGTATCAATTTACATTCCCACCAATAGTGGAAGAGGGCTCCTTTTGTCCACACCCTCCACAGAATTGGTTGTTTGTAGATTTTCTGATGATGCCGATTCTAACAGGTGTGAGGTGGCACCTCATTGTAGTTTTGATTTGCATTTCTCTAATAATTAGTGCTGTTGAGCAGCTTTTCATGTGCGTCTTGGCCATCTCTGTGTCTCCTTTGAAGAAACCTCTCTTTAGATCTTCTGCCCATTTTTGTATTGGGTTGTTTGTTCTTTTAATATTAAGCTGCATGAGCTGTTTATATATATTGGAGATTAAACCTCTGTCCATTGATTCGTTTGCAACGATTTTCGCCCATTCTGAGGGATGCCATTTTCCATTCCCGTTTTTTTTAACAAAAAAGGAAAGAAAGGAAAAGAAGCAGAACACTAATGAGGGTAAAATATGCCTTTTGAAACGGTCGTTTTGAAATATGGACGGCCTTTGAATTTTTTGGTCGATATGTGACCCCAGGATTTGTTTTCAGGGCAGGTGTCATTTACAGGCCTGCAATGATTTTGAATATCAACTGACCATTAGCGCTGGGATTAAAGCTGCTGTTGTGTGAAACGGCCACAAGGTGGCAGCAGTTCTCCCTTACCAAATCTGGTGACTAGGGCAACAGAGCCTCAATGGAAGTGGTGTTCTAGATTGGAATTTAGAATGGAATGTGCCAGGAGAAAGCCCCTCAAGTTTGTCTCACTACTTCTTCTTCGTGTTTTTAATTTAATTTTTTTTATTTTTTATTACAGCAAGTTTGATTACAATGTTTGGCTTGTTGTAGGTGTGGAAGATGTGGTACTTTTACACATATACAGATGTCTGTTCTTCCTGGGATCCTTTTCCCATGTACGTTATGACAGAATGTTGAGTAGTCCTCTCTTGGTATTCTGTAGGTCTTTGGTGATTATATATGTCACCTGTGTTTGTATATGTCTCTTAACCCCGATATCGTAATGAAACCAATCCTCACACCTTTCCATTGGTGAACCATAAGTTTGTTTAATGAATCTGTGATTGCCCTTCTCCGTGGCAATATCTGCCCTGGTATCCATTTTTAGGTAACACCTATAAGTGATATGATATGATATGTGTCTTTCACTTTCTGACTTACTACAAGTCACGTGATTACTTCTAGACTCATCTACGGTGCTGCAAATGGCATTGTGTCCTTTTTTCCCTTGGCTTCTATTCTGCCTTAGCGAGGTCCATTTTCAACAATGTGATTCCCTGAGGGTTGTGGATTAGCTGACCTGGGCAGCCTTACCCTGCCGGCCCGCCCTCCCCAGGTGTGCCTCGTTGAGGTCAATATAAACAGCGCTCCAGGCAGCAATAGCCCCTGAAGCTGTGCCTGACTCCATATTCTCTGCCCCGTCAGCAGTCTCGGGGCTGTGCTGGTGGGAGGGAGTGAGGGGCCACAGATTTGTGGGTTGCCCGCTGTGAGTGGGGCTCTGCTGGCCATTCTGCAGGAGTTGTCAGGCTGCCACCTGTAAAGAAGAGGATGTGTCACCCATACCTTCCGCTGGAATTTCTCTCCGGACAGAGGTGAGGAAGGCAAAAAGCAGTGGGGCCGGGACAGGAGGGGTATCTCAGGTAGGGCAATGGAAAGCTTCCGGAAGAGCGCCCGGGGCCAGGACCACCCTGGCTGGCCTGCAGGCACCAAGTTGGCCTGCGTGCTTTCGCTGGTGTGGCTCCACGGCCCTTCCTCTAGGCTTTCAAGACCTTGTACATATTCAGGTGTTTTACCTGGGAAGGGTGGGAACAGTTCAGCAGCAGCTGGCCTGGGGCTCAGCTCACGTTTACTCATAGATGCCTCAGCACGGTCCCCCTGCTTTGCAATGAGGATGCTCCTTGCGTAGGGGGTGGGTTGCTGGCGGTATGGGAGATGGTTCCCCACCTCTGACCAATTTCAGAATTGTTTACCGCTGGAGCAAGTGTCCTGATAGGGTTTTCCTCTGTATAACTCGTGGGTTCAGGTTTTTTTTTTTTCTTTTATGTTTCAAGTTAGATTTTATTCCTCTTTTATGTATTTATAGATATAAGCATGGAAATAATTCATTCCTATAAATACATCTGTTTGACGGGAAGAACGTTTTTCTGTTTTATTTTTAAATTTTATTTTTTAAAATTTTGAAATTTAATTTTTATTTTTTTTATACAGCACGTTATTATTAGTTATGTATTTTATGCATATACATGTATACAGGTCAATCCCAATCTCCCAACTCATCCCACCACCACCACCCCATGGCTTCCCACACTTGGTGCCCATACGTTTGTTCTCTACCTCTGTGTCTCTATTTCTTCCCTGCAAACCAGTTCATCTGTACCATTTTTTAGGCTCCACATATATGCATTAATATACAACATTTGTTTTCCTCTTTCTGACTTACTTCATTCTGTATGACAGTCTCTCGATCCATCGATGTCTCTACAAATGACCCAGTTTCATTCCTTTTTATGGCCGAGTAATATTCCATTTTATATATATACCACATCTTTATCCATTCATCTGTCTGTGGGCATTTAGGTGGCTTCCATTACCTGGCTATTGTAAAGAGTGCTGCAACGAACATTGTGGTGAATGTGCCTTTTTGATTTGCGGTTTTCTCTGGGTATATGCCCAGAAGTGGGATTGCTGGATCAGATGGTAATTCTATTTCTAGATTTTTTAAGGAAACTCCATAATGTTCTCCATAGTGACTGTATCAATTTACATTCCCACCAATAGTGGAAGAGGGCTCCTTTTGTCCACACCCTCCCCAGAATTGGTTGTTTGTAGATTTTCTGATGATGCCGATTCTAACAGGTGTGAGGTGATACCTCATTGTAGTTTTGATTTGCATTTTTCTAATAATTAGTGCTGTTGTGCAGCTTTTCATGTGCGTCTTGGCCATTTCTGTGTCTCCTTTGAAGAAATGTCTCTTTAGATCTTCTGCCCATTTTTGTATTGGGTTGTTCGTTTTTTTAATATTAAGCTGCGTGAGCTGTTTATATATATTGGAGATTAAACCTCTGTCCATTGATTCGTTTGCAACGACTTTCGCCCATTCTGAGGGATGCCTTTTTCCATTCCCGTTTTTTCTAACAAAAAAGGAAAGAAAGGAAAAGAAGCAGAACACTAATGTGCGTAAAATATGCCTTTTGAAACGGTCGTTTTGAAATATGGACGTCCTTTAAATTTTTTGGTCGATATGTGACCCCAGGATTTGTTTTCAGGGCAGGTGTCATTTACAGGCCTGCAATGATTTTGAATATCACCTGACCATTAGCGCTGGGATTAAAGCTGCTGTTGTGTGAAACGGCCACAAGGTGGCAGCAGTTCTCCCTTACCAAATCTTGTGACTAGGGCAACAGAGCCTCAATGGAAGTGGTGTTCTAGATTGGAATTTAGAATGGAATGTGCCAGGAGAAAGCCCCTCAAGTTTGTCTCACTACTTCTTCTTCGTGTTTTTAATTTATTTATTTTTTATTTTTTATTACAGCAAGTTTGATTACAATGTTTGGCTTGTTGTAGGTGTGGAAGATGTGGTTCTTTTACACATATACAGATGTCTGTTCTTCCTGGGATCCTTTTCCCATGTACGTTATGACAGAATGTTGAGTAGTCCTCTCTTGGTATTCTGTAGGTCTTTGGTGATTATATATGTCACCTGTGTTTGTATATGTCTGTTAACCCCGATATCATAATGAAACCAATCCTCACACCTTTCCATTGGTGAACCATAAGTTTGTTTAATGAATCTGTGATTGCCCTTCTCCGTGGCAATATCTGCCCTGGTATCCATTTTTAGGTAACACCTATAAGTGATATGATATGATATGTGTCTTTCACTTTCTGACTTACTACAAGTCACGTGATTACTTCTAGACTCATCTACGGTGCTGCAAATGGCATTGTGTCCTTTTTTCCCTTGGCTTCTATTCTGCCTTAGCGAGGTCCATTTTCAACAATGTGATTCCCTGAGGGTTGTGGATTAGCTGACCTGGGCAGCCTTACCCTGCCGGCCCGCCCTCCCCATGTTTGCCTCGTTGAGGTCAATATAAACAGCGCTCCAGGCAGCAATAGCCCCTGAAGCTGTGCCTGACTCCATATTCTCTGCCCCGTCAGCAGTCTCGGGGCTGTGCTGGTGGGAGGGAGTGAGGGGCCACAGCTTTGTGGGTGGCCCGCTGTGAGTGGGGCTCTGCTGGCCATTCTGCAGGAGTTGTCAGGCTGCCACCTGTAAAGAAGAGGATGTGTCACCCATACCTTCCGCTGGAATTTCTCTCCGGACAGAGGTGAGGAAGGCAAAAAGCAGTGGGGGCCGGGACAGGAGGGGTATCTCAGGTAGGGCAATGGAAAGCTTCCAGAAGAGCGCCCGGAGCCAGGACCACCCTGGCTGTCCTGCAGGCACCAAGTTGGCCTGCGTGCTTTCGCTGGTGTGGCTCCTCGGCCCTTCCTCTAGGCTTTCAAGACCTTGTACATATTCAGGTGTTTTACCTGGGAAGGGTGGGAACAGTTCAGCAGCAGCTGGCCTGGGGCTCAGCTCACGTTTACTCATAGATGCCTCGGCACGGTCCCCCAGCTTTGCAATGAGGACGCTCCTTGCGTGGGGGGTGGGTTGCTGGCGGTATGGGAGATGGTTCCCCACCTCTGACCAATTTCAGAATTGTTTACCGCTGGAGCAAGTGCCCTGATAGTGTTTTCCTCTGTATAACTCGTGGGTTAAGGTTTTTTTTTTTTCTTTTATGTTTCAAGTTAGATTTTATTCCTCTTTTATGTATTTATAGATATAAGCATGGAAATAATTCATTCCTATAAATACATCTGTGTGACGGGAAGAACGTTTTTCTGTTTTATTTTTAAATTTTATTTTTTAAAATTTTGAAATTTAATTTTTATTTTTTTTATACAGCACGTTATTATTAGTTATGTATTTTATGCATATACATGTATACAGGTCAATCCCAATCTCCCAACTCATCCCACCACCACCACCCCATGGCTTCCCACACTTGGTGTCCATACGTTTGTTCTCTACCTCTGTGTCTCTATTTCTTCCCTGCAAACCAGTTCATCTGTACCACTTTTTAGGCTCCACATATATGCATTAATATACAATATTTGTTTTCCTCTTTCTGACTTACTTCATTCTGTATGACAGTCTCTCGATCCATCGATGTCTCTACAAATGACCCAGTTTCATTCCTTTTTATGGCCGAGTAATATTCCATTTTATATATGTACCACATCTTTATCCATTCATCTGTCTGTGGGCATTTAGGTGGCTTCCATTACCTGGCTATTGTAAAGAGTGCTGCAACGAACATTGTGGTGAATGTGCCTTTTTGA
The DNA here is from genome assembly GCF_964341445.2 of Mesoplodon mirus. NCBI lineage: Eukaryota > Metazoa > Chordata > Mammalia > Artiodactyla > Ziphiidae > Mesoplodon > Mesoplodon mirus. Next base: position 26,463 of record NW_028295338.1, read on the forward strand.
TTTACGGTTTTCTCTGGGTATATGCCCAGAAGTGGGATTGCTGGATCAGATGGTAATTCTATTTCTAGTTTTTTTTAAGGAAACTCCATACTGTTCTCCATAGTGACTGTATCAATTTACATTCCCATCAATAGTGGAAGAGGGCTCCTTTTGTCCACACCCTCCCCAGAATTGGTTGTTTGTAGATTTTCTGATGATGCCGATTCTAACAGGTGTGAGGTGACACCTCATTGTAGTTTTGATTTGCATTTCTCTAATAATTAGTGCTGTTGAGCAGCTTTTCATGTGCGTCTTGGCCATCTCTGTGTCTCCTTTGAAGAAACCTCTCTTTAGATCTTCTGCCCATTTTTGTATTGGGTTGTTTGTTCTTTTAATATTAAGCTGCATGAGCAGTTTATATATATTGGAGATTAAACCTCTGTCCATTGATTCGTTTGCAACGATTTTCGCCCATTCTGAGGGATGCCATTTTCCATTCCCGTTTTTTTTAACAAAAAAGGAAAGAAAGGAAAAGAAGCAGAACACTAATGAGGGTAAAATATGCCTTTTGAAACGGTCGTTTTGAAATATGGACGGCCTTTGAATTTTTTGGTCGATATGTGACCCCAGGATTTGTTTTCAGGGCAGGTGTCATTTACAGGCCTGCAATGATTTTGAATATCAACTGACCATTAGCGCTGGGATTAAAGCTGCTGTTGTGTGAAACGGCCACAAGGTGGCAGCAGTTCTCCCTTACCAAATCTGGTGACTAGGGCAACAGAGCCTCAATGGAAGTGGTGTTCTAGATTGGAATTTAGAATGGAATGTGCCAGGAGAAAGCCCCTCAAGTTTGTCTCACTACTTCTTCGTGTTTTTAATTTAATTTTTTTATTTTTTATTACAGCAAGTTTGATTACAGTGTTTGGCTTGTTGTAGGTGTGGAAGATGTGGTTCTTTTACACATATACAGATGTCTGTTCTTCCTGGGATCCTTTTCCCATGTACGTTATGACAGAATGTTGAGTAGTCCTCTCTTGGTATTCTGTAGGTCTTTGGTGATTATATATGTCACCTGTGTTTGTATATGTCAGTTAACCCCGTTATCGTAATGAAACCAATCCTCACACCTTTCCATTGGTGAACCATAAGTTTGTTTAATGAATCTGTGATTGCCCTTCTCCGTGGCAATATCTGCCCTGGTATCCATTTTTAGGTAACACCTATAAGTGATATGATATGATATGTGTCTTTCACTTTCTGACTTACTACAAGTCACGTGATTACTTCTAGACTCATCTACGGTGCTGCAAATGGCATTGTGTCCTTTTTTCCCTTGGCTTCTATTCTGCCTTAGCGAGGTCCATTTTCAACAATGTGATTCCCTGAGGGTTGTGGATTAGCTGACCTGGGCAGCCTTACCCTGCCGGCCCGCCCTCCCCAGGTGTGCCTCGTTGAGGTCAATATAAACAGCGCTCCAGGCAGCAATAGCCCCTGAAGCTGTGCCTGACTCCATATTCTCTGCCCCGTCAGCAGTCTCGGGGCTGTGCTGGTGGGAGGGAGTGAGGGGCCACAGATTTGTGGGTTGCCCGCTGTGAGTGGGGCTCTGCAGGCCATTCTGCAGGAGTTGTCAGGCTGCCATCTGTAAAGAAGAGGATGTGTCACCCATACCTTCCGCTGGAATTTCTCTCCGGACAGAGGTGAGGAAGGCAAAAAGCAGTGGGGGCCAGGACAGGAGGGGTATCCCAGGTAGGGCAATGGAAAGCTTCCGGAAGAGTGCCCGGGGCCAGGACCACCCTGGCTGGCCTGCAGGCACCAAGTTGGCCTGCGTGCTTTCGCTGGTGTGGCTCCTCGGCCCTTCCTCTAGGCTTTCAAGACCTTGTACATATTCAGGTGTTTTACCTGGGAAGGGTGGGAACAGTTCAGCAGCAGCTGGCCTGGGGCTCAGCTCACGTTTACTCATAGATGCCTCGGCACGGTCCCCCAGCTTTGCAATGAGGATGCTCCTTGCGTGGGGGGTGGGTTGCTGGCGGTATGGGAGATGGTTCCCCACCTCTGACCAATTTCAGAATTGTTTACCGCTGGAGCAAGTGCCCTGATAGGGTTTTCCTCTGTATAACTCGTGGGTTAAGGTTTTTTTTTTTTCTTTTATGTTTCAAGTTAGATTTTATTCCTCTTTTATGTATTTATAGATATAAGCATGGAAATAATTCATTCCTATAAATACATCTGTGTGACGGGAAGAACGTTTTTCTGTTTTATTTTTAAATTTTATTTTTTAAAATTTTGAAATTTAATTTTTATTTTTTTTATACAGCACGTTATTATTAGTTATGTATTTTATGCATATACATGTATACAGGTCAATCCCAATCTCCCAACTCATCCCACCACCACCACCCCATGGCTTCCCACACTTGGTGTCCATACGTTTGTTCTCTACCTCTGTGTCTCTATTTCTTCCCTGCAAACCAGTTCATCTGTACCACTTTTTAGGCTCCACATATATGCATTAATATACAATATTTGTTTTCCTCTTTCTGACTTACTTCATTCTGTATGACAGTCTCTCAATCCATCGATGTCTCTACAAATGACCCAGTTTCATTCCTTTTTATGGCCGAGTAATATTCCATTTTATATATGTACCACATCTTTATCCATTCATCTGTCTGTGGGCATTTAGGTGGCTTCCATTACCTGGCTATTGTAAAGAGTGCTGCAACGAACATTGTGGTGAATGTGCCTTTTTGATTTACGGTTTTCTCTGGGTATATGCCCAGAAGTGGGATTGCTGGATCAGATGGTAATTCTATTTCTAATTTTTTTTAAGGAAACTCCATACTGTTCTCCATAGTGACTGTATCAATTTACATTCCCATCAATAGTGGAAGAGGGCTCCTTTTGTCCACACCCTCCCCAGAATTGGTTGTTTGTAGATTTTCTGATGATGCCGATTCTAACAGGTGTGAGGTGACACCTCATTGTAGTTTTGATTTGCATTTCTCTAATAATTAGTGCTGTTGAGCAGCTTTTCATGTGCGTCTTGGCCATCTCTGTGTCTCCTTTGAAGAAACCTCTCTTTAGATCTTCTGCCCATTTTTTTATTGGGTTGTTTGTTCTTCTAATATTAAGCTGCATGAGCTGTTTATATATATTGGAGATTAAACCTCTGTCCATTGATTCGTTTGCAACGATTTTCGCCCATTCTGAGGGATGCCTTTTTCCATTCCCGTTTTTTCTAACAAAAAAGGAAAGAAAGGAAAAGAAGCAGAACACTAATGTGCGTAAAATATGCCTTTTGAAACGGTCGTTTTGAAATATGGACGTCCTTTGAATTTTTTGGTCGATATGTGACCCCAGGATTTGTTTTCAGGGCAGGTGTCATTTACAGGCCTGCAATGATTTTGAATATCAACTGACCATTAGCGCTGGGATTAAAGCTGCTGTTGTGTGAAACGGCCACAAGGTGGCAGCCGTTCTCCCTTACCAAATCTGGTGACTAGGGCAACAGAGCCTCAATGGAAGTGGTGTTCTAGATTGGAATTTAGAATGGAATGTGCCAGGAGAAAGCCCCTCAAGTTTGTCTCACTACTTCTTCTTCGTGTTTTTAATTTAATTTTTTTTTATTTTTTATTACAGCAAGTTTGATTACAATGTTTGGCTTGTTGTAGGTGTGGAAGATGTGGTTCTTTTACACATATACAGATGTCTGTTCTTCCTGGGATCCTTTTCCCATGTACGTTATGACAGAATGTTAAGTAGTCCTCTCTTGGTATTCTGTAGGTCTTTGGTGATTATATATGTCACCTGTGTTTGTATATGTCTCTTAACCCCGATATCGTAATGAAACCAATCCTCACACCTTTCCATTGGTGAACCATAAGTTTGTTTAATGAATCTGTGATTGCCCTTCTCCGTGGCAATATCTGCCCTGGTATCCATTTTTAGGTAACACCTATAAGTGATATGATATGATATGTGTCTTTCACTTTCTGACTTACTACAAGTCACGTGATTACTTCTAGACTCATCTACGGTGCCGCAAATGGCATTGTGTCCTTTTTTCCCTTGGCTTCTATTCTGCCTTACCGAGGTCCATTTTCAACAATGTGATTCCCTGAGGGTTGTGGATTAGCTGACCTGGGCAGCCTTACCCTGCCGGCCCGCCCTCCCCAGGTGTGCCTCGTTGAGGTCAATATAAACAGCGCTCCAGGCAGCAATAGCCCCTGAAGCTGTGCCTGACTCCATATTCTCTGCCCCGTCAGCAGTCTCGGGGCTGTGCTGGTGGGAGGGAGTGAGGGGCCACAGCTTTGTGGGTGGCCCGCTGTGAGTGGGGCTCTGCTGGCCATTCTGCAGGAGTTGTCAGGCTGCCACCTGTAAAGAAGAGGATGTGTCACCCATACCTTCCGCTGGAATTTCTCTCCGGACAGAGGTGAGGAAGGCAAAAAGCAGTGGGGGCCGGGACAGGAGGGGTATCTCAGGTAGGGCAATGGAAAGCTTCCAGAAGAGCGCCCGGGGCCAGGACCACCCTGGCTGGCCTGCAGGCACCAAGTTGGCCTGCGTGCTTTCGCTGTTGTGGCTCCACGGCCCTTCCTCTAGGCTTTCAAGCCCTTGTACATATTCAGGTGTTTTACCTGGGAAGGGTAGGAACAGTTCAGCAGCTGCTGGCCTAGGGCTCAGCTCACGTTTACTCACAGATGCCTCGGCACGGTCCCCCAGCTTTGCAATGAGGACGCTCCTTGCGTGGGGGGTGGGTTGCTGGCTGTATGGGAGATGGTTCCCCACCTCTGACCAATTTCAGAATTGTTTACCGCTGGAGCAAGTGTCCTGATAGGGTTTTCCTCTGTATAACTCGTGGGTTCAGGTTTTTTTTTTCTTTTATGTTTCAAGTTAGATTTTATTCCTCTTTTATGTATTTATAGATATAAGCATGGAAATAATTCATTCCTATAAATACATCTGTGTGACGGGAAGAACGTTTTTCTGTTTTATTTTTAAATTTTATTTTTTAAAATTTTGAAATTTAATTTTTATTTAATTTTTTTATACAGCACGTTATTATTAGTTATGTATTTTATGCATATACATGTATACAGGTCAATCCCAATCTCCCAACTCATCCCACCACCACCACCCCATGGCTTCCCACACTTGGTTTCCATACGTTTGTTCTCTACCTCTGTGTCTCTATTTCTTCCCTGCAAAGCAGTTCATCTGTACCATTTTTTAGGCGCCACATATATGCATTAATATACAACATTTGTTTTCCTCTTTCTGACTTACTTCATTCTGTATGACAGTCTCTCGATCCATCGATGTCTCTACAAATGACCCAGTTTCATTCCTTTTTATGGCCGAGTAATATTCCATTTTATATATGTACCACATCTTTATCCATTCATCTGTCTGTGGGCATTTAGGTGGCTTCCATTACCTGGCTATTGTAAAGAGTGCTGCAACGAACATTGTGGTGAATGTGCCTTTTTGATTTACGGTTTTCTCTGGGTATATGCCCAGAAGTGGGATTGCTGGATCAGATGGTGATTCTATTTCTAGTTTTTTTAAGGAAACTCCATACTGTTCTCCATAGTGACTGTATCAATTTACATTCCCACCAATAGTGGAAGAGGGCTCCTTTTGTCCACACCCTCCCCAGAATTGGTTGTTTGTAGATTTTCTGATGATGCCGATTCTAACAGGTGTGAGGTGACACCTCATTGTAGTTTTGATTTGCATTTCTCTAATAATTAGTGCTGTTGAGCAGCTTTTCATGTGCGTCTTGGCCATCTCTGTGTCTCCTTTGAAGAAACCTCTCTTTAGATCTTCTGCCCATTTTTGTATTGGGTTGTTTGTTCTTTTAATATTAAGCTGCATGAGCTGTTTATATATATTGGAGATTAAACCTCTGTCCATTGATTCGTTTGCAACGATTTTCGCCCATTCTGAGGGATGCCTTTTTCCATTCCCGTTTTTTCTAACAAAAAAGGAAAGAAAGGAAAAGAAGCAGAACACTAATGTGCGTAAAATATGCCTTTTGAAACGGTCGTTTTGAAATATGGACGTCCTTTGAATTTTTTGGTCGATATGTGACCCCAGGATTTGTTTTCAGGGCAGGTGTCATTTACAGGCCTGCAATGATTTTGAATATCAACTGACCATTAGCGCTGGGATTAAAGCTGCTGTTGTGTGAAACGGCCACAAGGTGGCAGCCGTTCTCCCTTACCAAATCTTGTGACTAGGGCAACAGAGCCTCAATGGAAGTGGTGTTCTAGATTGGAATTTAGAATGGAATGTGCCAGGAGAAAGCCCCTCATGTTTGTCTCACTACTTCTTCGTGTTTTTAATTTAATTTTTTTATTTTTTATTACAGCAAGTTTGATTACAATCTTTGGCTTGTTGTAGGTGTGGAAGATGAGGTTCTTTTACACATATACAGATGTCTGTTCTTCCTGGGATCCTTTTCCCATGTACGTTATGACAGAATGTTGAGTAGTCCTCTCTTGGTATTCTGTAGGTCTTTGGTGATTATATATGTCACCTGTGTTTGTATATGTCTGTTAACCCCGTTATCGTAATGAAACCAATCCTCACACCTTTCCATTGGTGAACCATAAGTTTGTTTAATGAATCTGTGATTGCCCTTCTCCGTGGCAATATCTGCCCTGGTATCCATTTTTAGGTAACACCTATAAGTGATATGATATGATATGTGTCTTTCACTTTCTGACTTACTACAAGTCACCTGATTACTTCTAGACTCCTCTACGGTGCTGCAAATGGCATTGTGTCCTTTTTTCCCTTGGCTTCTATTCTGCCTTAGCGAGGTCCATTTTCAACAATGTGATTCCCTGAGGGTTGTGGATTAGCTGACCTGGGCAGCCTTACCCTGCCGGCCCGCCCTCCCCAGGTGTGCCTCGTTGAGGTCAATATAAACAGCGCTCCAGGCAGCAATAGCCCCTGAAGCTGTGCCTGACTCCATATTCTCTGCCCCGTCAGCAGTCTCAGGGCTGTGCTGGTGGGAGGGAGTGAGGGGCCACAGATTTGTGGGTTGCCCGCTGTGAGTGGGGCTCTGCAGGCCATTCTGCAGGAGTTGTCAGGCTGCCACCTGTAAAGAAGAGGATGTGTCACCCATACCTTCCGCTGGAATTTCTCTCCGGACAGAGGTGAGGAAGGCAAAAAGCAGTAGGGGCCGGGACAGGAGGGGTATCTCAGGTAGGGCAATGGAAAGCTTCCGGAAGAGCGCCCGGGGCCAGGACCACCCTGGCTGGCCTGCAGGCACCACGTTGGCCTGCGTGCTTTCGCTGGTGTGTCTCCACGGCCCTTCCTCTAGGCTTTCAAGACCTTGTACATATTCAGGTGTTTTACCTGGGAAGGGTGGGAACAGTTCAGCAGCAGCTGGCCTGGGGCTCAGCTCACGTTTACTCATAGATGCCTCGGCATGGTCCCCCAACTTTGCAATGAGGACGCTCCTTGCGTGGGGGGTGGGTTGCTGGCGGTATGGGAGATGGTTCCCCACCTCTGACCAATTTCAGAATTGTTTACCACTGGAGCAAGTGCCCTGATAGGTTTTTCCTCTGTATAACTCGTGGGTTAAGGTTTTTTTTTTTTCTTTTATGTTTCAAGTTAGATTTTATTCCTCTTTTATGTATTTATAGATATAAGCATGGAAATAATTCATTCCTATAAATACATCTGTGTGACGGGAAGAACGTTTTCCTGTTTTATTTTTAAATTTTATTTTTTAAAATTTTGAAATTTAATTTTTATTTTTTTATACAGCACGTTATTATTAGTTATGTATTTTATGCATATACATGTATACAGGTCAATCCCAATCTCCCAACTCATCCCACCACCACCACCCCATGGCTTCCCACACTTGGTGTCCATACGTTTGTTCTCTACCTCTGTGTCTCTATTTCTTCCCTGCAAACCAGTTCATCTGTACCATTTTTTAGGCTCCACATATATGCATTAATATACAATATTTGTTTTCCTCTTTCTGACTTACTTCATTCTGTATGACAGTCTCTCGATCCATCGATGTCTCTACAAATGACCCAGTTTCATTCCTTTTTATGGCCGAGTAATATTCCATTTTATATATGTACCATATCTTTATCCATTCATCTGTCTGTGGGCATTTAGGTGGCTTCCATTACCTGGCTATTGTAAAGAGTGCTGCAACGAACATTGTGGTGAATGTGCCTTTTTGATTTACGGTTTTCTCTGGGTATATCCCCAGAAGTGGGATTGCTGGATCAGATGGTGATTCTATTTCTAGTTTTTTTAAGGTAACTCCATACTGTTCTCCATAGTGACTGTATCAATTTACATCCCCACCAATAGTGGAAGAGGGCTCCTTTTGTCCACACCCTCCCCAGAATTGGTTGTTTGTAGATTTTCTGATGATGCCGATTCTAACAGGTGTGAGGTGACACCTCATTGTAGTTTTGATTTGCATTTCTCTAATAATTAGTGCTGTTGAGCAGCTTTTCATGTGCGTCTTGGCCATCTCTGTGTCTCCTTTGAAGAAACCTCTCTTTAGATCTTCTGCCCATTTTTGTATTGGGTTGTTTGTTCTTTTAATATTAAGCTGCATGAGCTGTTTATATATATTGGAGATTAAACCTCTGTCCATTGATTCGTTTGCAACGATTTTCGCCCATTCTGAGGGATGCCTTTTTCCATTCCCGTTTTTTCTAACAAAAAAGGAAAGAAAGGAAAAGAAGCAGAACACTAATGTGCGTAAAATATGCCTTTTGAAACGGTCGTTTTGAAATATGGACGTCCTTTGAATTTTTTGGTCGATATGTGACCCCAGGATTTGTTTTCAGGGCAGGTGTCATTTACAGGCCTGCAATGATTTTGAATATCAACTGACCATTAGCGCTGGGATTAAAGCTGCTGTTGTGTGAAACGGCCACAAGGTGGCAGCAGTTCTCCCTTACCAAATCTGGTGACTAGGGCAACAGAGCCTCAATGGAAGTGGTGTTCTAGATTGGAATTTAGAATGGAATGTGCCAGGAGAAAGCCCCTCAAGTTTGTCTCACTACTTCTTCTTCGTGTTTTTAATTTATTTATTTTTTATTTTTTATTACAGCAAGTTTGATTACAATGTTTGGCTTGTTGTAGGTGTGGAAGATGTGGTTCTTTTACACATATACAGATGTCTGTACTTCCTGGGATCCTTTTCCCATGTACGTTATGACAGAATATTGAGTAGTCCTCTCTTGGTATTCTGTAGGTCTTTGGTGATTATATATGTCACCTGTGTTTGTATATGTCTCTTAACCCCGATATCGTAATGAAACCAATCCTCACACCTTTCCATTGGTGAACCATAAGTTTGTTTAATGAATCTGTGATTGCCCTTCTCTGTGGCAATATCTGCCCTGGTATCCATTTTTAGGTAACACCTATAAGTGATATGATATGATATGTGTCTTTCACTTTCTGACTTACTACAAGTCACGTGATTACTTCTAGACTCATCTACGGTGCTGCAAATGGCATTGTGTCCTTTTTTCCCTTGGCTTCTATTCTGCCTTAGCGAGGTCCATTTTCAACAATGTGATTCCCTGAGGGTTGTGGATTAGCTGACCTGGGCAGCCTTACCCTGCCGGCCCGCCCTCCCCAGGTGTGCCTCGTTGAGGTCAATATAAACAGCGCTCCAGGCAGCAATAGCCCCTGAAGCTGTGCCTGACTCCATATTCTCTGCCCCGTCAGCAGTCTCGGGGCTGTGCTGGTGGGAGGGAGTGAGGGGCCACAGCTTTGTGGGTGGCCCGCTGTGAGTGGGGCTCTGCTGGCCATTCTGCAGGAGTTGTCAGGCTGCCACCTGTAAAGAAGAGGATGTGTCACCCATACCTTCCGCTGGAATTTCTCTCCGGACAGAGGTGAGGAAGGAAAAAAGCAGTGGGGGCCGGGACAGGAGGGGTATCTCAGGTAGGGCAATGGAAAGCTTCCGGAAGAGCGCCCGGGGCCAGGACCATCCTGGCTGGCCTGCAGGCACCAAGTTGGCCTGCGTGCTTTCGCTGGTGTGGCTCCACGGCCCTTCCTCTAGGCTTTCAAGCCCTTGTACATATTCAGGTGTTTTACCTGGGAAGGGTGGGAACAGTTCAGCAGCAGCTGGCCTGGGGCTCAGCTCACGTTTACTCACAGATGCCTCGGCACGGTCCCCCAGCTTTGCAATGAGGACGCTCCTTGCGTGGGGGGTGGGTTGCTGGCGGTATGGGAGATGGTTCCCCACCTCTGACCAATTTCAGAATTGTTTACTGCTGGAGCAAGTGCCCTGATAGGGTTTTTCTCTGTATAACTCGTGGGTTCAGGTTTTTTATTTTTCTTTTATGGTTCAAGTTAGATTTTATTCCTCTTTTATGTATTTATAGATATAAGCATGGAAATAATTCATTCCTATAAATACATCTGTGAGACGGGAAGAACGTTTTTCTGTTTTATTTTTAAATTTTATTTTTTAAAATTTTGAAATTTAATTTTTATTTTTTTTATACAGCACGTTATTATTAGTTATGTATTTTATGCATATACATGTATACAGGTCAATCTCAATCTCCCAACTCATCCCACCACCACCACCCCATGGCTTCCCACACTTGGTGTCCATACGTTTGTTCTCTACCTCTGTGTCTCTATTTCTTCCCTGCAAAGCAGTTCATCTGTACCATTTTTTAGGCTCCACATATATGCATTAATATACAACATTTGTTTTCCTCTTTCTGACTTACTTCATTCTGTATGACAGTCTCTCGATCCATCGATGTCTCTACAAATGACCCAGTTTCATTCCTTTTTATGGCCGAGTAATATTCCATTTTATATATGTACCACATCTTTATCCATTCATCTGTCTGTGGGCATTTAGGTGGCTTCCATTACCTGGCTATTGTAAAGAGTGCTGCAACGAACATTGTGGTGAATGTGCCTTTTTGATTTACGGTTTTCTCTGGGTATATGCCCAGAAGTGGGATTGCTGGATCAGATGGTGATTCTATTTCTAGTTTTTTTAAGGAAACTCCATACTGTTCTCCATAGTGACTGTATCAATTTACATTCCCACCAATAGTGGAAGAGGGCTCCTTTTGTCCACACCCTCCCCAGAATTGGTTGTTTGTAGATTTTCTGATGATGCCGATTCTAACAGGTGTGAGGTGACACCTCATTGTAGTTTTGATTTGCATTTCTCTAATAATTAGTGCTGTTGAGCAGCTTTTCATGTGCGTCTTGGCCATCTCTGTGTCTCCTTTGAAGAAACCTCTCTTTAGATCTTCTGCCCATTTTTGTATTGGGTTGTTTGTTCTTTTAATATTAAGCTGCATGAGCTGTTTATATATATTGGAGATTAAACCTCTGTCCATTGATTCGTTTGCAACGATTTTCGCCCATTCTGAGGGATGCCTTTTTCCATTCCCGTTTTTTCTAACAAAAAAGGAAAGAAAGGAAAAGAAGCAGAACACTAATGTGTGTAAAATATGCCTTTTGAAACGGTCGTTTTGAAATATGGACGTCCTTTGAATTTTTTGGTCGATATGTGACCCCAGGATTTGTTTTCAGGGCAGGTGTCATTTACAGGCCTGCAATGATTTTGAATATCAACTGACCATTAGCGCTGGGATTAAAGCTGCTGTTGTGTGAAACGGCCACAAGGTGGCAGCAGTTCTCCCTTACCAAATCTGGTGACTAGGGCAACAGAGCCTCAATGGAAGTGGTGTTCTAGATTGGAATTTAGAATGGAATGTGCCAGGAGAAAGCCCCTCAAGTTTGTCTCACTACTTCTTCTTCGTGTTTTTAATTTAATTTTTTTTTATTTTTTATTACAGCAAGTTTGATTACAATGTTTGGCTTGTTGTAGGTGTGGAAGATGTGGTTCTTTTACACATATACAGATGTCTGTTCTTCCTGGGATCCTTTTCCCATGTACGTTATGACAGAATGTTGAGTAGTCCTCTCTTGGTATTCTGTAGGTCTTTGGTGATTATATATGTCACCTGTGTTTGTATATGTCTCTTAACCCCGATATCGTAATGAAACCAATCCTCACACCTTTCCATTGGTGAACCATAAGTTTGTTTAATGAATCTGTGATTGCCCTTCTCCGTGGCAATATCTGCCCTGGTATCCATTTTTAGGTAACACCTATAAGTGATATGATATGATATGTGTCTTTCACTTTCTGACTTACTACAAGTCACGTGATTACTTCTAGACTCATCTACGGTGCTGCAAATGGCATTGTGTCCTTTTTTCCCTTGGCTTCTATTCTGCCTTAGCGAGGTCCATTTTCAACAATGTGATTCCCTGAGGGTTGTGGATTAGCTGACCTGGGCAGCCTTACCCTGCCGGCCCGCCCTCCCCAGGTGTGCCTCGTTGAGGTCAATATAAACAGCGCTCCAGGCAGCAATAGCCCCTGAAGCTGTGCCTGACTCCATATTCTCCGCCCCGTCAGCAGTCTCGGGGCTGTGCTGGTGGGAGGGAGTGAGGGGCCACAGCTTTGTGGGTGGCCCGCTGTGAGTGGGGCTCTGCTGGCCATTCTGCAGGAGTTGTCAGGCTGCCACCTGTAAAGAAGAGGATGTGTCACCCATACCTTCCGCTGGAATTTCTCTCCGGACAGAGGTGAGGAAGGCAAAAAGCAGTGGGGGCCGGGACAGGAGGGGTATCTCAGGTAGGGCAATGGAAAGCTTCCAGAAGAGCGCCCGGAGCCAGGACCACCCTGGCTGGCCTGCAGGCAGCAAGTTGGCCTGCGTGCTTTCGCTGGTGTGACTCCACGGCCCTTCCTCTAGGCTTTCAAGACCTTGTACATATTCAGGTGTTTTACCTGGGAAGGGTGGGAACAGTTCAGCAGCAGCTGGCCTGGGGCTCAGCTCACGTTTACTAATAGATGCCTCGGCACGGTCCCCCAGCTTTGCAATGAGGACGCTCCTTGCGTGGGGGGTGGGTTGCTGGCGGTATGGGAGATGGTTCCCCACCTCTGACCAATTTCAGAATTGTTTACTGCTGGAGCAAGTGCCCTGATAGGGTTTTCCTCTGTATAACTCGTGGGTTAAGGTTTTTTATTTTTCTTTTATGTTTCAAGTTAGATTTTATTCCTCTTTTATGTATTTATAGATATAAGCATGGAAATAATTCATTCCTATAAATACATCTGTGTGACGGGAAGAACGTTTTTCTGTTTTATTTTTAAATTTTATTTTTTAAAATTTTGAAATTTAATTTTTATTTTTTTTATACAGCACGTTATTATTAGTTATGTATTTTATGCATATACATGTATACAGGTCAATCCCAATCTCCCAAATCATCCCACCACCACCACCCCATGGCTTCCCACACTTGGTGTCCATACGTTTGTTCTCTACCTCTGTGTCTCTATTTCTTCCTTGCAAAGCAGTTCATCTGTACCATTTTTTAGGCTCCACATATATGCATTAATATACAATATTTGTTTTCCTCTTTCTGACTTACTTCATTCTGTATGACAGTCTCTCGATCCATCGATGTCTCTACAAATGACCCAGTTTCATTCCTTTTTATGGCCGAGTAATATTCCATTTTATATATGTACCACATCTTTATCCATTCATCTGTCTGTGGGCATTTAGGTGGCTTCCATTACCTGGCTCTTGTAAAGAGTGCTGCAACGAACATTGTGGTGAATGTGCCTTTTTGATTTACGGTTTTCTCTGGGTATATCCCCAGAAGTGGGATTGCTGAATCAGATGGTAATTCTATTTCTAGTTTTTTTAAGGAAACTCCATACTGTTCTCCATAGTGACTGTATCAATTTACATTCCCACCAATAGTGGAAGAGGGCTCCTTTTGTCCACACCCTCCCCAGAATTGGTTGTTTGTAGATTTTCTGATGATGCCGATTCTAACAGGTGTGAGGTGACACCTCATTGTAGTTTTGATTTGCATTTCTCTAATAATTAGTGCTGTTGAGCAGCTTTTCATGTGCGTCTTGGCCATCTCTGTGTCTCCTTTGAAGAAACCTCTCTTTAGATCTTCTGCCCATTTTTGTATTGGGTTGTTTGTTCTTTTAATATTAAGCTGCATGAGCTGTTTATATATATTGGAGATTAAACCTCTGTCCATTGATTCGTTTGCAACGATTTTCGCCCGTTCTGAGGGATGCCTTTATCCATTCCCGTTTTTTCTAACAAAAAAGGAAAGAAAGGAAAAGAAGCAGAACACTAATGTGCGTAAAATATGCCTTTTGAAACGGTCGTTTTGAAATATGGACGTCCTTTGAATTTTTTGGTCGATATGTGACCCCAGGATTTGTTTTCAGGGCAGGTGTCATTTACAGGCCTGCAATGATTTTGAATATCAACTGACCATTAGCGCTGGGATTAAAGCTGCTGTTGTGTGAAACGGCCACAAGGTGGCAGCTGTTCTCCCTTACCAAATCTGGTGACTAGGGCAACAGAGCCTCAATGGAAGTGGTGTTCTAGATTGGAATTTAGAATGGAATGTGCCAGGAGAAAGCCCCTCAAGTTTGTCTCACTACTTCTTCGTGTTTTTAATTTAATTTTTTTTATTTTTTATTACAGCAAGTTTGATTACAATGTTTGGCTTGTTGTAGGTGTGGAAGATGTGGTTCTTTTACACATATACAGATGTCTGTTCTTCCTGGGATCCTTTTCCCATGTACCTTATGACAGAATGTTGAGTAGTCCTCTCTTGGTATTCTGTAGGTCTTTGGTGATTATATATGTCACCTGTGTTTGTATATGTCTGTTAACCCCGATATCGTAATGAAACCAATCCTCACACCTTTCCATTGGTGAACCATAAGTTTGTTTAATGAATCTGTGATTGCCCTTCTCCGTGGCAAAATCTGCCCTGGTATCCATTTTTAGGTAACACCTATAAGTGATATGATATGATATGTGTCTTTCACTTTCTGACTTACTACAAGTCACGTGATTACTTCAAGACTCATCTACGGTGCTGCAAATGGCATTGTGTCCTTTTTTCCCTTGGCTTCTATTCTGCCTTAGCGAGGTCCATTTTCAACAATGTGATTCCCTGAGGGTTGTGGATTAGCTGACCTGGGCAGCCTTACCCTGCCGGCCCGCCCTCCCCAGGTGTGCCTCGTTGAGGTCAATATAAACAGCGCTCCAGGCAGCAATAGCCCCTGAAGCTGTGCCTGACTCCATATTCTCTGCCCCGTCAGCAGTCTCGGGGCTGTGCTGGTGGGAGGGAGTAAGGGGCCACAGATTTGTGGGTTGCCCGCTGTGAGTGGGGCTCTGCAGGCCATTCTGCAGGAGTTGTCAGGCTGCCATCTGTAAAGAAGAGGATGTGTCACCCATACCTTCCGCTGGAATTTCTCTCCGGACAGAGGTGAGGAAGGCAAAAAGCAGTGGGGGCCAGGACAGGAGGGGTATCTCAGGTAGGGCAATGGAAAGCTTCCGGAAGAGCGCCCGGGGCCAGGACCACCCTGGCTGGCCTGGAGGCACCAAGTTGGCCTGCGTGCTTTCGCTGGTGTGGCTCCTCGGACCTTCCTCTAGGCTTTCAAGACCTTGTACATATTCAGGTGTTTTACCTGGGCAGGGTGGGAACAGTTCAGCAGCAGCTGGCCTGGGGCTCAGCTCACGTTTACTCATAGATGCCTCGGCACGGTCCCCCAGCTTTGCAATGAGGTCGCTCCTTGCGTGGGGGGTGGGTTGCTGGCGGTATGGGAGATGGTTCCCCACCTCTGACCAATTTCAGAATTGTTTACCGCTGGAGCAAGTGCCCTGATAGGGTTTTCCTCTGTATAACTCGTGGGTTCAGGTTTTTTTTTTCTTTTATGTTTCAAGTTAGATTTTATTCCTCTTTTATGTATTTATAGATATAAGCATGGAAATAATTCATTCCTATAAATACATCTGTGTGACGGGAAGAACGGTTTTCTGTTTTATTTTTAAATTTTATTTTTTAAAATTTTGAAATTTAATTTTTATTTTTTTTATACAGCACGTTATTATTAGTTATGTATTTTATGCATATACATGTATACAGGTCAATCCCAATCTCCCAACTCATCCCACCACCACCACCCCATGGCTTCCCACACTTGGTGTCCATACGTTTGTTCTCTACCTCTGTGTCTCTATTTCTTCCCTGCAAACCAGTTCATCTGTACCACTTTTTAGGCTCCACATATATGCATTAATATACAATATTTGTTTTCCTCTTTCTGACTTACTTCATTCTGTATGACAGTCTCTCGATCCATCGATGTCTCTACAAATGACCCAGTTTCATTCCTTTTTATGGCCGAGTAATATTCCATTTTATATATGTACCACATCTTTATCCATTCATCTGTCTGTGGGCATTTAGGTGGCTTCCATTACCTGGCTATTGTAAAGAGTGCTGCAACGAACATTGTGGTGAATGTGCCTTTTTGATTTACGGTTTTCTCTGGGTATATGCCCAGAAGTGGGATTGCTGGATCAGATGGTAATTCTATTTCTAGTTTTTTTTAAGGAAACTCCATACTGTTCTCCATAGTGACTGTATCAATTTACATTCCCATCAATAGTGGAAGAGGGCTCCTTTTGTCCACACCCTCACAAGAATTGGTTGTTTGTAGATTTTCTGATGATGCCGATTCTAACAGGTGTGAGGTGACACCTCATTGTAGTTTTGATTTGCATTTCTCTAATAATTAGTGCTGTTGAGCAGCTTTTCATGTGCGTCTTGGCCATCTCTGTGTCTCCTTTGAAGAAACCTCTCTTTAGATCATCTGCCCATTTTTGTATTGGGTTGTTTGTTCTTTTAATATTAAGCTGCATGAGCTGTTTATATATATTGGAGATTAAACCTCTGTCCATTGATTCGTTTGCAACGATTTTCGCCCATTCTGAGGGATGCCTTTTTCCATTCCCGTTTTTTCTAACAAAAAACGAAAGAAAGGAAAAGAAGCAGAACACTAATGTGCGTAAAATATGCCTTTTGAAACGGTCGTTTTGAAATATGGACGTCCTTTGAATTTTTTGGTCGATATGTGACCCCAGGATTTGTTTTCAGGGCAGGTGTCATTTACAGGCCTGCAATGATTTTGAATATCAACTGACCATTAGCGCTGGGATTAAAGCTGCTGTTGTGTGAAACGGCCACAAGGTGGCAGCAGTTCTCCCTTACCAAATCTGGTGACTAGGGCAACAGAGCCTCAATGGAAGTGGTGTTCTAGATTGGAATTTAGAATGGAATGTGCCAGGAGAAAGCCCCTCAAGTTTGTCTCACTACTTCTTCGTGTTTTTAATTTAATTTTTTATTTTTTATTACAGCAAGTTTGATTACAATGTTTGGCTTGTTGTAGGTGTGGAAGATGTGGTTCTTTTACACATATACAGATGTCTGTTCTTCCTGGGATCCTTTTCCCATGTACCTTATGACAGAATGTTGAGTAGTCCTCTCTTGGTATTCTGTAGGTCTTTGGTGATTATATATGTCACCTGTGTTTGTATATGTCAGTTAACCCCGTTATCGTAATGAAACCAATCCTCACACCTTTCCATTGGTGAACCATAAGTTTGTTTAATGAATCTGTGATTGCCCTTCTCCGTGGCAATATCTGCCCTGGTATCCATTTTTAGGTAACACCTATAAGTGATATGATATGATATGTGTCTTTCACTTTCTGACTTACTACAAGTCACGTGATTACTTCTAGACTCATCTACGGTGCTGCAAATGGCATTTTGTCCTTTTTTCCCTTGGCTTCTATTCTGCCTTAGCGAGGTCCATTTTCAACAATGTGATTCCCTGAGGGTTGTGGATTAGCTGACCTGGGCAGCCTTACCCTGCCGGCCCGCCCTCCCCAGGTGTGCCTCGTTGAGGTCAATATAAACAGCGCTCCAGGCAGCAATAGCCCCTGAAGCTGTGCCTGACTCCATATTCTCTGCCCCGTCAGCAGTCTCGGGGCTGTGCTGGTGGGAGGGAGTGAGGGGCCACAGATTTGTGGGTTGCCCGCTGTGAGTGGGGCTCTGCAGGCCATTCTGCAGGAGTTGTCAGGCTGCCATCTGTAAAGAAGAGGATGTGTCACCCATACCTTCCGCTGGAATTTCTCTCCGGACAGAGGTGAGGAAGGCAAAAAGCAGTGGGGGCCAGGACAGGAGGGGTATCTCAGGTAGGGCAATGGAAAGCTTCCGGAAGAGCGCCCGGGGCCAGGACCACCCTGGCTGGCCTGCAGGCACCAAGTTGGCCTGCGTGCTTTCGCTGGTGTGGCTCCTCGGCCCTTCCTCTTGGCTTTCAAGACCTTCTACATATTCAGGTGTTTTACCTGGGAAGGGTGGGAACAGTTCAGCAGCAGCTGGCCTGGGGCTCAGCTCACGTTTACTCATAGATGCCTCGGCACGGTCCCCCAGCTTTGCAATGAGGATGCTCCTTGCGTGGGGGGTGGGTTGCTGGCGGTATGGGAGATTGTTCCCCACCTCTGACCAATTTCAGAATTGTTTACCGCTGGAGCAAGTGCCCTGATAGGGTTTTCCTCTGTATAACTCGTGGGTTAAGGTTTTTTTTTTTTCTTTTATGTTTCAAGTTAGATTTTATTCCTCTTTTATGTATTTATAGATATAAGCATGGAAATAATTCATTCCTATAAATACATCTGTGTGACGGGAAGAACGTTTTTCTGTTTTATTTTTAAATTTTATTTTTTAAAATTTTGAAATTTAATTTTTATTTTTTTTTATACAGCACGTTATTATTAGTTATGTATTTTATGCATATACATGTATACAGGTCAATCCCAATCTCCCAACTCATCCCACCACCACCTTCCCATGGCTTCCCACACTTGGTGTCCATACGTTTGTTCTCTACCTCTGTGTCTCTATTTCTTCCCTGCAAACCAGTTCATCTGTACCACTTTTTAGGCTCCACATATATGCATTAATATACAATATTTGTTTTCCTCTTTCTGACTTACTTCATTCTGTATGACAGTCTCTCGATCCATCGATGTCTCTACAAATGACCCAGTTTCATTCCTTTTTATGGCCGAGTAATATTCCATTTTATATATGTACCACATCTTTATCCATTCATCTGTCTGTGGGCATTTAGGTGGCTTCCATTACCTGGCTATTGTAAAGAGTGCTGCAACGAACATTGTGGTGAATGTGCCTTTTTGATTTACGGTTTTCTCTGGGTATATGCCCAGAAGAGGGATTGCTGGATCAGATGGTAATTCTATTTCTAGTTTTTTTTAAGGAAACTTCATACTGTTCTCCATAGTGACTGTATCAATTTACATTCCCATCAATAGTGGAAGAGGGCTCCTTTTGTCCACACCCTCCCCAGAGTTGGTTGTTTGTAGATTTTCTGATGATGCCGATTCTAACAGGTGTGAGGTGACACCTCATTGTAGTTTTGATTTGCATTTCTCTAATAATTAGTGCTGTTGAGCAGCTTTTCATGTGCGTCTTGGCCATCTCTGTGTCTGCTTTGAAGAAACCTCTCTTTAGATCTTCTGCCCATTTTTGTATTGGGTTGTTTGTTCTTCTAATATTAAGCTGCATGAGCTGTTTATATATATTGGAGATTAAACCTCTGTCCATTGATTCGTTTGCAACGATTTTCGCCCATTCTGAGGGATGCATTTTTCCATTCCCGTTTTTTCTAACAAAAAAGGAAAGAAAGGAAAAGAAGCAGAACACTAATGTGCGTAAAATATGCCTTTTGAAACGGTCGTTTTGAAATATGGACGTCCTTTGAATTTTTTGGTCGATATGTGACCCCAGGATTTGTTTTCAGGGCAGGTGTCATTTACAGGCCTGCAATGATTTTGAATATCAACTGACCATTAGCGCTGGGATTAAAGCTGCTGTTGTGTGAAACGGCCACAAGGTGGCAGCCGTTCTCCCTTACCAAATCTGGTGACTAGGGCAACAGAGCCTCAATGGAAGTGGTGTTCTAGATTGGAATTTAGAATGGAATGTGCCAGGAGAAAGCCCCTCAAGTTTGTCTCACTACTTCTTCTTCGTGTTTTTAATTTAATTTTTTTTTATTTTTTATTACAGCAAGTTTGATTACAATGTTTGGCTTGTTGTAGGTGTGGAAGATGTGGTTCTTTTACACATATACAGATGTCTGTTCTTCCTGGGATCCTTTTCCCATGTACGTTATGACAGAATGTTAAGTAGTCCTCTCTTGGTATTCTGTAGGTCTTTGGTGATTATATATGTCACCTGTGTTTGTATATGTCTCTTAAACCCGATATCGTAATGAAACCAATCCTCACACCTTTCCATTGGTGAACCATAAGTTTGTTTAATGAATCTGTGATTGCCCTTCTCCGTGGCAATATCTGCCCTGGTATCCATTTTTAGGTAACACCTATAAGTGATATGATATGATATGTGTCTTTCACTTTCTGACTTACTACAAGTCACGTGATTACTTCTAGACTCATCTACGGTGCCGCAAATGGCATTGTGTCCTTTTTTCCCTTGGCTTCTATTCTGCCTTACCGAGGTCCATTTTCAACAATGTGATTCCCTGAGGGTTGTGGATTAGCTGACCTGGGCAGCCTTACCCTGCCGGCCCGCCCTCCCCAGGTGTGCCTCGTTGAGGTCAATATAAACAGCGCTCCAGGCAGCAATAGCCCCTGAAGCTGTGCCTGACTCCATATTCTCTGCCCCGTCAGCAGTCTCGGGGCTGTGCTGGTGGGAGGGAGTGAGGGGCCACAGCTTTGTGGGTGGCCCGCTGTGAGTGGGGCTCTGCTGGCCATTCTGCAGGAGTTGTCAGGCTGCCACCTGTAAAGAAGAGGATGTGTCACCCATACCTTCCGCTGGAATTTCTCTCCGGACAGAGGTGAGGAAGGCAAAAAGCAGTCGGGGACGGGACAGGAGGGGTATCTCAGGTAGGGCAATGGAAAGCTTCCGGAAGAGCGCCCGGGGCCAGGACCACCCTGGCTGGCCTGCAGGCACCAAGTTGGCCTGCGTGCTTTCGCTGGTGTGGCTCCACGGCCCTTCCTCTAGGCTTTCAAGCCCTTGTACATATTCAGGTGTTTTACCTGGGAAGGGTGGGAACAGTTCAGCAGCAGCTGGCCTGGGGCTCAGCTCACGTTTACTCATAGATGCCTCGGCACGGTCCCCCAGCTTTGCAATGAGGACGCTCCTTGCGTGGGGGGTGGGTTGCTGGCGGTATGGGAGATGGTTCCCCACCTCTGACCAATTTCAGAATTGTTTACTGCTGGAGCAAGTGCCCTGATAGGGTTTTCCTCTGTATAACTCGTGGGTTCAGGTTTTTTTTTTTCTTTTATGGTTCAAGTTAGATTTTATTCCTCTTTTATGTATTTATAGATATAAGCATGGAAATAATTCATTCCTATAAATACATCTGTGTGACGGGAAGAACGTTTTTCTGTTTTATTTTTAAATTTTATTTTTTAAAATTTTGAAATTTAATTTTTATTTAATTTTTTTATACAGCACGTTATTATATAGTTATGTATTTTATGCATATACATGTATACAGGTCAATCCCAATCTCCCAACTCATCCCACCACCACCACCCCATGGCTTCCCACACTTGGTGTCCATACGTTTGTTCTCTACCTCTGTGTCTCTATTTCTTCCCTGCAAAGCAGTTCATCTGTACCATTTTTTAGGCTCCACATATATGCATTAATATACAACATTTGTTTTCCTCTTTCTGACTTACTTCATTCTGTATGACAGTCTCTCGATCCATCGATGTCTCTACAAATGACCCAGTTTCATTCCTTTTTATGGCCGAGTAATATTCCATTTTATATATGTACCACATCTTTATCCATTCATCTGTCTGTGGCCATTTAGGTGGCTTCCATTACCTGGCTCTTGTAAAGAGTGCTGCAACGAACATTGTGGTGAATGTGCCTTTTTGATTTACGGTTTTCTCTGGGTATATGCCGAGAAGTGGGATTGCTGGATCAGATGGTGATTCTATTTCTAGTTTTTTTAAGGAAACTCCATACTGTTCTCCATAGTGACTGTATCAATTTACATTCCCACCAATAGTGGAAGAGGGCTCCTTTTGTCCACACCCTCCCCAGAATTGGTTGTTTGTAGATTTTCTGATGATGCCGATTCTAGCAGGTGTGAGTTGATACCTCATTGTAGTTTTGATTTGCATTTCTCTAATAATTAGTGCTGTTGAGCAGCTTTTCATGTGCGTCTTGGCCATCTCGGTGTCTCCTTTGAAGAAATGTCTCTTTAGATCTTCTGCCCATTTTTGTATTGGGTTGTTTGTTCTTTTAATATTAAGCTGCATGAGCTGTTTATATATATTGGAGATTAAACCTCTGTCCATTGATTCGTTTGCAACGACTTTCGCCCATTCTGAGGGATGCCTTTTTCCATTCCCGTTTTTTTTTTTAACAAAAAAGGAAAGAAAGGAAAAGAAGCAGAACTCTAATGTGCGTAAAATATGCCTTTTGAAACGGTCGTTTTGAAATATGGACGTCCTTTGAATTTTTTGGTCGATATGTGACCCCAGGATTTGTTTTCAGGGCAGGTGTCATTTACAGGCCTGCAATGATTTTGAATATCAACTGACCATTAGCGCTGGGATTAAAGCTGCTGTTGTGTGAAACGGCCACAAGGTGGCAGCCGTTCTCCCTTACCAAATCTGGTGACTAGGGCAACAGAGCCTCAATGGAAGTGGTGTTCTAGATTGGAATTTAGAATGGAATGTGCCAGGAGAAAGCCCCTCAAGTTTGTCTCACTACTTCTTCGTGTTTTTAATTTAATTTTTTTATTTTTTATTACAGCAAGTTTGATTACAATGTTTGGCTTGTTGTAGGTGTGGAAGATGTGGTTCTTTTACACATATACAGATGTCTGTTCTTCCTGGGATCCTTTTCCCATGTACGTTATGACAGAATGTTGAGTAGTCCTCTCTTGGTATTCTGTAGGTCTTTGGTGATTATATATGTCACCTGTGTTTTTATATGTCTGTTAACCCCGTTATCGTAATGAAACCAATCCCCACACCTTTCCATTGGTGAACCATAAGTTTGTTTAATGAATCTGTGATTGCCCTTCTCCGTGGCAATATCTGCCCTGGTATCCATTTTTAGGTAACACCTATAAGTGATATGATATGATATGTGTCTTTCACTTTCTGACTTACTACAAGTCACGTGATTACTTCTAGACTCATCTACGGTGCTGCAAATGGCATTGTGTCCTTTTTTCCCTTGGCTTCTATTCTGCCTTAGCGAGGTCCATTTTCAACAATGTGATTCCCTGAGGGTTGTGGATTAGCTGACCTGGGCAGCCTTACCCTGCCGGCCCGCCCTCCCCAGGTGTGCCTCGTTGAGGTCAATATAAACAGCGCTCCAGGCAGCAATAGCCCCTGAAGCTGTGCCTGACTCCATATTCTCTGCCCCGTCAGCAGTCTCGGGGCTGTGCTGGTGGGAGGGAGTGAGGGGCCACAGCTTTGTGGGTGGCCCGCTGTGAGTGGGGCTCTGCAGGCCATTCTGCAGGAGTTGTCAGGCTGCCACCTGTAAAGAAGAGGATGTGTCACCCATACCTTCCGCTGGAATTTCTCTCCGGACAGAGGTGAGGAAGGCAAAAAGCAGTGGGGGCCGGGACAGGAGGGGTATCTCAGGTAGGGCAATGGAAAGCTTCCGGAAGAGCGCCCGGGGCCAGGACCACCCTGGCTGGCCTGCAGGCACCAAGTTGGCCTGCGTGCTTTCGCTGGTGTGTCTCCACGGCCCTTCCTCTAGGCTTTCAAGACCTTGTACATATTCAGGTGTTTTACCTGGGAAGGGTGGGAACAGTTCAGCAGCAGCTGGCCTGGGGCTCAGCTCACGTTTACTCATAGATGCCTCGGCATGGTCCCCCAACTTTGCAATGAGGACACTCCTTGCGTGGGGGGTGGGTTGCTGGCGGTATGGGAGATGGTTCCCCACCTCTGACCAATTTCAGAATTGTTTACCAATGGAGCAAGTGCCCTGATAGGTTTTTCCTCTGTATAACTCGTGGGTTAAGGTTTTTTTTTTTCTTTTATGTTTCAAGTTAGATTTTATTCCTCTTTTATGTATTTATAGATATAAGCATGGAAATAATTCATTCCTATAAATACATCTGTGTGACGGGAAGAACGTTTTCCTGTTTTATTTTTAAATTTTATTTTTTAAAATTTTGAAATTTAATTTTTATTTTTTTATACAGCACGTTATTATTAGTTATGTATTTTATGCATATACATGTATACAGGTCAATCCCAATCTCCCAACTCATCCCACCACCACCACCCCATGGCTTCCCACACTTGGTGTCCATACGTTTGTTCTCTACCTCTGTGTCTCTATTTCTTCCCTGCAAACCAGTTCATCTGTACCATTTTTTAGGCTCCACATATATGCATTAATATACAATATTTGTTTTCCTCTTTCTGACTTACTTCATTCTGTATGACAGTCTCTCGATCCATCGATGTCTCTACAAATGACCCAGTTTCATTCCTTTTTATGGCCGAGTAATATTCCATTTTATATATGTACCACATCTTTATCCATTCATCTGTCTGTGGGCATTTAGGTGGCTTCCATTACCTGGCTATTGTAAAGAGTGCTGCAACGAACATTGTGGTGAATGTGCCTTTTTGATTTACGGTTTTCTCTGGGTATATCCCCAGAAGTGGGATTGCTGGATCAGATGGTGATTCTATTTCTAGTTTTTTTAAGGTAACTCCATACTGTTCTCCATAGTGACTGTATCAATTTACATCCCCACCAATAGTGGAAGAGGGCTCCTTTTGTCCACACCCTCCCCAGAATTGGTTGTTTGTAGATTTTCTGATGATGCCGATTCTAACAGGTGTGAGGTGACACCTCATTGTAGTTTTGATTTGCATTTCTCTAATAATTAGTGCTGTTGAGCAGCTTTTCATGTGCGTCTTGGCCATCTCTGTGTCTCCTTTGAAGAAACCTCTCTTTAGATCTTCTGCCCATTTTTGTATTGGGTTGTTTGTTCTTTTAATATTAAGCTGCATGAGCTGTTTATATATATTGGAGATTAAACCTCTGTCCATTGATTCGTTTGCCTCGACTTTCGCCCATTCTGAGGGATGCCTTTTTCCATTCCCGTTTTTTTTTAACAAAAAAGGAAAGAAAGGAAAAAAAGCAGAACACTAATGTGCGTAAAATATGCCTTTTGAAACGGTCGTTTTGAAATATGGACGTCCTTTGAATTTTTTGGTCGATATGTGACCCCAGGATTTGTTTTCAGGGCAGGTGTCATTTACAGGCCTGCATTGATTTTGAATATCAACTGACCATTAGCGCTGGGATTAAAGCTGCTGTTGTGTGAAACGGCCACAAGGTGGCAGCAGTTCTCCCTTACAAAATCTGGTGACTAGGGCAACAGAGCCTCAATGGAAGTGGTGTTCTAGATTGGAATTTAGAATGGAATGTGCCAGGAGAAAGCCCCTCAAGTTTGTCTCACTACTTCTTCTTCGTGTTTTTAATTTATTTTTTTTTTATTTTTTATTACAGCAAGTTTGATTACAATGTTTGGCTTGTTGTAGGTGTGGAAGATGTGGTTCTTTTACACATATACAGATGTCTGTTCTTCCTGGGATCCTTTCCCCATGTACGTTATGACAGAATGTTGAGTAGTCCTCTCTTGGTATTCTGTAGGTCTTTGGTGATTATATATGTCACCTGTGTTTGTATATGTCTGTTAACCCCGATATCGTAATGAAACCAATCCTCACACCTTTCCATTGGTGAACCATAAGTTTGTTTAATGAATCTGTGATTGCCCTTCTCCGTGGCAATATCTGCCCTGGTATCCATTTTTAGGTAACACCTATAAGTGATATGATATGATATGTGTCTTTCACTTTCTGACTTACTACAAGTCACGTGATTACTTCTAGACTCATCTACGGTGCTGCAAATGGCATTGTGTCCTTTTTTCCCTTGGCATCTCTTCTGCCTTAGCGAGGTCCATTTTCAACAATGTGATTCCCTGAGGGTTGTGGATTAGCTGACCTGGGCAGCCATACCCTGCCGGCCCGCCCTCCCCAGGTGTGCCTCGTTGAGGTCAATATAAACACCGCTCCAGGCAGCAATAGCCCCTGAAGCTGTGCCTGACTCCATATTCTCTGCCCCGTCAGCAGTCTCGGGGCTGTGCTGGTGGGAGGGAGTGAGGGGCCACAGATTTGTGGGTGGCCCGCTGTGAGTGGGGCTCTGCTGGCCATTCTGCAGGAGTTGTCAGGCTGCCACCTGTAAAGAAGAGGATGTGTCACCCATACCTTCCGCTGGAATTTCTCTCCGGACAGAGGTGAGGAAGGCAAAAAGCAGTTGGGGCCGGGACAGGAGGGGTATCTCAGGTAGGGCAATGGAAAGCTTCCAGAAGAGCGCCCGGGGCCAGGACCACCCTGGCTGGCCTGCAGGCACCAAGTTGGCCTGCGTGCTTTCACTGGTGTGGCTCCACGGCCCTTCCTCTAGGCTTTCAAGACCTTGTACATATTCAGGTGTTTTACCTGGGAAGGGTGGGAACAGTTCAGCAGCAGCTGGCCTGGGGCTCAGCTCACGTTTACTCATAGATGCCTCGGCACAGTCCCCCAGCTTTGCAATGAGGACGCTCCTTGTGTGGGGTGTGGGTTGCTGGCGGTATGGGAGATGGTTCCCCACCTCTGACCAATTTCAGAATTGTTTACTGCTGGAGCAAGTGCCCTGATAGGGTTTTCCTCTGTATAACTCGTGGGTTAAGGTTTTTTATTTTTCTTTTATGTTTCAAGTTAGATTTTATTCCTCTTTTATGTATTTATAGATATAAGCATGGAAATAATTCATTCCTATAAATACATCTGTGTGACGGGAAGAACGTTTTTCTGTTTTATTTTTAAATTTTATTTTTTAAAATTTTGAAATTTTATTTATTTTTTTATACAGCACGTTATTATTAGTTATGTATTTTATGCATATACATGTATACAGGTCAATCCCAATCTCCCAACTCATCCCACCACCACCACCCCATGGCTTCCCACACTTGGTGTCCATACGTTTGTTCTCTACCTCTGTGTCTCTATTTCTTCCTTGCAAAGCAGTTCATCTGTACCATTTTTTAGGCTCCACATATATGCATTAATATACAATATTTGTTTTCCTCTTTCTGACTTACTTCATTCTGTATGACAGTCTCTCGATCCATCGATGTCTCTACAAATGACCCAGTTTCATTCCTTTTTATGGCCGAGTAATATTCCATTTTATATATGTACCACATCTTTATCCATTCATCTGTCTGTGGGCATTTAGGTGGCTTCCATTACCTGGCTATTGTAAAGAGTGCTGCAACGAACATTGTGGTGAATGTGCCTTTTTGATTTACGGTTTTCTCTGGGTATATGCCCAGAAGTGGGATTGCTGGATCAGATGGTAATTCTATTTCTAGTTTTTTTAAGGAAACTCCATACTGTTCTCCATAGTGACTCTATCAATTTACATTCCCACCAATAGTGGAAGAGGGCTCCTTTTGTCCACACCCTCCCCAGAATTGGTTGTTTGTAGATTTTCTGATGATGCCGATTCTAACAGGTGTGAGGTGACACCTCATTGTAGTTTTGACTTGCATTTCTCTAATAATTAGTGCTGTTGAGCAGCTTTTCATGTGCGTCTTGGCCATCTCTGTGTCTCCTTTGAAGAAACCTCTCTTTAGATCTTCTGCCCATTTTTGTATTGGGTTGTTTGTTCTTTTAATATTAAGCTGCATGAGCTGTTTATATATATTGGAGATTAAACCTCTGTCCATTGATTCGTTTGCAACGATTTTCGCCCATTCTGAGGGATGCCTTTTTCCATTCCCGTTTTTTCTAACAAAAATGGAAAGAAAGGAAAAGAAGCAGAACACTAATGTGCGTAAAATATGCCTTTTGAAACAGTCGTTTTGAAATATGGACGTCCTTTGAATTTTTTGGTCGATATGTGACCCCAGGATTTGTTTTCAGGACAGGTGTCATTTACAGGCCTGCAATGATTTTGAATATCAACTGACCATTAGCGCTGGGATTAAAGCTGCTGTTGTGTGAAACGGCCACAAGGTGGCAGCAGTTCTCCCTTACCAAATCTGGTGACTAGGGCAACAGAGCCTCAATGGAAGTGGTGTTCTAGATTGGAATTTAGAATGGAATGTGCCAGGAGAAAGCCCCTCAAGTTTGTCTCACTACTTCTTCTTCGTGTTTTTAATTTAATTTTTTTTATTTTTTATTACAGCAAGTTTGATTACAATGTTTGGCTTGTTGTAGGTGTGGAAGATGTGGTTCTTTTACACATATACAGATGTCTGTTCTTCCTGGGATCCTTTTCCCATGTACGTTATGACAGAATGTTGAGTAGTCCTCTCTTGGTATTCTGTAGGTCTTTGGTGATTATATATGTCACCTGTGTTTGTATATGTCTGTTAACCCCGATATCGTAATGAAACCAATCCTCACACCTTTCCATTGGCGAACCATAAGTTTGTTTAAT
The DNA here is from genome assembly GCF_964341445.2 of Mesoplodon mirus. NCBI lineage: Eukaryota > Metazoa > Chordata > Mammalia > Artiodactyla > Ziphiidae > Mesoplodon > Mesoplodon mirus. The sequence continues at coordinate 54,926 of NW_028295338.1, forward strand.
GAATCTGTGATTGCCCTTCTCCGTGGCAATATCTGCCCTGGTATCCATTTTTAGGTAACACCTATAAGTGATATGATATGATATGTGTCTTTCACTTTCTGACTTACTACAAGTCACGTGATTACTTCTAGACTCATCTACGGTGCTGCAAATGGCATTGTGTCCTTTTTTCCCTTGGCATCTCTTCTGCCTTAGCGAGGTCCATTTTCAACAATGTGATTCCCTGAGGGTTGTGGATTAGCTGACCTGGGCAGCCTTACCCTGCCGGCCCGCCCTCCCCAGGTGTGCCTCGTTGAGGTCAATATAAACAGCGCTCCAGGCAGCAATAGCCCCTGAAGCTGTGCCTGACTCCATATTCTCTGCCCCGTCAGCAGTCTCGGGGCTGTGCTGGTGGGAGGGAGTGAGGGGCCACAGATTTGTGGGTGGCCCGCTGTGAGTGGGGCTCTGCTGGCCATTCTGCAGGAGTTGTCAGGCTGCCACCTGTAAAGAAGAGGATGTGTCACCCATACCTTCCGCTGGAATTTCTCTCCGGACAGAGGTGAGGAAGGCAAAAAGCAGTGGGGGCCGGGACAGGAGGGGTATCTCAGGTAGGGCAATGGAAAGCTTCCAGAAGAGCGCCCGGGGCCAGGACCACCCTGGCTGACATGCAGGCACCAAGTTGGCCTGCGTGCTTTCACTGCTGTGGCTCCACGGCCCTTCCTCTAGGCTTTCAAGACCTTGTACATATTCAGGTGTTTTACCTGGGAAGGGTGGGAACAGTTCGGCAGCAGCTGGCCTGGGGCTCAGCTCACGTTTACTCATAGATGCCTCGGCACGGTCCCCCAGCTTTGCAATGAGGACGCTCCTTGCGTGGGGGGTGGGTTGCTGGCGGTATGGGAGATGGTTCCCCACCTCTGACCAATTTCAGAATTGTTTACTGCTGGAGCAAGTGCCCTGATAGGGTTTTCATCTCTATAACTTGTGGGTTAAAGTTTTTTATTTTTCTTTTATGTTTCAAGTTAGATTTTATTCCTCTTTTATGTATTTATAGATATAAGCATGGAAATAATTCATTCCTATAAATACATCTGTGTGACGGGAAGAACGTTTTTCTGTTTTATTTTTAAATTTTATTTTTTAAAATTTTGAAATTTTATTTATTTTTTTATACAGCACGTTATTATTAGTTATGTATTTTATGCATATACATGTATACAGGTCAATCCCAATCTCCCAACTCATCCCACCACCACCACCCCATGGCTTCCCACACTTGGTGTCCATACGTTTGTTCTCTACCTCTGTGTCTCTATTTCTTCCTTGCAAAGCAGTTCATCTGTACCATTTTTTAGGCTCCACATATATGCATTAATATACAATATTTGTTTTCCTCTTTCTGACTTACTTCATTCTGTATGACAGTCTCTCGATCCATCGATGTCTCTACAAATGACCCAGTTTCATTCCTTTTTATGGCCGAGTAATATTCCATTTTATATATGTACCACATCTTTATCCATTCATCTGTCTGTGGGCATTTAGGTGGCTTCCATTACCTGGCTATTGTAAAGAGTGCTGCAACGAACATTGTGGTGAATGTGCCTTTTTGATTTACGGTTTTCTCTGGGTATATGCCCAGAAGTGGGATTGCTGGATCAGATGGTAATTCTATTTCTAGTTTTTTTAAGGAAACTCCATACTGTTCTCCATAGTGACTCTATCAATTTACATTCCCACCAATAGTGGAAGAGGGCTCCTTTTGTCCACACCCTCCCCAGAATTGGTTGTTTGTAGATTTTCTGATGATGCCGATTCTAACAGGTGTGAGGTGACACCTCATTGTAGTTTTGACTTGCATTTCTCTAATAATTAGTGCTGTTGAGCAGCTTTTCATGTGCGTCTTGGCCATCTCTGTGTCTCCTTTGAAGAAACCTCTCTTTAGATCTTCTGCCCATTTTTGTATTGGGTTGTTTGTTCTTTTAATATTAAGCTGCATGAGCTGTTTATATATATTGGAGATTAAACCTCTGTCCATTGATTCGTTTGCAACGATTTTCGCCCATTCTGAGGGATGCCTTTTTCCATTCCCGTTTTTTCTAACAAAAAAGGAAAGAAAGGAAAAGAAGCAGAACACTAATGTGCGTAAAATATGCCTTTTGAAACGGTCGTTTTGAAATATGGACGTCCTTTGAATTTTTTGGTCGATATGTGACCCCAGGATTTGTTTTCAGGGCAGGTGTCATTTACAGGCCTGCAATGATTTTGAATATCAACTGACCATTAGCGCTGGGATTAAAGCTGCTGTTGTGTGAAACGGCCACAAGGTGGCAGCCGTTCTCCCTTACCAAATCTGGTGACTAGGGCAACAGAGCCTCAATGGAAGTGGTGTTCTAGATTGGAATTTAGAATGGAATGTGCCAGGAGAAAGCCCCTCAAGTTTGTCTCACTACTTCTTCGTGTTTTTAATTTAATTTTTTTATTTTTTATTACAGCAAGTTTGATTACAATGTTTGGCTTGTTGTAGGTGTGGAAGATGTGGTTCTTTTACACATATACAGATGTCTGTTCTTCCTGGGATCCTTTTCCCATGTACGTTATGACAGAATGTTGAGTAGTCCTCTCTTGGTATTCTGTAGGTCTTTGGTGATTATATATGTCACCTGTGTTTGTATATGTCTGTTAACCCCGTTATCGTAATGAAACCAATCCTCACACCTTTCCATTGGTGAACCATAAGTTTGTTTAATGAATCTGTGATTGCCCTTCTCCGTGGCAATATCTGCCCTGGTATCCATTTTTAGGTAACACCTATAAGTGATATGATATGATATGTGTCTTTCACTTTCTGACTTACTACAAGTCACGTGATTACTTCTAGACTCATCTACGGTGCTGCAAATGGCATTGTGTCCTTTTTTCCCTTGGCTTCTATTCTGCCTTAGCGAGGTCCATTTTCAACAATGTGATTCCCTGAGGGTTGTGGATTAGCTGACCTGGGCAGCCTTACCCTGCCGGCCCGCCCTCCCCAGGTGTGCCTCGTTGAGGTCAATATAAACAGCGCTTCAGGCAGCAATAGCCCCTGAAGCTGTGCCTGACTCCATATTCTCTGCCCCGTCAGCAGTCTCGGGGCTGTGCTGGTGGGAGGGAGTGAGGGGCCACAGCTTTGTGGGTGGCCCGCTGTGAGTGGGGCTCTGCTGGGCTTTCTGCAGGTGTTGTCAGGCTGCCACCTGTAAAGAAGAGCATGTATCACCCATACCTTCCGCTGGAATTTCTCTCCGGACAGAGGTGAGGAAGGCAAAAAGCAGTGGGGGCCGGGACAGGAGGGGTATCTCAGGTAGGGCAATGGAAAGCTTCCAGAAGAGCGCCCGGGGCCAGGACCACCCTGGCTGGCCTGCAGGCACCAAGTTGGCCTGCGTGCTTTCACTGGTGTGGCTCCACGGCCCTTCTTCTAGGCTTTCAAGACCTTGTACATATTCAGGTGTTTTACCTGGGAAGGGTGGGAACAGTTCAGCAGCAGCTGGCCTGGGGCTCAGCTCACGTTTACTCATAGATGCCTCGGCAGGGTCCCTCGGCTTTGCAATGAGGACGCTCCTTGCGTGTGGGGTGGGTTGCTGGCGGTATGGGAGATGGTTCCCCACCTCTGACCAATTTCAGAATTGTTTACCGCTGGAGCAAGTGCCCTGATAGGGTTTTCCTCTGTATAACTCGTGGGTTAAGGTTTTTTTTTTTCTTTAATGTTTCAAGTTAGATTTTATTCCTCTTTTATGTATTTATAGATATAAGCATGGAAATAATTCATTCCTATAAATACATCTGTGTGACGGGAAGAACGTTTTTCTGTTTTATTTTTAAATTTTATTTTTTAAAATTTTGAAATTTAATTTTTATTTTTTTTATACAGCACGTTATTATTAGTTATGTATTTTATGCATATACATGTATACAGGTCAATCCCAATCTCCCAACTCATCCCACCACCACCACCCCATGGCTTCCCACACTTGGTGTCCATACGTTTGTTCTCTACCTCTGTGTCTCTATTTCTTCGCTGCAAACCAGTTCATCTGTACCATTTTTTAGGCTCCACATATATGCATTAATATACAATATTTGTTTTCCTCTTTCTGACTTACTTCATTCTGTATGACAGTCTCTCGATCCATCGATGTCTCTACAAATGACCCAGTTTCATTCCTTTTTATGGCCGAGTAATATTCCATTTTATATATGTACCACATCTTTATCCATTCATCTGTCTGTGGGCAATTAGGTGGCTTCCATTACCTGGCTCTTGTAAAGAGTGCTGCAACGAACATTGTGGTGAATGTGCCTTTTTGATTTACGGTTTTATCTGGGTATATGCCCAGAAGTGGGATTGCTGGATCAGATGGTAATTCTATTTCTAGTTTTTTTAAGGAAACTCCATACTGTTCTCCATAGTGACTGTATCAATTTACATTCCCACCAATAGTGGAAGAGGGCTCCTTTTGTCCACACCCTCCCCAGAATTGGTTGTTTGTAGATTTTCTGATGATGCCGATTCTAACAGGTGTGAGGTGACACCTCATTGTAGTTTTGACTTGCATTTCTCTAATAATTAGTGCTGTTGAGCAGCTTTTCATGTGCGTCTTGGCCATCTCTGTGTCTCCTTTGAAGAAACCTCTCTTTAGATCTTCTGCCCATTTTTGTATTGGGTTGTTTGTTCTTTTAATATTAAGCTGCATGAGCTGTTTATATATATTGGAGATTAAACCTCTATCCATTGATTCGTTTGCAACGATTTTCGCCCATTCTGAGGGATGCCTTTTTCCATTCCCGTTTTTTCTAACAAAAATGGAAAGAAAGGAAAAGAAGCAGAACACTAATGTGCGTAAAATATGCCTTTTGAAACAGTCGTTTTGAAATATGGACGTCCTTTGAATTTTTTGGTCGATATGTGACCCCAGGATTTGTTTTCAGGACAGGTGTCATTTACAGGCCTGCAATGATTTTGAATATCAACTGACCATTAGCGCTGGGATTAAAGCTGCTGTTGTGTGAAACGGCCACAAGGTGGCAGCCGTTCTCCCTTACCAAATCTGGTGACTAGGGCAACAGAGCCTCAATGGAAGTGGTGTTCTAGATTGGAATTTAGAATGGAATGTGCCAGGAGAAAGCCCCTCAAGTTTGTCTCACTACTTCTTCTTCGTGTTTTTAATTTAATTTTTTTTATTTTTTATTACAGCAAGTTTGATTACAATGTTTGGCTTGTTGTAGGTGTGGAAGATGTGGTTCTTTTACACATATACAGATGTCTGTTCTTCCTGGGATCCTTTTCCCATGTACGTTATGACAGAATGTTGAGTAGTCCTCTCTTGGTATTCTGTAGGTCTTTGGTGATTATATATGTCACCTGTGTTTGTATATGTCTGTTAACCCCGATATCGTAATGAAACCAATCCTCACACCTTTCCATTGGCGAACCATAAGTTTGTTTAATGAATCTGTGATTGCCCTTCTCCGTGGCAATATCTGCCCTGGTATCCATTTTTAGGTAACACCTATAAGTGATATGATATGATATGTGTCTTTCACTTTCTGACTTACTACAAGTCACGTGATTACTTCTAGACTCATCTACGGTGCTGCAAATGGCATTGTGTCCTTTTTTCCCTTGGCTTCTATTCTGCCTTAGCGAGGTCCATTTTCAACAATGTGATTCCCTGAGGGTTGTGGATTAGCTGACCTGGGCAGCCTTACCCTGCCGGCCCGCCCTCCCCAGGTGTGCCTCGTTGAGGTCAATATAAACAGCGCTCCAGGCAGCAATAGCCCCTGAAGCTGTGCCTGACTCCATATTCTCTGCCCCGTCAGCAGTCTCGGGGCTGTGCTGGTGGGAGGGAGTGAGGGGCCACAGCTTTGTGGGTGGCCCGCTGTGAGTGGGGCTCTGCTGGGCTTTCTGCAGGTGTTGTCAGGCTGCCACCTGTAAAGAAGAGGATGTGTCACCCATACCTTCCGCTGGAATTTCTCTCCGGACAGAGGTGAGGAAGGCAAAAAGCAGTGGGGGCCGGGACAGGAGGGGTATCTCAGGTAGGGCAATGGAAAGCTTCCGGAAGAGCGCCCGGGGCCAGGACCACCCTGGCTGGCCTGCAGGCACCAAGTTGGCCTGCGTGCTTTCACTGGTGTGGCTCCACGGCCCTTCTTCTAGGCTTTCAAGACCTTGTACATATTCAGGTGTTTTACCTGGGAAGGGTGGGAACAGTTCAGCAGCAGCTGGCCTGGGGCTCAGCTCACGTTTACTCATAGATGCCTCGGCAGGGTCCCTCAGCTTTGCAATGAGGACGCTCCTTGCGTGTGGGGTGGGTTGCTGGCGGTATGGGAGATGGTTCCCCACCTCTGACCAATTTCAGAATTGTTTACCGCTGGAGCAAGTGCCCTGATAGGGTTTTCCTCTGTATAACTCCTGGGTTAAGGTTTTTTTTTTTCTTTAATGTTTCAAGTTAGATTTTATTCCTCTTTTATGTATTTATAGATATAAGCATGGAAATAATTCATTCCTATAAATACATCTGTGTGACGGGAAGAACGTTTTTCTGTTTTATTTTTAAATTTTATTTTTTAAAATTTTGAAATTTAATTTTTATTTTTTTTATACAGCACGTTATTATTAGTTATGTATTTTATGCATATACATGTATACAGGTCAATCCCAATCTCCCAACTCATCCCACCACCACCACCCCATGGCTTCCCACACTTGGTGTCCATACGTTTGTTCTCTACCTCTGTGTCTCTATTTCTTCGCTGCAAACCAGTTCATCTGTACCATTTTTTAGGCTCCACATATATGCATTACTATACAATATTTGTTTTCCTCTTTCTGACTTACTTCATTCTGTATGACAGTCTCTCGATCCATCGATGTCTCTACAAATGACCCAGTTTCATTCCTTTTTATGGCCGAGTAATATTCCATTTTATATATGTACCACATCTTTATCCATTCATCTGTCTGTGGGCATTTAGGTGGCTTCCATTACCTGGCTATTGTAAAGAGTGCTGCACCGAACATTGTGATGAATGTGCCTTTTTTTTTTTTTCTGCTGTACGCGGGCCTCTCACTGTTGTGGCCTCTCCCGTTGCGGAGCACAGGCTCCGGACGCACAGGCTTAGCGGCCATGGGTCACGGGCCCAGCCGCTCCGCGGCATATGGGATCCTCCCAGACTGGGGCACGAACCCGTATCCCCTCCATCGGCAGGCGGACTCTCAACCACTGCGCCCCCAGGGAGGCCCGAATGTGCCTTTTTGATTTACGGTTTTCTCTGGGTATATGCCCAGAAGTGGGATTGCTGGATCAGATGGTAATTCTATTTCTAGTTTTTTAAGGAAACTCCATACTGTTCTCCATAGTGACTGTATCAATTTACATTCCCACCAATAGTGGAAGAGGGCTCCTTTGGTCCACGCCCTCCCCAGAATTTGTTGTTTGTAGATTTTCTGATGATGCCGATTCTAACAGGTGTGAGGGGATACCTCATTGTTGTTTTGATTTGCATTTCTCTAATAATTAGGGCTGTTGAGCAGCTTTTCATGTGCGTCTTGGCCATCTCTGTGTCTCCTTTGAAGAAACGTCTCTTTAGATCTTCTGCCCATTTTTGTATTGGGTTGTTTGTTTTTTTAATATTAAGCTGCATGAGCTGTTTATATATATTGGAGATTAAACCTCTGTCCATTGATTCGTTTGCAACGATTTTCGCCCATTCTGAGGGATGCCTTTTTCCATTCCCGTTTTTTTTTTAACAAAAAAGGAAAGAAAGGAAAAGAAGCAGAACACTAATGTGCGTAAAATATGCCTTTTGAAATGGTCGTTTTGAAATATGGACGTCCTTTGAATTTTTTGGTCGATATGTGACCCCAGGATTTGTTTTCAGGGCAGGTGTCATTTACAGGCCTGCAATGATTTTGAATATCAACTGACCATTAGTGCTGGGATTAAAGCTGCTGTTGTGTGAAACGGCCACAAGTTGGCAGCAGTTCTCCCTTACCAAATCTCATGACTAGGGCAACAGAGCCTCAATGGAAGTGGTGTTCTAGATTGGAATTTAGAATGGAATGTGCCAGGAGAAAGCCCCTCAAGTTTGTCTCACTACTTCTTCTTCGTGTTTTTAATTTAATTTTTTTTAATTTTTTATTACAGCAAGTTTGATTAAAATGTTTGGCTTGTTGTAGGTGTGGAAGATGTGGTTCTTTTACACATATACAGATGTCTGTTCTTCCTGGGATCCTTTTCCCATGTACGTTATGACAGAATGTTGAGTAGTCCTCTCTTGGTATTCTGTAGGTCTTTGGAGATTATATATGTCACCTGTGTTTGTATATGTCTGTTAACCCCGATATCGTAATGAAACCAATCCTCACACCTTTCCATTGGTGAACCACAAGTTTGTTTAATGAATCTGTGATTGCCCTTCTCCGTGGCAATATCTGCCCTGGTATCCATTTTTAGGTAACACCTATAAGTGATATGATATGATATGTGTCTTTCACTTTCTGACTTACTACAAGTCACGTGATTACTTCTAGACTCATCTACGGTGCTGCAAATGGCATTGTGTCCTTTTTGTCCTTGGCTTCTCTTCTGCCTTAGCGGGGTCCATTTTCAACAATGTGATTCCCTGAGGGTTGTGGATTAGCTGACCTGGGCAGCCTTACCCTGCCGGCCCGCCCTCCCCAGGTGTGCCTCGTTGAGGTCAATATAAACAGAGCTCCAGGCAGCAATAGCCCCTGAAGCTGTGCCTGACTCCATATTCTCTGCCCCGTCAGCAGTCTCGGGGCTGTGCTGGTGGGAGGGAGTGAGGGGCCACAGCTTTGTGGGTGGCCCGGTGTGAGTGGGGTTCTGCTGGCCTTTCTGCAGGAGTTGCCAGGCTGCCGCCTGTAAAGAAGAGGATGTGTCACCCATACCTTCCGCTGGAATTTCTCTCCAGACAGAGGTGAGGAAGGAAAAAAGCAGTGGGGGCCGGGACAGGAGGGGTATCTCAGGCAGGGCAAAGGAAAGCTTCCGGAAGAGCGACCGGGGCCAGGACCACCCTGGCTGGCCTGCAGGCACCAAGTTGGCCTGCGTGCTGTCGCTGGTGTGGCTCCACGGTCCTTCCTCTAGGCTTTCAAGCCCTTGTACATATTCAGGTGTTTTACCTGGAAAGGGTGGGAACAGTTCAGCAGCAGCTGGCCTGGGGCTCAGCTCACGTTTACTCACAGATGCCTCGGCACGGTCCCCCAGCTTTGCAATGAGGACGCTCCTTGTGTGGGGGGTGGGTTGCTGGCTGTATGGGAGATGGTTCCCCACCTCTGACCAATTTCAGAATTGTTTACCACTGGAGCAAATGCCCTGATTGGGTTTTCCTCTGTATAACTTGTTGGTTCAGGTTTTTTTTTTCTTTTATGGTTCAAGTTAGATTTTATTCCTCTTTTATGTATTTATAGATATAAGCATGGAAATAATTCATTCCTATAAATACATCTGTGTGACGGGAAGAACTTTTTTCTGTTTTATTTTTAAATTTTATTTTTTAAAATTTTGAAATTTAATTTATTTAATTTTTTTATACAGCACGTTCTTATTATTTATGTATTTTATGCATATATATATATACAGGTCAATCCCAATCTCCCAACTCATCCCACCACCACCACCCCATGGCTTCCCACACTTGGTGTCCATACGTTTGTTCTCTACCTCTGTGTCTCTATTTCTTCCCTGCAAACCAGTTCATCTGTACCATTTTTAGGCTCCACATATATGCATTAATATACAATATTTGTTTTCCTCTTTCTGACTTACTTCATTCTGTATGACAGTCTCTCGATCCATCGATATCTCTAGAAATGACCCAGTTTCATTCCTTTTTATGGCCGAGTAATATTCCATTTTATATATGTACCACATCTTTATCCATTCATCTGTCTGTGGGCATTTAGGTGGCTTCCATTACCTGGCTATTGTAAAGAGTGCTGCAACGAACATTGTGGTGAATGTGCCTTTTTGATTTACGGTTTTCTCTGGGTATATGGCCAGAAGTGGGATTGCTGGATCGGATGGTAATTCTATTTCTAATTTTTTTAAGGAAACTCCATACTGTTCTCCATAGTGACTGTATCAATTTACATTCCCACCAATAGTGGAAGAGGGCTCCTTTTGTCCACACCCTCCCCAGAATTGGTTGTTTGTAGATTTTCTGATGATGCCGATTCTAACAGGTGTGAGGTGATACCTCATTGTAGTTTTGATTTGCATTTCTCTAATAATTAGTGCTGTTGAGCAGCTTTTCATGTGCGTCTTGGCCATCTCTGTGTCTCCTTTGAACAAACGTCTCTTTAGATCTTCTGCCCATTTTTTGGGGGTTGTTTGTTTTTTAATATTAAGCTGCATGAGCTGTTTATATATATTGGAGATTAAACCTCTGTCCATTGATTCATCTGCAACGATTTTTGCCCTTTCTGTGGGATGCCTTTTTCCATTCCCGTGTTTTTTAACAAAAAAGGAAAGAAAGGAAAAGAAGCAGAACACTAATGTGCGTAAAATATGCCTTTTGAAACGGTCGTTTTGAAATATGGACGTCCTTTGAATTTTTTGGTCGATATGTGACCCCAGGATTTGTTTTCAGGGCAGGTGTCATTTACAGGCCTGCAATGATTTTGAATATCAACTGACCATTAGCGTTGGGATTAAAGCTGCTGTTGTGTGAAACGGCCAAAAGGTGGCAGCAGTTCACCCTTACCAAATCTGGTTACTAGGGCAAGAGAGCCTCAGTGGAAGTGGTGTTCTAGATTGGAGTTTAGAATGGAATGTGCCAGGAGAAAGCCCCTCACGTTTGTCTCACTACTTCTTGTTCGTGTTTTTAATTTAATTTTTTTATTTTTTATTACAGAAAGTTTGATTACAAAGTTTGGCTTGTTGTAGGTGTGGAAGATGTGGTTCTTTTACACATATACAGATGACTGTTCTTCCTGGGATCCTTTTCCCATGTACGTTATGACAGAATGTTGAGTCGTCCTCTCTTGGTATTCTGTAGGTCTTTGGTGATTATATATGTCACCTGTGTTTGTATATGTCTGTTAACCCTGATATCGTAATGAAACCAATCCTCACACCTTTCCATTGGTGAACCATAAGTTTGTTTAATGAATCTGTGATTGCCCTTCTCCGTGGAAATATCTGCCCTGGTATCCATTTTTAGGTAACACCTATAAGTGATATGATATGATATGTGTCTTTCACTTTCTGACTTACTACAAGTCACGTGATTACTTCTAGACTCATCTACGGTGCTGCAAATGGCATTGTGTCCTTTTTTTCCTTGGCTTCTCTTCTGCCTTAGCGGGGTCCATTTTCAACAATGTGATTCCCTGAGGGTTGTGGATTAGCTGACCTGGGCAGCCTTACCCTGCCGCCACGCCCGCCCCAGGTGTGCCTCGTTGAGGTCAATATAAACAGAGCTCCAGGCAGCAATAGCCCCTGAAGCTGTGCCTGACTCCATATTCTCTGCCCCGTCAGCAGTCTCGGGACTGTGCTGGTGGGAGGGAGTGAGGGGCCACAGCTTTGTGGGTGGCCCGGTGTGAGTGGGGTTCTGCTGGCCTTTCTGCAGGAGTTGCCAGGCTGCCGCCTGTAAAGAAGAGGATGTGTCACCCATACCTTCCGCTGGAATTTCTCTCCAGACAGAGGTGAGGAAGGAAAAAAGCAGTGGGGGCCGGGACAGGAGGGGTATCTCAGGCAGGGCAATGGAAAGCTTCTGGAAGAGCGCCCGGGGCCAGGACCGCCCTGGCTGGCCTGCAGGCACCAAGTTGGCCTGCGTGCTGTCGCTGGTGTGGCTCCACGGTCCTTCCTCTAGGCTTTCAAGCCCTTGTACATATTCAGGTGTTTTACCTGGAAAGGGTTGGAACAGTTCAGCAGCAGCTGGCCTGGGGCTCAGCTCACGTTTACTCACAGATGCCTCGGCACGGTCCCCCAGCTTTGCAATGAGGACGATCCTTGCGTGGGGGGTGGGTTGCTAGCTGTATGGGAGATGGTTCCCCACCTCTGACCAATTTCAGAATTGTTTACCGCTGGAGCAAGTGCCGTGATAGCGTTTCCTCTGTATAACTCGTGGGTTCACTTTTTTTTTCTTTTATGGTTCAAGTTAGATTTTATTCCTCTTTTATGTATTTATAAATATAAGCATGGAAATAATTCATTCCTATAAATACATCTGTGTGACGGGAAGAATTTTTTCTGTTTTATTTTTAAATTTTATTTTTTAAAATTTTGAAATTTAATTTTATTTATGTTTTTATACAGCACGTTATTATTAGTTATGTATTTTATGCATATACATGTATACAGGTCAATCCCAATCTCCCAACTCATCCCACCACCACCACCCCATGGCTTCCCACACTTGGTGTCCATACGTTTGTTCTCTACCTCTGTGTCTCTATTTCTTCCTTGCAAACCTGTTCATCTGTACCATTTTTTTACGTTCCACATATATGCATTAATATACAATATTTGTTTTCCTCTTTCTGACTTACTTCATTCTTTATGACAGTCTCTCGATCCATCGATGTCTCTACAAATGACCCAGTTTCATTCCTTTTTATGGCCGAGTAATATTCCATTTCATATATGTACCACATCTTTATTCATTCATCTGTCTGTGGGCATTTAGGTTGCTTCCATTACCTGGCTATTTTAAATAGTGCTGCAATGAACATTGTGGTGAATGTGCCTTTTTGATTTACGGTTTTCTCTGGGTATATGCCCAGAAGTGGGATTGCTGGATCAGATGGTAATTCTATTTCTAGTTTTTTTAAGGAAACTCCATACTGTTCTCCATAGTGACTGTATCAATTTACATTCCCACCAATAGTGGAAGAGGGCTCCTTTTGTCCACACCCTCCCCAGAATTGGTTGTTTGTAGATATTCTGATGATGCCTATTCTAACAGGTGTGAGGTGATACCTCATTGTGGTTTTGATTTGCATTTCTCTAATAATTAGTGCTGTTGAGCAGCTTTTCATGTGCGTCTTGGCCATCTCTGTGTCTTCTTTGAAGAAACGTCTCTTTAGATCTTCTGCCCATTTTTGTATTGGGTTGTTTGTTTTTTTAATATTAAGCTGAATGTGTTGTTTATATATATTGGAGATTAAACCTCTGTCCTTTGATTCGTCTGCAACGATTTTCGCCCATTCTGAGGGATGCCTTTTTCCATTCCCGTGTTTTTTAACAAAAAAGGAAAGAAAGGAAAAGAAGCAGAACACTAATGTGCGTAAAATATGCCTTTTGAAATGGTCGTTTTGAAATATGGACGTCCTTTGAATTTTTTGGTCGATATGAGACCCCAGGATTTGTTTTCAGGGCAGGTGTCATTTACAGGCCTGCAATGATTTTGAATATCAACTGACCATTAGCGTTGGGATTAAAGCTGCTGTTGTGTGAAACGGCCACAAGGTGGCAGCAGTTCACCCTTACCAAATCTGGTTACTAGGGCAAGAGAGCCTCAGTGGAAGTGGTGTTCTAGATTGGAGTTTAGAATGGAATGTGCCAGGAGAAAGCCCCTCACGTTTGTCTCACTACTTCTTGTTCGTGTTTTTAATTTAATTTTTTATTTTTTATTACAGCAAGTTTGATTACAAAGTTTGGCTTGTTGTAGGTGTGGAAGATGTGGTTCTTTTACACATATACAGATGACTGTTCTTCCTTGGATCCTTTTCCCATGTACGTTATGACAGAATGTTGAGTCGTCCTCTCTTGGTATTCTGTAGGTCTTTGGTGATTATATATGTCACCTGTGTTTGTATATGTCTGTTAACCCCGATATCGTAATGAAACCAATCCTCACACCTTTCCATTGGTGAACCATAAGTTTGTTTAATGAATCTGTGATTGCCGTTCTCCGTGGAAATATCTGCCCTGGTATCCATTTTTAGGTAACACCTATAAGTGATATGATATGATATGTGTCTTTCACTTTCTGACTTACTACAAGTCACGTGATTACTTCTAGACTCATCTACGGTGCTGCAAATGGCATTGTGTCCTTTTTTTCCTTGGCTTCTCTTCTGCCTTAGTGGGGTCCATTTTCAACAATGTGATTCCCTGAGGGTTGTGGATTAGCTGACCTGGGCAGCCTTACCCTGCCGCCACGCCCTCCCCAGGTGTGCCTTGTTGAGGTCAATATAAACAGAGCTCCAGGCAGCAATAGCCCCTGAAGCTGTTCCTGACCCCATATTCTCTGCCCCGTCAGCAGTCTCAGAACTGTGCTGGTGGGAGGGAGTGAGGGGCCACAGCTTTGTGGGTGGCCCGCTGTGAGTGGGGTTCTGCTGGCCTTTCTGCAGGAGTTGCCAGGCTGCCGCCTGTAAAGAAGAGGATGTGTCACCCATACCTTCCGCTGGAATTTCTCTCCAGACATAGGTGAGGAAGGAAAAAAGCAGTGGGGGCCGGGACAGGAGGGGTATCTCAGGCAGGGCAATGGAAAGCTTCTGGAAGAGCGCCCGGGGCCAGGACCACCCTGGCTGGCCTGCAGGCACCAAGTTGGCCTGCGTGCTGTCGCTGGTGTGGCTCCACCGTCCTTCCTCTAGGCTTTCAAGCCCTTGTACATATTCAGGTGTTTTACCTGGAAAGGGTGGGAACAGTTCAGCAGCAGCTGGCCTGGGGCTCAGCTCACGTTTACTCACAGATGCCTCGGCACGGTCCCCCAGCTTTGCAATGAGGACGCTCCTTGCGTGGGGGGTGGGTTGCTGGCTGTATGGGAGATGGTTCCCCACCTCTGACCAATTTCAGAATTGTTTACCGCTGGAGCAAGTGCCGTGATAGCGTTTCCTCTGTATAACTCGTGGGTTCACTTTTTTTTTCTTTTATGGTTCAAGTTAGATTTTATACCTCTTTTATGTATTTATAAATATAAGCATGGAAATAATTCATTCCTATAAATACATCTGTGTGACGGGAAGAATTTTTTCTGTTTTATTTTTAAATTTTATTTTTTAAAATTTTGAAATTTAATTTTATTTATGTTTTTATACAGCACGTTATAATTAGTTATGTATTTTATGCATATACATGTATACAGGTCTATCCCAATCTCCCAACTCATCCCACCACCACCACCCCATGGCTTCCCACACTTGGTGTCCATACGTTTGTTCTCTACCCCTGTGTCTCTATTTCTTCCCTGCAAACCAGTTCATCTGTACCATTTTTAGGCTCCACATATATGCATTAATATAAAATATTTGTTTTCCTCTTTCTCACTTACTTCATTCTGTATGACAGTCTCTCGATCCATCGATGTCCCTACAAATGACCCAGTTTCATTCCTTTTTATGGCCGAGTAATATTCCATTTTATATATGTACCACATCTTTATCCATTCATCTGTCTGTGGGCATTTAGTTTGCTTCCATTACCTGGCTATTGTAAATAGTGCTGCAACGAACATTGTGGTGAATGTGCCTTTTTGAAATGCAGTTTTCTCTGGGTATATGCCCAGAAGTGGGATTGCTGGATCAGATGGTAATTCTATTTCTAATTTTTTTAAGGAAACTCCATACTGTTCTCCATAGTGACTGTATCAATTTACATTCCCCCCAATAGTGGAAGAGGGCTCCTTTTGTCCACACCCTCCGCAGAATTGGTTGTTTGTAGATTTTCTGATGATGCCGATTCTAACAGGTGTGAGGTGATACCTCATTGTAGTTTTGATTTGCATTTCTCTAATAATTCGTGCTGTTGAGCAGCTTTTCATGTGCGTCTTGGCCATCTCTGTGTCTCCTTTGAAGAAACGTCTCTTTAGATCTTCTGCCCATTTTTTTGGGGTTGTTTGTTTTTTTAATATTAAGCTGCATGAGCTGTTTATGTATATTGGAGATTAAACCTCTGTCCATTGATTCGTCTGCAACGATTTTCGCCCATTCTGTGGGATGCCTTTTTCCATTCCCGTGTTTTTTAACAAAAAAGGAAAGAAAGGAAAAGAAGCAGAACACTAATGTGCGTAAAATATGCCTTTTGAAACGGTCGTTTTGAAATATGGACGTCCTTTGAATTTTTTGGTCGATATGTGACCCCAGGATTTGTTTTCAGGGCAGGTGTCATTTACAGGCCTGCAATGATTTTGAATATCAACTGACCATTAGCATTGGGATTAAAGCTGCTGTTGTGTGAAACGGCCACAAGGTGGCAGCAGTTCACCCTTACCAAATCTGGTTACTAGGGCAAGAGAGCCTCAGTGGAAGTGGTGTTCTAGATTGGAGTTTAGAATGGAATGTGCCAGGAGAAAGCCCCTCACGTTTGTCTCACTACTTCTTGTTCGTGTTTTTAATTTAATTTTTTATTTTTTATTACAGAAAGTTTGATTACAAAGTTTGGCTTGTTGTAGGTGTGGAAGATGTGGTTCTTTTACACATATACAGATGACTGTTCTTCCTGGGATCGTTTTCCCATGTACGTTATGACAGAATGTTGAGTCGTCCTCTCTTGGTATTCTGTAGGTCTTTGGTGATTATATATGTCACCTGTGTTTGTATATGTCTGTTAAACCCGATATCGTAATGAAACCAATCCTCACACCTTTCCATTGGTGAACCATAAGTTTGTTTAATGAATCTGTGATTGCCCTTCTCCGTGGAAATATCTGTCCTGGTATCCATTTTTAGGTAACACCTATAAGTGATATGATATGATATGTGTCTTTCACTTTCTGACTTACTACAAGTCACGTGATTACTTCTAGACTCATCTACGGTGCTGCAAATGGCATTGTGTCCTTTTTTTCCTTGGCTTCTCTTCTGCCGTAGCGGGGTCCATTTTCAACAATGTGATTCCCTGAGGGTTGTGGATTAGCTGACTTGGGCAGCCTTACCCTGCCGCCACGCCCTCCCCAGGTGTGCCTCGTTGAGGTCAATATAAACAGAGCTCCAGGCAGCAATAGCCCCTGAAGCTGTGCCTGACTCCATATTCTCTGCCCCGTCAGCAGTCTCGGGACTGTGCTGGTGGGAGGGAGTGAGGGGCCACAGCTTTGTGGGTGGCCCGGTGTGAGTGGGGTTCTGCTGGCCTTTCTGCAGGAGTTGCCAGGCTGCCGCCTGTAAAGAAGAGGATGTGTCACCCATACCTTCCGCTGGAATTTCTCTCCAGACAGAGGTGAGGAAGGAAAAAAGCAGTGGGGGCCAGGACAGGAGGGGTATCTCAGGCAGGGCAATGGAAAGCTTCTGGAAGAGCGCCCGGGGCCAGGACCACCCTGGCTGGCCTGCAGGCACCAAGTTGGCCTGCGTGCTGTCGCTGGTGTGGCTCCACGGTCCTTCCTCTAGGCTTTCAAGCCCTTGTACATATTCAGGTGTTTTACCTGGAAAGGGTTGGAACAGTTCAGCAGCAGCTGGCCTGGGGCTCAGCTCACGTTTACTCACAGATGCCTCGGCACGGTCCCCCAGCTTTGCAATGAGGACGCTCCTTGCGTGGGGGGTGGGTTGCTGGCTGTATGGGAGATGGTTCCCCACCTCTGACCAATTTCAGAATTGTTTACCGCTGGAGCAAGTGCCGTGATAGCGTTTCCTCTGTATAACTCGTGGGTTCACTTTTTTTTTCTTTTATGGTTCAAGTTAGATTTTATTCCTCTTTTATGTATTTATAAATATAAGCATGGAAATAATTCATTCCTATAAATACATCTGTGTGACGGGAAGAATTTTTTCTGTTTTATTTTTAAATTTTATTTTTTAAAATTTTGAAATCTAATTTTATTTATGTTTTTATACAGCACGTTATTATTAGTTATGTATTTTATGCATATACATGTATACAGGTCAATCCCAATCTCCCAACTCATCCCACCACCACCACCCCATGGCTTCCCCCACTTGGTGTCCATACGTTTGTTCTCTACCTCTGTGTCTCTATTTCTTCCCTGCAAACCAGTTCATCTGTACCATTTTTTTACTTTCCACATATATGCATTAATATACAATATTTGTTTTCCTCTTTCTGACTTACTTCATTCTGTATGACAGTCTCTCGATCCATCGATGTCTCTACAAATGACCCAGTTTCATTCCTTTTTATGGCCGAGTAATATTCCATTTCATATATGTACCACATCTTTATCCATTCATCTGTCTGTGGGCATTTAGGTTGCTTCCATTACCTGGCTATTGTAAATAGTGCTGCAGCCTACATTGTGGTGAATGTGCCTTTTTGAAATACGGTTTTCTCTGGGTATATGCCCAGAAGTGGGATTGCTGGATCAGATGGTAATTCTATTTCTAGTTTTTTTAAGGAAACTCCATACTGTTCTCCATAGTGACTGTATCAATTTACATTCCCACCAATAGTGGAAGAGGGCTCCTTTTGTCCACACCCTCCCCAGAATTGGTTGTTTGTAGATATTCTGATGATGCCGATTCTAACAGGTGTGAGGTGATACCTCATTGTGGTTTTGATTTGCATTTCTCTAATAATTAGTGCTGTTGAGCAGATTTTCATGTGCGTCTTGGCCATCTCTGTGTCTTCTTTGAAGAAACGTCTCTTTAGATCTTCTGCCCATTTTTGTATTGGGTTGTTTGTTTTTTTAATATTAAGCTGCATGTGTTGTTTATATATATTGGAGATTAAACCTCTGTCCTTTGATTCGTCTGCAACTATTTTCGCCCATTCTGAGGGATGCCTTTTCCCATTCCCGTGTTTTTTAACAAAAAAGGAAAGAAAGGAAAAGAAGCAGAACACTAATGTGCGTAAAATATGCCTTATGAAACGGTCGTTTTGAAATATGGACGTCCTTTGAAATTTTTGGTCGATATGTGACCCCAGGATTTGTTTTCAGGGCAGGTGTCATTTACAGGCCTGCAATGATTTTGAATATCAACTGACCATTAGCGTTGGGATTAAAGCTGCTGTTGTGTGAAACGGCCACAAGGTGGCAGCAGTTCACCCTTACCAAATCTGGTTACTACGGCAAGAGAGCCTCAGTGGAAGTGGTGTTCTAGATTGGAGTTTAGAATGGAATGTGCCAGGAGAAAGCCCCTCACGTTTGTCTCACTACTTCTTGTTCGTGTTTTTAATTTAATTTTTTATTTTTTATTACAGCAAGTTTGATTACAAAGTTTGGCTTGTTGTAGGTGTGGAAGATGTGGTTCTTTTACACATATACAGATGACTGTTCTTCCTGGGATCCTTTTCCCATGTACGTTATGACAGAATGTTGAGTCGTCTTCTCTTGGTATTCTGTAGGTCTTTGGTGATTATATATGTCACCTGTGTTTGTATATGTCTGTTAACCCCGATATCGTAATGAAACCAATCCTCACACCTTTCCATTGGTGAACCATATGTTTGTTTAATGAATCTGTGATTGCCCTTCTCCGTGGCAATATCTGCCCTGGTATCCATTTTTAGGTAACACCTATAAGTGATATGATATGATATGTGTCTTTCACTTTCTGACTTACTACAAGTCACGTGATTACTTCTAGACTCATCTACGGTGCTGCAAATGGCATTGTGTCCTTTTTTTCCTTGGCTTCTCTTCTGCCGTAGCGGGGTCCATTTTCAACAATGTGATTCCCTGAGGGTTGTGGATTAGCTGACCTGGGCAGCCTTACCCTGCCGCCACGCCCTCCCCAGGTGTGCCTCGTTGAGGTCAATATAAACAGAGCTCCAGGCAGCAATAGCCCCTGAAGCTGTGCCTGACTCCATATTCTCTGCCCCGTCAGCAGTCTCGGGGCTGTGCTGGTGGGAGGGAGTGAGGGGCCACAGCTTTGTGGGTGGCCCGGTGTGAGTGGGGTTCTGCTGGCCTTTCTGCAGGAGTTGCCAGGCTGCCGCCTGTAAAGAAGAGGATGTGTCACCCATACCTTCCGCTGGAATTTCTCTCCAGACAGAGGTGAGGAAGGAAAAAAGCAGTGGGGGACGGGACAGGAGGGGTATCTCAGGCAGGGCAATGGAAAGCTTCCAGAAGAGCGCCCGGGGCCAGGACCACCCTGGCTGGCCTGCAGGCACCAAGTTGGCCTGCGTGCTGTCGCTGGTGTGGCTCCACGGTCCTTCCTCTAGGCTTTCAAGCCCTTGTACATATTCAGGTGTTTTACCTGGAAAGGGTGGGAACAGTTCAGCAGCAGCTGGCCTGGGGCTCAGCTCACGTTTACTCACAGATGCCTCGGCACGGTCCCCCAGCTTTGCAATGAGGATGCTCCTTGTGTGGGGGGTGGGTTGCTGGCTGTATGGGTGATGGTTCCCCACCTCTGACCAATTTCAGAATTTTTCACCACTGGAGCAAGTGCCCTGATAGTGTTTTCCTCTGTATAACTCGTGGGTTCCGGTTTTTTTTTTCTTTTATGGTTCAAGTTAGATTTTATTCCTCTTTTATGTATTTATTGATATAAGCATGGAAATAATTCATTCCTATAAATACATCTGTGTGACGGGAAGAACATTTTTCTGTTTTATTTTTAAATTTTATTCTTTAAAATTTTGAAATTTAATTTATTTATTTTTTTATACAGCACGTTATTATTATTTATGTATTTTATGCATATACATGTATACAGGTCAATCCCAATCTCCCAACTCATCCCACCACCACCACACCATGGCTTCCCACACTTGGTGTCCATACGTTTGTTCTCTACCTCTGTGTCTCTATTTCTTCCCTGCAAACCAGTTCATCTGTACCATTTTTAGGCTCCACATATATGCATTAATATACAATATTTGTTTTCCTCTTTCTGACTTACTTCATTCTGTATGACAGTCTCTCGATCCATCGATGTCTCTACAAATGACCCAGTTTCATTCCTTTTTATGGCTGAGTAATATTCCATTTTATATATGTACCACATCTTTATCCATTCATCTGTCTGTGGGCATTTAGTTTGCTTCCATTACCTGGCTATTGTAAATAGTGCTGCAACGAACATTGTGGTGAATGTGCCTTTTTGAAATGCGGTTTTCTCTGGGTATATGCCCAGAAGTGGGATTGCTGGATCAGATGGTAATTCTATTTCTAATTTTTTTACGGAAACTCCATACTGTTCTCCATAGTGACTGTATCAATTTACATTCCCACCAATAGTGGAAGAGGGCTCCTTTTGTCCACACCCTCCCCAGAATTGGTTGTTTGTAGATTTTCTGATGATGCCGATTCTAACAGGTGTGAGGTGATACCTCATTGTAGTTTTGATTTGCATTTCTCTAATAATTAGTGCTGTTGAGCAGCTTTTCATGTGCGTCTTGGCCATCTCTGTGTCTCCTTTGAAGAAACGTCTCTTTAGATCTTCTGCCCATTTTTTTTGGGTTGTTTGTTTTTTTAATATTAAGCTGCATGAGCTGTTTATATATATTGGAGATTAAACCTCTGTCCATTGATTCGTCTGCAACGATTTTCGCCCATTCTGTGGGATGCCTTTTTCCATTCCCGTGTTTTTTAACAAAAAAGGAAAGAAAGGAAAAGAAGCAGAACACTAATGTGCGTAAAATATGCCTTTTGAAACGGTCGTTTTGAAATATGG
Source organism: Mesoplodon mirus (assembly GCF_964341445.2). Classification (NCBI taxonomy): domain Eukaryota; kingdom Metazoa; phylum Chordata; class Mammalia; order Artiodactyla; family Ziphiidae; genus Mesoplodon; species Mesoplodon mirus. The sequence goes on from NW_028295338.1 coordinate 76,401, forward strand.
ACGTCCTTTGAATTTTTTGGTCGATATGAGACCCCAGGATTTGTTTTCAGGGCAGGTGTCATTTACAGGCCTGCAATGATTTTGAATATCAACTGACCATTAGCGTTGGGATTAAAGCTGCTGTTGTGTGAAACGGCCACAAGGTGGCAGCAGTTCACCCTTACCAAATCTGGTTACTAGGGCAAGAGAGCCTCAGTGGAAGTGGTGTTCTAGATTGGAGTTTAGAATGGAATGTGCCAGGAGAAAGCCCCTCACGTTTGTCTCACTACTTCTTGTTCGTGTTTTTAATTTAATTTTTTATTTTTTATTACAGAAAGTTTGATTACAAAGTTTGGCTTGTTGTAGGTGTGGAAGATGTGGTTCTTTTACACATATACAGATGACTGTTCTTCCTGGGATCCTTTTCCCATGTACGTTATGACAGAATGTTGAGTCGTCCTCTCTTGGTATTCTGTAGGTCTTTGGTGATTATATATGTCACCTGTGTTTGTATATGTCTGTTAACCCCGATATCGTAATGAAACCAATCCTCACACCTTTCCATTGGTGAACCATAAGTTTGTTTAATGAATCTGTGATTGCCCTTCTCCGTGGAAATATCTGCCCTGGTATCCATTTTTAGGTAACACCTATAAGTGATATGATATGATATGTGTCTTTCACTTTCTGACTTACTACAAGTCACGTGATTACTTCTAGACTCATCTACGGTGCTGCAAATGGCATTGTGTCCTTTTTTTCCTTGGCTTCTCTTCTGCCTTAGCGGGGTCCATTTTCAACAATGTGATTCCCTGAGGGTTGTGGATTAGCTGACCTGGGCAGCCTTACCCTGCCGCCACACCCTCCCCAGGTGTGCCTCGTTGAGGTCAATATAAACAGAGCTCCAGGCAGCAATAGCCCCTGAAGCTGTGCCTGACTCCATATTCTCTGCCCCGTCAGCAGTCTCGGGGCTGTGCTGGTGGGAGGGAGTGAGGGGCCACAGCTTTGTGGGTGGCCCGGTGTGAGTGGGGTTCTGCTGGCCTTTCTGCAGGAGTTGCCAGGCTGCCGCCTGTAAAGAAGAGGATGTGTCACCCATACCTTCCGCTGGAATTTCTCTCCAGACAGAGGTGAGGAAGGAAAAAAGCAGTGGGGGCCGGGACAGGAGGGGTATCACAGGCAGGGCAATGCAAAGCTTCCGGAAGAGCGCCCGGGGCCAGGACCACCCTGGCTGGCCTGCAGGCACCAAGTTGGCCTGCGTGCTTTCGCTTGTGTGGCTCCACGGCCCTTCCTCTAGGCTTTCTAGACCTTGTACATATTCAGGTGTTTTACCTGGGAAGGGTGGGAACAGTTCAGCAGCAGCTGGCCTGCGGCTCAGCTCACGTTTACTCATAGATGCCTCGGCACGGTCCCCCAGCTTTGCAATGAGGACGCTCCTTGTGTGGGGGGTGGGTTGCTGGCTGTATGGGTGATGGTTCCCCACCTCTGACCAATTTCAGAATTTTTCACCACTGGAGCAAGTGCCCTGATAGTGTTTTCCTCTGTATAACTCGTGGGTTCAGGTTTTTTTTTTTCTTTTATGGTTCAAGTTAGATTTTATTCCTCTTTTATGTATTTATTGATATAAGCATGGAAATAATTCATTCCTATAAATACATCTGTGTGACGGGAAGAACATTTTTCTGTTTTATTTTTAAATTTTATTCTTTAAAATTTTGAAATTTAATTTATTTATTTTTTTATACAGCACGTTATTATTATTTATGTATTTTATGCATATACATGTATACAGGTCAATCCCAATCTACCAACTCATCCCACAACCACCACCCCATGGCTTCCCACACTTGGTGTCCATACGTTTGTTCTCTACCTCTGTGTCTCTATTTCTTCCCTGCAAACCAGTTCATCTGTACCATTTTTAGGCTCCCCATATATGCATTAATATACAATATTTGTTTTCCTCTTTCGACTTACTTCATTCTGTATGACAGTCTCTCGATCCATCGATGTCTCTACAAATGACCCAGTTTCATTCCTTTTTATGGCCGAGTAATATTCCATTTCATATATGTAACACATCTTTATTCATTCATCTGTCTGTGGGCATTTAGGTTGCTTCCATTACCTGGCTATTGTAAAGAGTGCTGCAATGAACATTGTGGTGAATGTGCATTTTTGATTTACGGTTTTCTCTGTGTATATGCCCAGAAGTGGGATTGCTGGATCAGATGGTAATTCTATTTCTAGTTTTTTTAAGGAAACTCCATACAGTTCTCCATAATGACTGTATCAATTTACATTCCCACCAATAGTGGAAGAGGGCTCCTTTTGTCCACACCCTCCCCAGAATTGGTTGTTTGTAGATATTCTGATGATGCCTATTCTAACATGTGTGAGGTGATACCTCATTGTGGTTTTGATTTGCATTTCTCTAATAATTAGTGCTGTTGAGCAGCTTTTCATGTGCGTCTTGGCCATCTCTGTGTCTCCTTTGAAGAAACGTCTCTTTAGATCTTCTGCCCATTTTTGTATTGGGTTGTTTGTTTTTTTAATATTAAGCTGCATGAGTTGTTTATATATATTGGAGATTAAACCTCTGTCCTTTGATTCGTCTGCAACGATTTTCGCCCATTCTGAGGGATGCCTTTTTCCATTCCCGTGCTTTTTAACAAAAAAGGAAAGAAAGGAAAAGAAGCAGAACACTAATGTGCGTAAAATATGCCTTTTGAAACGGTCGTTTTGAAATATGGACGTCCTTTGAATTTTTTGGTCGATATGAGACCCCAGGATTTGTTTTCAGGGCAGGTGTCATTTACAGGCCTGCAATGATTTTGAATATCAACTGACCATTAGCGTTGGGATTAAAGCTGCTGTTGTGTGAAACGGCCACAAGGTGGCAGCAGTTCACCCTTACCAAATCTGGTTACTAGGGCAAGAGAGCCTCAGTGGAAGTGGTGTTCTAGATTGGAGTTTAGAATGGAATGTGCCAGGAGAAAGCCCCTCACGTTTGTCTCACTACTTCTTCTCCGTGTTTTTAATTTAATTTTTTATTTTTTATTACAGAAAGTTTGATTACAAAGTTTGGCTTGTTGTAGGTGTGGAAGATGTGGTTCTTTTACACATATACAGATGACTGTTCTTCCTGGGATCCTTTTCCCATGTACGTTATGACAGAATGTTGAGTCGTCCTCTCTTGGTATTCTGTAGGTCTTTGGTGATTATATATGTCACCTGTGTTTGTATATGTCTGTTAACCCCGATATCGTAATGAAACCAATCCTCACACCTTTCCATTGGTGAACCATAAGTTTGTTTAATGAATCTGTGATTGCCCTTCTCCGTGGCAATATCTGCCCTGGTATCCATTTTTAGGTAACACCTATAAGTGATATGATATGATATGTGTCTTTCACTTTCTGACTTACTACAAGTCACGTGATTACTTCTAGACTCATCTACGGTGCTGCAAATGGCATTGTGTCCTTTTTTTCCTTGGCTTCTCTTCTGCCTTAGCGGGGTCCATTTTCAACAATGTGATTCCCTGAGGGTTGTGAATTAGCTGACCTGGGCAGCCTTACCCTGCCGTCCCGCCCTCCCCAGGTGTGCCTCGTTGAGGTCAATATAAACAGAGCTCCAGGCAGCAATAGCCCCTGAAGCTGTGCCTGACTCCATATTCTCTGCCCCGTCAGCAGTCTCGGGGCTGTGCTGGTGGGAGGGAGTGAGGGGCCACAGCTTTGTGGGTGGCCCGGTGTGAGTTGGGTTCTGCTGGCCATTCTGCAGGAGTTGCCAGGCTGCCGCCTGTAAAGCAGAGGATGTGTCACCCATACCTTCCGCTGGAATTTCTCCCCGGACAGAGGTGAGGAAGGAAAAAAGCAGTGGGGGCCGGGACAGGAGGGGTATCTCAGGCAGGGCAATTGAAAGCTTCCGGAAGAGCGACCGGGGCAAGGACCACCCTGGCTGGCCTGCAGGCACCAAGTTGGCCTGCGTGCTGTCGCTGGTGTGGCTCCACGGTCCTTCCTCTAGGCTTTCAAGCCCTTGTACATATTCAGGTGTTTTACCTGGAAAGGGTGGGAACAGTTCAGCAGCAGCTGGCCTGGGGCTCAGCTCACGTTTACTCACAGATGCCTCAGCACGGTCCCCCAGCTTTGCAATGAGGACGCTCCTTGCGTAGGGGGTGGGTTGCTGGCTGTATGGGAGATGGTTCCCCACCTCTGACCAATTTCAGAATTGTTTACCGCTGGAGCAAGTGCCGTGATAGGGTTTTCCTCTGTATAACTCGTGGGTTCACTTTTTTTTTCTTTTATGGTTCAAGTTAGATTTTATTCCTCTTTTATGTATTTATAAATATAAGCATGGAAATAATTCATTCCTATAAATACATCTGTGTGACGGGAAGAATTTTTTCTGTTTTATTTTTAAATTTTATTTTTAAAATTTTGAAATTTAATTTTATTTATGTTTTTATACAGCACGTTATTATTAGTTATGTATTTTATGCATATACATGTATACAGGTCTATCCCAATCTCCCAACTCATCCCACCACCACCACCCCATGGCTTCCCACACTTGGTGTCCATATGTTTGTTCTCTACCTCTGTGTCTCTATTTCTTCCCTGCAAACCAGTTCATCTGTACCATTTTTTTACGTTCCACATATATGCATTAATATACAATATTTGTTTTCCTCTTTCTGACTTACTTCATTCTGTATGACAGTCTCTCGATCCATCGATGTCTCTACAAATGACCCAGTTTCATTCCATTTTATGGCCGAGTAATATTCCATTTCATATATGTACCACATCTTTATCCATTCATCTGTCTGTGGGCATTTAGGTTGCTTCCATTACCTGGCTATTGTAAATAGTGCTGCAGCCTACATTGTGGTGAATGTGCCTTTTTGTAATACGGTTTTCTCTGGGTATATGCCCAGAAGTGGGATTGCTGGATGAGATGGTAATTCTATTTCTAGTTTTTTTAAGGAAACTCCATACTGTTCTCCATAGTGACTGTATCAATTTACATTCCCACCAATAGTGGAAGAGGGCTCCTTTTGTCCACACCCTCCCCAGAATTGGGTGTTTGTAGATTTTCTGATGATGCCGATTCTAACAGGTGTGAGGTGATACCTCATTGTAGTTTTGATTTGCATTTCTCTAATAATTAGTGCTGTTGAGCAGCTTTTCATGTGCGTCTTGGCCATCTCTGTGTCTCCTTTGAAGAAACGTCTCTTTAGATCTTCTGCCCATTTTTTTTGGGTTGTTTGTTTTTTTAATATTAAGCTGCATGAGCTGTTTATATATATTGGAGATTAAACCTCTGTCCATTGATTCGTCTGCAACGATTTTCGCCCATTCTGTGGGATGCCTTTTTCCATTCCCGTGTTTTTTAACAAAAAAGGAAAGAAAGGAAAAGAAGCAGAACACTAATGTGCGTAAAATATGCCTTTTGAAACGGTCGTTTTGAAATATGGACGTCCTTTGAATTTTTTGGTCGATATGTGACCCCAGGATTTGTTTTCAGGGCAGGTGTCATTTACAGGCCTGCAATGATTTTGAATATCAACTGACCATTAGCGTTGGGATTAAAGCTGCTGTTGTGTGAAACGGCCACAAGGTGGCAGCAGTTCACCCTTACCAAATCTGGTTACTAGGGCAAGAGAGCCTCAGTGGAAGTGGTGTTCTAGATTGGAGTTTAGAATGGAATGTGCCAGGAGAAAGCCCCTCACGTTTGTCTCACTACTTCTTGTTTGTGTTTTTAATTTAATTTTTTATTTTTTATTACAGAATGTTTGATTACAAAGTTTGGCTTGTTGTAGGTGTGGAAGATGTGGTTCTTTTACACATATACAGATGACTGTTCTTCCTGGGATCCTTTTCCCATGTACGTTATGACAGAATGTTGAGTCGTCCTCTCTTGGTATTCTGTAGGTCTTTGGTGATTATATATGTCACCTGTGTTTGTATATGTCTGTTAACCCCGATATCGTAATGAAACCAATCCTCACACATTTCCATTGGTGAACCATAAGTTTGTTTAATGAATCTGTGATTGCCCTTCTCCGTGGAAATATCTGCCCTGGTATCCATTTTTAGGTAACACCTCTAAGTGATATGATATGATATGTGTCTTTCACTTTCTGACTTACTACAAGTCACGTGATTACTTCTAGACTCATCTACGGTGCTGCAAATGGCATTGTGTCCTTTTTTTCCTTGGCTTCTCTTCTGCCTTAGCGGGGTCCATTTTCAACAATGTGATTCCCTGAGGGTTGTGGATTAGCTGACCTGGGCAGCCTTACCCTGCCGCCACGCCCTCCCCAGGTGTGCCTCGTTGAGGTCAATATAAACAGAGCTCCAGGCAGCAATAGCCCATGAAGCTGTGCCTGACTCCATATTCTCTGCCCCGTCAGCAGTCTCGGGACTGTGCTGGTGGGAGGGAGTGAGGGGCCACAGCTTTGTGGGTGGCCCGGTGTGAGTGGGGTTCTGCTGGCCTTTCTGCAGGAGTTGCCAGGCTGCCGCCTGTAAAGAAGAGGATGTGTCACCCATACCTTCCGCTGGAATTTCTCCCCGGACAGAGGTGAGGAAGGAAAAAAGCAGTGGGGGCCGGGACAGGAGGGGTATCTCAGGCAGGGCAATTGAAAGCTTCCGGAAGAGCGACCGGGGCCAGGACCACCCTGGCTGGCCTGCAGGCACCAAGTTGGCCTGCGTGCTGTCGCTGGTGTGGCTCCACTGTCCTTCCTCTAGGCTTTCAAGCCCTTGTACATATTCAGGTGTTTTACCTGGAAAGGGTGGGAACAGTTCAGCAGCAGCTGGCCTGGGGCTCACCTCACGTTTACTCACAGATGCCTCGGCACGGTCCCCCAGCTTTGCAATGAGGACGCTCCTTGTGTGGGGGGTGGGTTGCTGGCTGTATGGGAGATGGTTCCCCACCTCTGACCAATTTCAGAATTTTTTACCACTGGAGCAAGTGCCCTGATAGTGTTTTCCTCTGTATAACTCGTGGGTTCAGGTTTTTTCTTTCTTTTATGGTTCACGTTAGATTTTATTCCTCTTTTATGTATTTATAGATATAAACATGGAAATAATTCATTCCTATAAATACATCTGTGTGACGGGAAGAACTTTTTTCTGTTTTATTTTTAAATTTTATTCTTTAAAATTTTGAAATTTAATTTTATTTATTTTTTTATACAGCACGTTATTATTAGTTATGTATTTTATGCATATACATGTATACAGGTCAATCCCAATCTCCCAACTCATCCCACCACCACCACCCCATGGCTTCCCACACTTGGTGTCAATACGTTTGTTCTCTACCTCTGTGTCTCTATTTCTTCCCTGCAAACCAGTTCATCTGTACCATTTTTAGGCTCCACATATATGCGTTAATATACAATATTTGTTTTCCTCTTTCTGACTTACTTCATTCTGTATGACAGTCTCTCGATCCATCGATGTCTCTACAAATGACCCAGTTTCATTCCGTTTTATGGCCGAGTAATATTCCATTTTATATATGTACCACATCTTTATCCATTCATCTGTCTGTGGGCATTTAGGTTGCTTCCATTACCTGGCTATTGTAAATAGTGCTGCAACGAACATTGTGGTGAATGTGCCTTTTTGAAATGCGGTTTTCTCTTAGTATATGCCCAGAAGTGGGATTGCTGGATCAGATGGTAATTCTATTTTTAGTTTTTTTAAGGAAACTCCATACTGTTCTCCATAGTGACTGTATCAATTTACATTCCAACCAATAGTGGAAGAGGGCTCCTTTTGTCCACACCCTCCCCAGAATTTGTTGTTTGTAGATTTTCTGATGATGCCGATTCTAACAGGTGTGAGGTGATACCTCATTGTAGTTTTGATTTGCATTTCTCTAATAATTAGTGCTGTTGAGCAGCTTTTCATGTGCGTCTTGGCCATCTCTGTGTCTCCTTTGAAGAAACGTCTCTTTAGATCTTCTGCCCATTTTTTTTGGGTTGTTTGTTTTTTTAATATTAAGCTGCATGAGCTGTTTATATATATTGGAGATTAAACCTCTGTCCATTGATTCGTCTGCAACAATTTTCGCCCATTCTGTGGGATGCCTTTTTCCATTCCCGTGTTTTTTAACAAAAAAGGAAAGAAAGGAAAAGAAGCAGAACACTAATATGCGTAAAATATGCCTTTTGAAACGGTCGTTTTGAAATATGGACGTCCTTTGAATTTTTTGGTCGATATGTGACCCCAGGATTTGTTTTCAGGGCAGGTGTCATTTACAGGCCTGCAATGATTTTGAATATCAACTGACCATTAGCGTTGGGATTAAAGCTGCTGTTGTGTGAAACGGCCACAAGGTGGCAGCAGTTCACCCTTACCAAATCTGGTTACTAGGGCAAGAGAGCCTCAGTGGAAGTGGTGTTCTAGATTGGAGTTTAGAATGGAATGTGCCAGGAGAAAGCCCCTCACGTTTGTCTCACTACTTCTTGTTCGTGTTTTTAATTTAATTTTTTATTTTTTATTACAGCAAGTTTGATTACAAAGTTTGGCTTGTTGTAGGTGTGGAAGATGTGGTTCTTTTACACATATACAGATGACTGTTCTTCCTGGGATCCTTTTCCCATGTACGTTATGACAGAATGTTGAGTCGTCCTCTCTTGGTATTCTGTAGGTCTTTGGTGATTATATATGTCACCTGTGTTTGTATATGTCTGTTAACCCCGATATCGTAATGAAACCAATCCTCACACCTTTCCATTGGTGAACCATAAGTTTGTTTAATGAATCTGTGATTGCCCTTCTCCGTGGAAATATCTGCCCTGGTATCCATTTTTAGGTAACACCTATAAGTGATATGATATGATATGTGTCTTTCACTTTCTGACTTACTACAAGTCACGTGATTACTTCTAGACTCATCTACGGTGCTGCAAATGGCATTGTGTCCTTTTCTTCCTTGGCTTCTCTTCTGCCTTAGCGGGGTCCATTTTCAACAATGTGATTCCCTGAGGGTTGTGGATTAGCTGACCTGGGCAGCCTTACCCTGCCGCCACGCCCTCCCCAGGTGTGCCTCGTTGAGGTCAATATAAACAGAGCTCCAGGCAGCAATAGCCCATGAAGCTTTGCCTGACTCCATATTCTCTGCCCCGTCAGCAGTCTCGGGGCTGTGCTGGTGGGAGGGAGTGAGGGGCCACAGCTTTGTGGGTGGCCCGGTGTGAGTGGGGTTCTGCTGGCCTTTCTGCAGGAGTTGCCAGGCTGCCGCCTGTAAAGAAGAAGATGTTTCACCCATACCTTCCGCTGGAATTTCTCTCCGGACAGAGATGAGGAAGGAAAAAAGCAGTGTGGTCCGGGACAGGAGGGGTATCTCAGGCAGGGCAATGGAAAGCTTCTGGAAGAGCGCCAGGGTCCAGGACCACGCTGGCTGGCCTGCAGGCACCAAGTTGGCCTGCGTGCTGTCGCTGGTGTGGCTCCACGGTCCTTCCTCTAGGCTTTCAAGCCCTTGTACATATTCAGGTGTTTTACCTGGAAAGGGTGGGAACAGTTCAGCAGCAGCTGGCCTGGGGCTCAGCTCACGTTTACTAACAGATGCCTCAGCACGGTCCCCCAGCTTTGCATTGAGGATGCTCCTTGCGTGGGGGTCAGTTGCTGGCTGTATGGGAGATGGTTCCCAACCTCTGACCAATTTCAGAATTGTTTACCGCTTGAGCAAGTGCTGTGATAGGGTTTTCCTCTGTGTAATTCGTGGGTTCACTTTTTTTTTTCTTTTATGGTTCAAGTTAGATTTTATTCCTCTTTTATGTATTTATAGATATAAGCATGGAAATAATTCATTCCTATAAATACATCTGTGTGACGGGAAGAACTTTTTTCTGTTTTATTTTTAAATTTTATTTTTTAAAATTTTGAAATTTAATTTTATTTATTTTTTTATACAGCACATTATTATTAGTTATTTATTTTATGCATATACATGTACACAGTTCAATCCCAAACTCGCAACTCATCCCACCACCACCACCCCATGGCTTCCCACACTTGGTGTCCTTACGTGTGTTCTCTACATCTGTGTCTCTATTTCTTCCCTGCAAACCAGTTCATCTGTACCATTTTTAGGCTCCACATATATGCATTAATATACAATATTTGTTTTCCTCTTTCTGACTTACTTCATTCTGTATGACAGTCTCTCGATCCATCGATGTCTCTACAAATGACCCAGTTTCATTCCTTTTTATGGCCGAGTAATATTCCATTTCATATATGTACCACATCTTTATCCATTCTTCTATCTGTGGGCATTTAGGATGCTTCCATTACCTGGCTATTGTAAATAGTGCTGCAATGAACATTGTGGTGAATGTGCCTTTTTGATTTACGGTTTTCTCTGGGTATATGCCCAGAAGTGGGATTGCTGGATCAGATGGTAATTCTATTTCTAGTTTTTTTAAGGAAACTCCATAATGTACTCCATAGTCACTGTATCAATTTACATTCCCACCAATAGTGGAAGAGGGCTCCTTTTGTCCACACCCTCCCCAGAATTGGTTGTTTGTAGATTTTCTGATGATGCCGATTCTTACAGGTGTGAGGTGAAACCTCATTGTAGTTTTGATTTGTATTTCTCTAATAATTAGTGCTGTTGAGCAGCTTTTCATGTGCGTCTTAGCCATCTCTGTGTCTCCTTTGAAGAAACGTCTCTTTAGATCTTCTGCCCATATTTTTGGGTTGTTTGTTTTTTTAATATTAAGCTGCATGAGCTGTTTATATATATTGGAGATTAAACCTCTGTCCATTGATTCGTCTGCAATGATTTTCGCCCATTCTGAGGGATGCTTTTTTCCATTCCCGCTTTTTTTAACAAAAAAAGGAAAGAAAGGAAAAAAAGCAGAAAACTAATGTGCGTAAAATATGCCTTTTGAAACGGTCGTTTTCAAATATGGACGTCCTTTGAATATTTTGGTCGATATGTGACCCCAGGATTTGTTTTCAGGGCAGGTGTCATTTACAGGCCTGCAATGATTTTGAATATCAACTGACCATTAGCACTGGGATTAAAGCTGCTGTTGCGTGAAACGGCCACAAGGTTGCAGCAGTTCACCCTTACCAAATCTGGTTACTAGGGCAAGAGACCCTCAGTGGAAGTGGTGTTCTAGATTGGAGTTTAGAATGGAATGTGCCAGGAGAAAGCCCCTCACGTTTGTCTCACTACTTCTTGTTCGTGTTTTTAATTTAAGTTTTTATTTTTTATTACAGCAAGTTTGATTACAGTGTTTGGCTTGTTGTAGGTGTGGAAGATGTGGTTCTTTTACACATATACAGATGTCTGTTCTTCCTGGGATCCTTTTCCGATGTACGTTATGACAGAATGTTGAGTAGTCCTCTCTTGGTATTCTGTAGGTCTTTGGTGATTATATATGTCACCTGTGTTTGTATATGTCTGTTAACCCTGATATCGTAATGAAACCAATCCTCACACCTTTCCATTGGTGAACCATAAGTTTGTTTAATGAATCTGTGATTGCCCTTCTCCGTGGAAATATCTGCCCTGGTATCCATTTTTAGGTAACACCTATAACGGATATGATATGATATGTGTCTTTCACTTTCTGACTTACTACAAGTCACGAGATTACTTCTAGATTCATCTACGGTGCTGCAAATGGCATTGTGTCCTTTTTTCCCTTGGCTTCTCTTCTGCCATAGCGAGGTCCATTTTCAACAATGTGATTCCTTGAGGATTGTGGATTAGCTGACCTGGGCAGCCTTACCCTGCCGGCCCGCCCTCCCCAGGTGTGCCTCGTTGAGGTCAATATAAAGAGCGCTCCAGGCAGCAATAGCCCCTGAAGCTGTGCCTGACTCCATATTCTCTGCCCAGTCAGCAGTCTCGGGGCTGTGCTGGTGGGAGGGAGTGAGGGGCCACAGCTTTGTGGGTGGCCCGGTGTGAGTGGGGTTCTGCTGGCCTTTCTGCAGGAGTTGCCAGGCTGCCGCCTGTAAAGAAGAGGTTGTGTCACCCATACCTTCCGCTGGAATTTCTCTCCGGACCGAGGTGAGGAAGGAAAAAAGCAGTGGGGGCCGGGACAGGAGGGGTATCTCAGGCAGGGAAATGGAAAGCTTCTGGAAGAGCGCCCGGCGTCAGGACCACACTGGCTGGCCTGCAGGCACCAAGTTGGACTGCGTGCTGTCACTTGTGTGGCTCCACGGTCCTTCCTCTAGGCTTTCAAGCCCTTGTACATATTCAGGTGTTTTACCTGGAAAGGGTGGGAACAGTTCAGCAGCAGCTGGCCTGGGGCTCAGCTCACGTTTACTCACAGATGCCTCAGCACGGTCCCCCAGCTTTGCATTGAGGATGCTCCTTGCGTGGGGGTCAGTTGCTGGCTGTATGGGAGATGGTTCCCAACCTCTGACCAATTTCAGAATTGTTTACCGCTTGAGCAAGTGCTGTGATAGGGTTTTCCTCTGTGTAATTCGTGGGTTCACTTTTTTTTTTCTTTTATGGTTCAAGTTAGATTTTATTCCTCTTTTATGTATTTATAGATATAAGCATGGAAATAATTCATTCCTATAAATACATCTGTGTGACGGGAAGAACTTTTTTCTGTTTTATTTTTAAATTTTATTTTTTAAAATTTTGAAATTTAATTTTATTTATTTTTTTATACAGCACATTATTATTAGTTATGTATTTTATGCATATACATGTACACAGTTCAATCCCAAACTCGCAACTCATCCCACCACCACCACCCCATGGCTTCCCACACTTGGTGTCCTTACGTGTGTTCTCTACCTCTGTGTCTCTATTTCTTCCCTGCAAACCAGTTCATCTGTACCATTTTTAGGCTCCACATATATGCATTAATATACAATATTTGTTTTCCTCTTTCTGACTTACTTCATTCTGTATGACAGTCTCTCGATCCATCGATGTCTCTACAAATGACCCAGTTTCATTCCTTTTTATGGCCGAGTAATATTCCATTTCATATATGTACCACATCTTTATCCATTCATCTATCTGTGGGCATTTAGGATGCTTCCATTACCTGGCTATTGTAAATAGTGCTGCAATGAAAATTGTGGTGAATGTGCCTTTTTGATTTACGGTTTTCTCTGGGTATATGCCCAGAAGTGGGATTGCTGGATCAGATGGTAATTGTATTTCTAGTTTTTTTAAGGATACTCCATACTGTTCTCCATAGTGACTGTATCAATTTACATTCCCACCAATAGTGGAAGAGGGCTCCTTTTGTCCACACCCTCCCCAGAATTGGTTGTTTGTAGATTTTCTGATGATGCCGATTCTTACAGGTGTGAGGTGAAACCTCATTGTAGTTTTGATTTGCATTTCTCTAATAATTAGTGCTTTTGAGCAGCTTTTCATGTGTGTCTTAGCCATCTCTGTGTCTCCTTTGAAGAAACGTCTCTTTAGATCTTCTGCCCATTTTTTTGGGGTTGTTTGTTTTTTTTAATATTAAGCTGCATGAGCTGTTTATATATATTGGAGATTAAACCTCTGTCCATTTATTCTTCTGCAACGATTTTCGCCCATTCTGAGGGATGCTTTTTTCCATTCCCGCTTTTTTTAACAAAAAAAGGAAAGAAAGGAAAAGAAGCAGAACACTAATGTGCGTAAAATATGCCTTTTGAAACGGTCGTTTTGAAATATGGACGTCCTTTGAATATTTTGCTCGATATGTGACCCCAGGATTTGTTTTCAGGGCAGGTGTCATTTACAGGCCTGCAATGATTTTGAATATCAACTGACCATTAGCGTTGGGATTAAAGATGCTGTTGTGTGAAACGGCCACAAGGTGGCAGCAGTTCACCCTTACCAAATCTGGTTACTAGGGCAAGAGAGCCTCAGTGGAAGTGGTGTTCTAGATTGGAGTTTAGAATGGAATGTGCCAGGAGAAAGCCCCTCACGTTTGTCTCACTACTTCTTGTTCGTGTTTTTAATTTAATTTTTTATTTTTTATTACAGCAAGTTTGATTACAATGTTTGGCTTGTTGTAGGTGTGGAAGATGTGGTTCTTTTACACATATACACATGTCTGTTCTTCCTGGGATCCTTTTCCCATGTACGTTATGACAGAATGTTGAGTAGTCCTCTCTTGGTATTCTGTAGGTCTTTGGTGATTATATATGTCACCTGTGTTTGTATATGTCTGTTAACCCCGATATCGTAATGAAACCAATCCTCACACCTTTCCATTGGTGAACCATAAGTTTGTTTAATGAATCTGTGATTGCCCTTCTCCGTGGAAATATCTGCCCTGGTATCCATTTTTAGGTAACACCTATAAGTGATATGATATGATATGTGTCTTTCACTTTCTGACTTACTACAAGTCACGTGATTACTTCTAGACTCATCTACGGTGCTGCAAATGGCATTGTGTCCTTTTTTCCCTTGGCTTCTCTTCTGCCTTAGCGAGGTCCATTTTCAACAATGTGATTCCTTGAGGGTTGTGGATTAGCTGACCTGGGCAGCCTTACACTGCCGGCCCGCCCTCCCCAGGTGTGCCTCGTTGAGGTCAATTTAAAGAGCACTCCAGGCAGCAATAGCCCCTGAAGCTGTGCCTGACTCCATATTCTCTGCCCCGTCAGCAGTCTCGGGGCTGTGCTGGTGGGAGGGAGTGAGGGGCCACAGCTTTGTGGGTGGCCCGGTGTGAGTGGGGTTCTGCTGGCCTTTCTGCAGGAGTTGCCAGGCTGCCGCCTGTAAAGAAGAGGTTGTGTCATCCATACATTCCGCTGGAATTTCTCTCCGGACAGAGGTGAGGAAGGAAAAAAGCAGTGGGGGCCGGGACAGGATGGGTATCTCAGGCAGGGCAATGGAAAGCTTCTGGAAGAGTGCCCGGGGCCAGGACCACCCTGGCTGGCCTGCAGGCACCAAGTTGCACTGTGTGCTGTCACTGGTGTGGCTCCACGGTCCTTCCCCTAGGCTTTCAAGCCCTTTTACATATTCAGGTGTTTTACCTGGAAAGGGTGGGAACAGTTCAGCAGCTGCTGGCCTGGGGCTCAGCTCACGTTTACTCACAGATGCCTCGGCACGGTCCCTCAGCTTTGCAATGAGGACGCTCCTTGCATGGAGGGGGGGTTGCTGGCTGTAGGGGAGATGGTTCCCCACCTCTGACCAATTTCAGAATTGTTTACCGCTGGAGCAAGTGCCATGATAGGGTTTTCCTCTGTATAACTCGTGGGTTCACTTTTTTTTTTTTATCGTTCAAGTTAGATTTTATTACTCTTTTATGTATTTATAGATATAAGCATGGAAATAATTCATTCCTATAAATACATCTGTGTGAAGGGAAGAACTTTTTTCTGTTTTATTTTTAAATTTTATTTTTTAAAATTTTGAAATTTAATTTTATTTATATTTTTAAAGAGCACGTTATTATTAGTTATGTATTTTATGCATATACATGTATATAGGTCCATCCCAATCTCCCATCTCATTCCACCAACACCACCCCATGGCTTCCCACACTTGGTGTCCATACGTTTGTTCTCTACCTCTGTGTCTCTATTTCTTCCCTGCAAACCAGTTCATCTGTACCATTTTTTAGGCTCCACTTATATGCATTAATATACAATATTTGTTTTCCTCTTTCTGACTTACTTCATTCTGTATAACAGTCTCTCCATCCATCGATGTCTCTACAAATGACTCAGTTTCATTCCTTTTTATGGCCGAGTAATATTCCATTTTATATATGTACCACATCTTTATCCATTCATCTGTCTGTGGGCATATTGGTTGCTTCCATTACTTGGCTAATGTAAATAGTGTTGCAACGAACATTGTGGTGAATGTGCCTTTTTGATTTACGGTTTTTCTGGGTATATGCCCAGAAGTAGGATTGCTGGATCAGATGGTAATTCTATTTCTAGTTTTTTTAAGGAACCTCCATACTGTTCTCCATAGTGACTGTATCAATTTACATTCCCACCAATAGTGGAAGAGGGCTCCTTTTGTCCACACCCTCCCCAGAATTGGTTGTTTGTAGATTTTCTGATGATGCCGATTCTAACAGGTGTGAGGTGATACCTCATTGTAGTTTTGATTTGCATTTCTCTAATAATTATTGCTGTTGAGCAGCTTTTCATGTGCGTCTTGGCCATCTCTGTGTCTCCTTTGAAGAAACGTCTCTTTAGATCTTCTGCCCATTTTCTTTGGGTTGTTTGTTTTTTTAATATTAAGCTGCATGAGCTGTTTATATATATTGGAGATTAAACCTCTGTCCATTGATTCGTCTGCAACGATTTTCGCCCATTCTGAGGGATGCCTTTTTCCATTCCCGTGTTTTTTAACAAAAAAGGAAAGAAAGGAAAAGAAGCAGAACACTAATGTGCGTAAAATATGCCTTTTGAATCGGTCGTTTTGAAATATGGACGTCCTTTGAATTTTTTGGTCGATATGTGACCCCAGGATTTGTTTTCAGGGCAGGTGTCATTTACAGGCCTGCAATGATTTTGAATATCAACTGACCATTAGCACTGGGATTAAAGCTGCTGTTGTGTGAAACGGCCACAATGTGGCAGCAGTTCTCCCTTACCAAATCTGGTTACTAGGGCAAGAGAGCCTCAGTGGAAGTGGTGTTCTAGATTGGAATTTAGAATGGAATGTGCCAGGAGAAAGCCCCTCAAGTTTGTCTCACTACTTCTTGTTCGTGTTTTTAATTGAATTTTTTATTTTTTATTACAGCAAGTTTGATTACAATGTTTGGCTTGTTGTAGGTGTGGAAGATGTGGTTCTTTTACTCATATACAGATGTCTGTTCTTCCTGGGATCCTTTTCCCATGTATGTTATGACAGAATATTGAGTAGTCCTCTCTTGGTATTCTGTAGGTCTTTGGTGATTATATATGTCACCTGTGTTTGTATATGTCTGTTAACCCCGATATCGTAATGAAACCAATCCTCACACCTTTCCATTGGTGAACCATAAGTCTGTTTAATGAATCTGTGATTGCCCTTCTCCGTGGAAATATCTGCCCTGGTATCCATTTTTAGGTAACACCTATAAGTGATATGATATGATATGTGTCTTCCACTTTCTGACTTACTACAAGTCACGTGATTACTTCTAGACTCATGTACGGTGCTGCAAATGGCATTGTGTCCTTTTTTCCCTTGGATTCTCTTCTGCCTTATCGGGGTCCATATTCAACAATGTGATTCCCTGAGGGTTGTGGATTAGCTGACCTGGGCACCCTTACCCTGCCGTCCCTCCCTCCCCAGGTGTGCCTCGTTGAGGTCAATATAAACAGAGCTCCAGGCAGCAATAGCCCCTGAAGCTGTGCCTGACTCCATATTCTCTGCCCCGTCAGCAGTCTCGGGGCTGTGCTGGTGGGAGGGAGTGAGGGGCCACAGCTTTGTTGGTGGCCCGGTGTGAGTGGGGTTCTGCTGGCCTTTCTGCAGGAGTTGCCAGGCTGCCGCCTGTAAAGAAGAGGATGTGTCACACATACCTTCCGCTGGAATTTCTCTCCAGACAGAGGTGAGGAAGGCAAAAAGCAGTGGGGGCCGGGACAGGAGGGGTATCTCAGGCAGGGCAATGGAAAGCTTCTGGAAGAGCGCCGGGGGACAAGACCACCCTGGCTGGCCTGGAGGCACCAAGTTGGCCTGCGTGCTGTCGCTGGTGTGGCTCCACGGTCCTTCCACTAGGCTTTCAAGCCCTGGTACATATTCAGGTGTTTTACCTGGAAAGGGTGGGAACAGTTCAGCAGCAGCTGGCCTGGGGCTCAGCTCAGGTTTACTCACAGATGCCTCGGCACGGTCCCCAAGCTTTGCAATGAGGTCGCTCCTTGCGTGGGGGGTGGGTTGATGGCTGTATGGGAGATGCTTCCCCACCTCTGACCAATTTCATAATTGTTTACGACTGGAGCAAGTGCCCTGATCGGGTTTACCTCTGTATAACTCGTGGGTTCAGTTTTTTTTTTTTTCTTTTATGGTTCAAGTTAGATTTTATTCCTCTTTTATGTATTTATAGATATAAGCATGGAAATAATTCATTCCTATAAATACATCTGTGTGACGGGAAGAACTTTTTTCTGTTTTATTTTTAAATTTTATTTTTTTAAATTTTGAAATTTAATTTTATTTATTTTTTTATACAGCACATTATTATTAGTTATGTATTTTATGCATATACATGTACACAGGTCAATCCCAAACTCCCAACTCATCCCACCACCACCACCCCATGGCTTCCCACACTTGGTGTCCATACGTTTGTTCTCTACCTCTGTGTCTCTATTTCTTCCCTGCAAACCAGTTCATCTGTACCATTTTTAGGCTCCACATATATGCATTAATATACAATATTTGTTTTCCTCTTTCTGACTTACTTCATTCTGTATGACAGTCTCTCGATCCATCGATGTCTCTACAAATGACCCAGTTTCATTCCTTTTTATGGCCGAGTAATATTCCATTTCATATATGTACCACCTCTTTATCCATTCATCTGTCTGTGGGCAATTAGGTTGCGTCCATTACCTGGCTATTGTAAATAGTGCTGCAATGAACATTGTGGTGAATGTGCCTTTTTGATTTACGGTTTTCTCTGGGTATATGCCCAGAAGGGCGATTGCTGGATCAGATGGTAATTCTATTTCTAGTTTTTTTAAGGAACCTCCATACTGTTCTCCATAGTGACTGTATCAATTTACATTCCCACCAATAGTGGAAGAGGGCTCCTTTTGTCCACACCCTCCCCAGAATTGGTTGTTTGTAGATTTTCTGATGATGCCGATTCTAACAGGTGTGAGGTGATACCTCATTGTAGTTTTGATTTGCATTTCTCTAATAATTAGTGCTGTTGAGCAGCTTTTCATGTGCGTCTTGGCCATCTCTGTGTCTCCTTTGAAGAAACGTCTCTTTAGATCGTCTGCCCATTTTTTTGGGGGTTGTTTGATTTTTAATATTAAGCTGCATGAGCTGTTTATATATATTGGAGATTAAACCTCTGTCCATTGATTCGTCTGCAACGATTTTCGCCCATTCTGAGGGATGCTTTTTTCCATTCCCGCTTTTTTTAACAAAAAAAGGAAAGAAAGGAAAAGAAGCAGAACACTAATGTGCGTAAAATATGCCTTTTGAAACGGTCGTTTTGAAATATGGACGTCCTTTGAATATTTTGGTCGATATGTGACCCCAGGATTTGTTTTCAGGGCAGGTGTCATTTACAGGCCTGCAATGATTTTGAATATCAACTGACCATTAGCGTTGGGATTAAAGCTGCTGTTGTGTGAAACGGCCACAAGGTGGCAGCAGTTCACCCTTACCAAATCTGGTTACTAGGGCAAGAGAGCCTCAGTGGAAGTGGTGTTCTAGATTGGAGTTTAGAATGGAATGCGCCAGGAGAAAGCCCCTCACGTTTGTCTCACTACTTCTTGTTCGTGTTTTTAAATTAATTTTTTATTTTTTATTACAGCAAGTTTGATTACAATGTTTGGCTTGTTGTAGGTGTGGAAGATGTGGTTCTTTTACACATATACACATGTCTGTTCTTCCTGGGATCCTTCTCCCATGTACGTTATGACAGAATGTTGAGTAGTCCTCTCTTGGTATTCTGTAGGTCTTTGGTGATTATATATGTCACCTGTGTTTGTATATGTCTGTTAACCCCGATATCGTAATGAAACCAATCCTCACACCTTTCCATTGGTGAACCATAAGTTTGTTTAATGAATCTGTCATTGCCCTTCTCCGTGGAAATATCTGCCCTGCTATCCATTTTTAGGTAACACCTATAAGTGATATGATATGATATGTGTCTTTCACTTTCTGACTTACTACAAGTTACGTGATTACTTCTAGACTCATCTACGGGGCTGCAAATGGCATTGTGTCCTTTTTTCCCTTGGCTTCTCTTCTGCCTTAGTGGGGTCCATTTTCAACAATGTGATTCCCTGAGTGTTGTGGATTAGCTGACCTGGGCAGCCTTAGCCTGCCGGCCCGCCCTCCCCAGGTGTGCCTCGTTGAGGTCAATATAAACAGAGCTCCAGGCAGCAATAGCCCCTGACGCTGTGCCTGACTCCATATTCTCTGCCCCGTCAGCAGTCTCGGGGCTGTGCTGGTGGGAGGGAGTGAGGGGCCACAGCTTTGTTGGTGGCCCGGTGTGAGTGGGGTTCTGCTGGCCTTTCTGCAGGAGTTGCCAGGCTGCCTCCTATAAAGAAGAGGATGTGTCACCCATACCTTCCGCTGGAATTTCTCTCCGGACAGAGGTGAGGAAGGAAAAAAGCAGTGGGGGCCGGGACAGGAGGGGTATCTCAGGCAGGGCAATGGAAAGCTTCTGGTAGAGCGCCAGGGTCCAGGACCACCCTGGCTGGCCGGCAGGCACCATGTTGGCCTGCGTGCTGTCGCTGGTGTGGCTCCACGGTCCTTCCTCTAGGCTTTCAAGCCCTTGTACATATTTAGGTGTTTTACCTGGAAAGGGTAGGGACAGTTCAGCAGCAGCTGGCCTGGGTCTCAGCTCACGTTTACTCACAGATGCCTCAGCATGGCCCCCAGCTTTGCAATGAGGACGCTCCTTGCGTGGGGGTTGGGTTGCTGGCTGTATGGGAGATGGTTCCCCACCTCTGAACAATTTCAGAATTGTTTACCGCTGGAGCAAGTGCCGTGGTAGGCTTTTCCTCTGTATAACTCGTGGGTTCACTTTTTTTTTCTTTTATCATTCAAGTTACATTTTATTCTACTTTTATGTATTTATAGATATAAGCATGGAAATAATTCATTCCTATAAATACATCTGTGTGATGGGAAGAACTTTTTTCTGTTTTATTTTTAAATTTTATTTTTTAAAATTTTGAAATTTAATTTTATTTATTTTTTTATACAGCACATTATTATTAGTTATGTATTTTATGCATATATATGTATACAGGTCAATCCCAAACTCCCAACTCATCCCACCACCACCACCCCATGGCTTCCCACACTTGGTGTCCATACGTTTGTTCTCTACCTCTGTGTCTCTATTTCTTCCCTGCAAACCAGTTCATCTGTACCATTTTTAGGCTCCACATATATGCATTAATATACAATATTTGTTTTCCTCTTTCTGACTTACTTCATTCTGTATGACAGTCTCTCGATCCATCGATGTCTCTACAAATGACCCAGTTTCATTCCTTTTTATGGCCGAGTAATATTCCATTTTATATATGTACCACATCTTTATCCATTCATCTGTCTGTGGGCATTTAGGTTGCTTCCATTACCTGGCTATTGTAAATAGTGCTGCAACAAACATTGTGGTGAATGTGCCTTTTTGAAATACGGTTTTCTCTGGGTATATGCACAGAAGTGGGATTGCTGGATCAGATGGTAATTCTATTTCTAATTTTTTTAAGGAAACTCCATACTGTTCTCCATAGTTACTGTATCAATTTACATTCCCACCAATAGTGGAAGAGGGCTCCTTTTGTCCACACCATCCCCAGAATTGGTTGTTTGTAGATTTCCTGATGATGCCGATTCTAACAGGTGTGAGGTGATACCTCATTGTAGTATTGATTTGCATTTCTCTAATAATTAGTGCTGTTGAGCAGCTTTTCACGTGCGTCTTGGCCATCTCTGTGTCTCCTTTGAAGAAACGTCTCTTTAGATCTTCTGCCCATTTTTTTTGGGTTGTTTCTTTTTTTAATATTAAGCTGCATGAGCTGTTTATATATATTGGAGATTAAACCTCTGTCCATTGATTCGTCTGCAAGGATTTTTGCCCATTCTGAGGGATGCCTTTTTCCATTCCCGTTTTTTTTAACAAAAAAGGAAAGAAAGGAAAAGAAGCAGAACACTAATGTGCGTAAAATATGCCTTTTGAAACGGTCGTTTTGAAATATGGACGTCCTTTGAATTTTTTGGTCGATATGTGACCCCAGGATTTGTTTTCAGGGCAGGTGTCATTTACAGGCCTGCAATGATTTTGAATATCAACTGACAATTAGCACTGGGATTAAAGCTGCTGCTGTGTGAAACGGCCACAATGTGGCAGCAGTTCTCCCTTACCAAATGTGGTTACTAGGGCAAGAGAGCCTCAGTGGAAGTGGTGTTCTAGATTGGAATTTAGAATGGAATGTGCCAGGAGAAAGCCCCTCATGTTTGTCTCACTACTTCTTGTTCGTGTTTTTAAATTAATTTTTTTTTTTTATTACAGCAAGTTTGATTACAATGTTTGGCTTGTTGTAGGTGTGGAAGATGTGGTTCTTTTACACATATACAGATGTCTGTTCTTCCTGGGATCCTTTTCCCATGTACGTTATGACAGAGTTGAGTAGTCCTCTCTTGGTATTCTGTAGGTCTTTGGTGATTATATATGTCACCTGTGTTTGTATATGTGTGTTAACGCCGATATCGTAATGAAACCAATCCTCACACCTTTCCATTGTTGAACCATAAGTTTGTTTAATAAATCTGTGATTGCCCTTCTCCGTGGAAAAATCTGCCCTGCTATCCATTTTTAGGTAACACCTATAAGTGATATGATATGATATGTGTCTTTCACTTTCTGACTTACTACAAGTCACGTGATTACTTCTAGACTCATCTACGGGGTTGCAAATGGCATTGTTTCCTTTTTTTCCTTGGCTCCTCTTCTTTCTTAGCGAGGTCCACTTTCAACAATGTGATTCCCTGAGGGTTGTGGATTAGCTGACCTGGGCAGCCTTACCCTGCCGGCCCGCCCTCCCCAGGTGTGCCTTGTTGAGGTCAATATAAACAGAGCTCCAGGCAGCAATAGCCCCTGAAGCTGTGCCTGACTCCATATTCTCTGCCCCATCAGCAGTCTCGGGGCTGTGCTGGTGGGAGGGAGAGAGGTGCCACAGCTTTGTGGGTGGCCCGGTGTGAGTGGGGTTCTGCTGGCCTTTCTGCAGGAGTTGCCAGGCTGCCGCCTCTAAAGAAGAGGATGTGTCACCCATACCTTCCGCTGGAATTTCTCTCCGGTCAGACATGAGGAAGGAAAAAAGAAGTGGGGGCCAGGACAGGAGGGGTATCTCAGGCAGGGCAATGGAAAGCTTCTGGAGGAGCGCCCGGGGCCAGGACCACCCTGGCTGGCCTGGAGGCACCAAGTTGGCCTGCGTGCTGTCGCTGGTGTGGCTCCACGGTCCATCCTCTATGCTTTCAAGCCCTTGTACATATTCAGGTGTTTTACCTGGAAAGGTTGGGAACAGTTCAGCAGCAGCTGGCCTGGGGCTCAGCTCACGTTTACTCACAGATGCCTCGGCACGGTCCCCCAGCTTTGCAATGAGGACGCTCTTTGCGTGGGGGGTGGGTTGCTGGCTGTATGGGAGATGGTTCCCCACCTCTGACCAATTTCAGAATTGTTTACCGCTGGAGCAATTGTGCCCTGATAGGGTTTTCCTCTGTATAACTCGTGGGTTCAGGTTTTTTTTTTCTTTTATGGTTCCAGTTAGATTATATTCCTCTTTTATGTATTTATAGATATAAGCATTGTAATAATTCATTCCTATAAATACATCTGTGTGACAGAAGAAATTTTTTCTGTTTTATTGTTAAATTCTATTTTTTTTAAATTTTGAAATATAATTTTATTTATGTTTTTATATAGCAGGTTTTTATTACTCATGTATTTTATGCATATACATGTATACAGGTCAATCCCAATCTCCCAACTCATCCCACCACCACCAGCCCATGGTTTCCCACACTTGGTGTCCATACGTTTGTTCTCTACCTCTGTGTCTCTATTTCTTCCCTGCAAACCAGTTCATCTGTACCATTTTTTTAGGTTCCACATATATGCATTAATATACAATATTTGTTTTCTGCTTTCTGACTTACTTCATTCTGTATGACAGTCTCTCGATCCATCGATGTCTCTATAAATGACCCAGTTTCATTCCTTTTTATGGCCTAGTAATATTCCATTTTATATATGTACCACATCTTTATCCATTCATCTGTCTGTGGGCATTTAGGTTGCTTCCATTACCTGGCTATTATAAATAGTGCTGCAATGAACATTGTGGTGAATGTGCGTTTTTGATTTACGGTTTTCTCTGGGTATATGCCCAGAAGTGGGATTGCTGGATCAGATGGTAATTCTATTTCTAGTTTTTTTAAGGAAACTCCATACTGTTCTCCATAGTGACTGTATCAAGTTACATTCCCACCAATAGTGGAAGAGGGCTCCTTTTGTCCACACCCTCCCCAGAATTGGTTGTTTGTAGATTTTCTGATGATGCCGATTCTAACAGGTGTGAGGTGATACCTCATTGTAGTTTTGATTTGCATTTCTCTAATAATTAGTGCTGTTGAGCAGCTTTTCATGTGCGTCTTGGCCATCTCTGTGTCTCCTTTGAAGAAACGTCTCTTTAGATCTTCTGCCCATTTTTGTATTGGGTTGTTTGTTTTTTTAATATTAAGCTGCATGAGCTGTTTATATATATTGGAGATTAAACCTCTGTCCATTGATTCGTTTGCAACGATTTTCGCCCATTCTGAGGGATGCCTTTTTCCATTCCCGTGTTTTTTAACAAAAAAAGGAAAGAAAGGAAAATAAGCAGAACACTAATGTGCGTAAAATATGCCTTTTGAAACGGTCGTTTTGAAATATGGACGTCCTTTGAATTTTTTGGTCGATATGTGACCCCAGGATTTGTTTTCAGGGCAGGTGTCATTTACAGGCCTGCAATGATTTTGAATATCAACTGACCATTAGCACTGGGATTAAAGCTGCTGTTGTGTGAAACGGCCACAAGGTGGCAGCAGTTCTCCCTTACCAAATCTGGTTACTAGGGCAAGAGAGCCTCAGTGGAAGTGGTGTTCTAGATTGGAATTTAGAATGGAATGTGCCAGGAGAAAGCCCCTCAAATGTGTCTCACTACTTCTTGTTCATGTTTTTAATTTAATTTTTTATATTTTTTATTACAGCAAGTTTGATTTCAATGTTTGGCTTGTTGTAGGTGTGGAAGATATGGTTCTTTTACACATATACAGATGACTGTTCTTCCTGGTATCCTTTTCCCATGTACGTTATGACAGAGTTGAGTAGTCCTCTCTTGGTATTCTGTAGGTCTTTGGTGATTATATATGTCACCTATGTTTGTATATGTGTGTTAACCCCGATATCGTATTGGAACCAATCCTCACACCTTTCCATTGGTGAACCATAAGTTTGTTTAATGAATCTGTGATTGCCCTTCTCCGTGGAAATATCTGCCCTGATATCCATTTTTAGGTAACACCTATAAGTGATATGATATCATATGTGTCTTTCAATTTCTCACTTACTACAAGTCAAGTGATTACTTCTAGACTCATGTACGGTGCTGCAAATGGCATTGTGTCCTTTTTTCCCTTGGCTTCTCTTCTGCCTTAGCGAGGTCCATTTTCAACAATGTGATTCCCTGTGGGTTGTGGATTAGCTGACCTGGGCAGCCTTACCCTGCCGGCCCGCCCTCCCCAGGTGTGCCTCGTTGAGGTCAATATAAACAGAGCTCCAGGCAGCAATAGCCCCTGAAGCTTTGCCTGACTCCATATTCTCTGCCCCATCAGCAGCCTCGGGGCTGTGCTGGTGGGAGGGAGTGAGGGGCCACAGCTTTGTGGGTGGCCCGGTGTGAGTGGGGTCCTGCTGGCCTTTCTGCAGGAGTTGCCAGGCTGCCACCTGTAAAGAAGAGGATGTGTCACCCATACCTTCCGCTGGAATTTCTCTCCGGACAGAGGTGAGGAAGGAAAAAAGCAGTAGGGGCCGGGACAGGAGGGGTATCTCAGGAAGGGCAATGGAAAGCTTCTGAAAGAGCGCCAGGTTTCAGGACCACCATGGCTGGCCTGCAGGCACCAAGTTGGCCTGCGTGCTGTCGCTGGTGTGGCTCCACAGTCCTTCCTCTTGGGTTTCAAGCCCTTGTACATATTCAGGTGTTTTACCTGGAAAGGGTGGGGACAGTTCAGCAGCAGCTGGCCTGGGGCTCAACTCACGTTTACTCACAGATGCCTCGGCACGGTCCCCCAGCTTTGCAATGAGGACGCTCCTTGCATGGGGGGTGGGTTGCTGGCTGTATGGGAGAGGGTTCCCCACCTCTGACCAATTTCAGAATTGTTTACCGCTGGAGCAAGTGCCGTGATAGGGTTTTCCTCTGTATAACTCGTGGGTTCACTTTTTTCTTCTTTTATCGTTCAAGTTAGATTTTATTCCTCTTTTATGTATTTATAGATATAAGCATGGAAATAATTCATTCCTATAAATACATCTGTGTGACGGGAAGAACTTTTTTCTGTTTTATTTTTAAATTTTATTTTTTAAAATTTTGAAATTTAATTTTATGTATTTTTTTTATACAGCACGTTATTATTAGTTATGTATTTTATGCATATACATGTATACAGGTCAATCCCAAACTCCCAACTCATCACACCACCACCACCCTATGTCTTCCCACACTTGGTGTCCATACGTTTGTTCTCTACCTCTATGTCTCTATTTCTTCCCTGCAAACCAGTTCATCTGTACCATTTTTAGGCTCCACATATATGCATTAATATACAATATTTGTTTTCCTCTTTCTGACTTACTTCATTCTGTATGACAGTCTCTCGATCCATCGATGTCTCTACAAATGACTCAGTTTCATTCCTTTTTATGGCCGAGTAATATTCCATTTTATATATGTACCACATCTTTATCCATTCATCCGTCTGTGGGCATTTAGGTTGCTTCCATTACCTGGCTATTGTAAATAGTGCTGCAACGAACATTGTGGTGAATGTGCCTTTTTGAAATTCGGTTTTCTCTGGGTATATGCCCAGAAGTGCGATTGCTGGATCAGATGGTAATTCTATTTCTAATTTTTTTAAGGAAACTCCATACTGTTCTCCATAGTGACTGTATCAATTTACATTCCCACCAATAGTGGAAGAGGGCCCATTTTGTCCACAACCTCCCCAGAATTGGTTGTTTGTAGATTTTCTGATGATGCCGATTCTAACCGGTGTGAGGTGATACCTCATTGTAGTTTTGATTTGCATTTCTCTAATAATTAGTGCTGTTGAGCAGCTTTTCCTGTGCGTCTTGGCCATCTCTGTGTCTCCTTTGAAGAAACGTCTCTTTAGATCTTCTGCCCATTTTTTTGGATTGTTTGTTTTTTTAATATTAAGCTGCATGATCTGTTTATATATATTGGAGATTAAACCTCTGTCCATTGATTCGTCTGCAACGATTTTCGCCCATTCTGAGGGATGCCTTTTTCCATTCCCGTGTTTTTTAACAAAAAAGGAAACAAAGGAAAAGAAGCAGAACACTAATGTGCGTAAAATATGCCTTTTGAAACGGTCGTTTTGAAATATGGACGTCCTTTGAATTTTTTGGTCGATATGTGACCCCAGGATTTGTTTTCAGGGCAGGTGTCATTTACAGGCCTGCAATGATTTTGAATATCAACTGACCATTAGCGCTGGGATTAAAGCTGCTGTTGTGTGAAACGGCCACAAGGTGGCAGCAGTTCACCCTTACCAAATCTGGTTACTAGGGCAAGACAGCCTCAGTGGAAGTGGTGTTCTAGATTGGAGTTTAGAATGGAATGTGCCAGGAGAAAGCCCCTCACGTTTGTCTCACTACTTCTTGTTCGTGTTTTTAATTTAATTTTTTTTTTATTTTTTATTACAGCAAGTTTGATTACAATGTTTGGCTTGTTGTATGTGTGGAAGATGTGGTTCTTTTACACATATACAGATGTCTGTTCTTCCTGGGATCCTTTTCCCATGTACGTTATAACAGAATGTTGAGTACTCCTCTCTTGGTATTCTGTAGGTCTTTGGTGATTATATATGTCACCTGTGTTTGTATATGTCTGTTAACCCCGATATCGTAATGAAACCAATCCTCACACCTTTCCATTGGTGAACCATAAGTTTGTTTAATGAATCTGTCATTGCCCTTCTCCGTGGAAATATCTGCCCTGCTATCCATTTTTAGGTAACACCTATAAGTGATATGATATGATATGTGTCTTTCACTTTCTGACTTACTACAAGTCACGTGATTACTTCTAGACTCATCTACGGGGCTGCAAATGGCATTGTGTCCTTTTTTCCCTTGGCTTCTCTTCTGCCTTAGCGGGGTCCATTTTCAACAATGTGATTCCCTGAGGGTTGTGGATTAGCTGACCTGGGCAGGCTTACCCTGCCGGCCCGCCCTCCCCAGGTGTGCCTCGTTGAGGTCAATATAAACAGAGCTCCAGGCAGCAATAGCCCCTGAAGCTGTGCCTGACTCCATATTCTCTGCCTCGTGAGCAGTCTCGGGGCTGTGCTGATGGGAGGGAGTGAGGGGCCACAGCTTTGTGGGTGGCCCGGTGTGAGTGGGGTTTTGCTGGCCTTTCTGCAGGAGATGCCAGGCTGACGCCTGTAAAGAAGAGGATGTGTCACCCATACCTTCCGCTGGAATTTCTCTCCGGACAGAGGTGAGGAAGGAAAAATGCAGTGGGGGCCGGGACAGGAGGGGTATCTCAGGCAGGGCAATGGAAAGCTTCTGGAAGAGCGCCAGGGTCCAGGACCACACTGGCTGGCCTGCAGGCACCAAGTTGCCCTGCGTGCTGTCACTGGTTTGGCTCCACAGTCCTTCCTGTAGGCTTTCAAGCCCTTGTACATATTCAGGTGTTTTACCTGGAAAGGTTGGGAACAGTTCAGCAGCAGCTGGCCTGGGGCTCAGCTCACGTTTACTCACAGATGCCTCGGCACGGTCCCCCAGCTTTGCAATGAGGACGCTCCTTGCGTGGGGGGTGGGTTGCTGGCTGTATGGGAGATGGTTCCCCACCTCTGACCAATTTCAGAATTGTTTACCGCTGGAGCAAGTGCCCAGATAGGGTTTTCCTCTGCAAAACTCGTGAGTTCAGGTTTTTTTTTTCTTTTATGGTTCAAGTTATATTTTATTCCTCTTTTATGTATTTATAGATATAAGCATTGAAATAATTCATTCCTATAAATACATCTGTGTGACAGAAGATCTTTTTTCTGTTTTATTGTTAAATTCTATTTTTTTTTTAAATTTGAAAGATAATTTTATTTATGTTTTTATACAGCAGGTTTTTATTAGTTATGTATTTTATGCATATACATGTATACAGGTCAATCCCAATCTCCCAACTCATCCCACCACCACCACCCCATGGTTTCCCACACTTGGTGTCCATACGTTTGTTCTCTACCTCTGTGTCTCTATTTCTTCCCTGAAAAACAGTTCATCTGTACCATTTTTTTAGGTTCAACATTTATGCATTAATATACAATATTCGTTTTCCGCTTTCTGACTTACTTCATTCTGTATGACAGTCTCTCGATCCATCGATGTCTCTACAAATGACTCAGTTTCATTCCTTTTTATGGCCGAGTAATATTCCATTTTATATATGTACAACATCTTTATCCATTCATCTGTCTGTGGGCATTTAGGTTGCTTCCATTACCTGGCAATTGTAAATAGTGCTGCAACGAACATTGTGGTGAATGTGCCTTTTTGAAATACGGTTTTCTCTGGGTATATGCCCAGAAGTGGGATTGCTGGATCAGATGGTAATTCTATTTCTAGTTTTTTTAAGGAAACTCCACACTGTTCTCCATAGTGACTGTATCAATTTACATTCCCACCAATTGTGGAAGAGGGCTGCTTTTGTCCACACCCTCCCCAGAATTGGTTGTTTGTAGATTTTCTGATGATGCTGATTCTAACAGGTGTGAGGTGATACCTCATTGTAATTTTGATTTGTATTTCTCTAATAATTAGTGCTGTTGAGCAGCTTTTCATGTGCGTCTTGGCCATATCTGTGTCTCCTTTGAAGAAACGTCTCTTTAGATCTTCTGCCCATTTTTGTATTGGGTTGTTTGTTTTTTAATATTAAGCTGCATGAGCTGTTTATATATATTGGAGATTAAACCTCTGTCCATTGATTCGTTTGCAACGATTTTCGCCCATTCTGAGGGATGCCTTTTTCCATTCCCGTGTTTTTTAACAAAAAAGGAAAGAAAGGAAAAGAAGCAGAACACTAATGTGCGTAAAATATGCCTTTTGAAACGGTCGTTTTGAAATATGGACGTCCTTTGAATTTTTTGGTCGATATGTGACCCCAGGATTTGTTTTCAGGGCAGGTGTCATTTACAGGCCTGCAATGATTTTGAATATCAACTAGCACTGTGATTAAAGCTGCTGTTGTGTGAAACGGCCACAAGGTGGCAGCAGTTCTCCCTTACCAAATGTGGTTACTAGGGCAAGAGAGCCTCAGTGGAAGTGGTGTTCTAGATTGGAATTTAGAATGGAATGTGCCAGGAGAAAGCCCCTCATGTTTGTCTCACTACTTCTTGTTCGTGTTTTTAAATTAATTTTTTATTTTTTATTACAGCAAGTTTGATTACAATGTTTGGCTTGTTGTAGGTGTGGAAGATGTGGTTCTTTTACACATATACAGATGTCTGTTCTTCCTGGGATCCTTTTCCCATGTACGTTATGACAGAGTTGAGTAGTCCTCTCTTGGTATTCTGTAGGTCTTTGGTGATTATATATGTCACCTGTGTTTGTATATGTGTGTTAACGCCGATATCGTAATGAAACCAATCCTCACACCTTTCCATTGTTGAACCATAAGTTTGTTTAATGAATCTGTGATTGCCCTTCTCCGTGGAAAAATCTGCCCTGCTATCCATTTTTAGGTAACACCTATAAGTGATATGATATGATATGTGTCTTTCACTTTCTGACTTACTACAAGTCACGTGATTACTTCTAGACTCATCTACGGGGTTGCAAATGGCATTGTTTCCTTTTTTTCCTTGGCTCCTCTTCTTCCTTAGCGAGGTCCACTTTCAACAATGTGATTCCCTGAGGGTTGTGGATTAGCTGACCTGGGCAGCCTTACCCTGCCGGCCCGCCCTCCCCAGGTGTGCCTTGTTGAGGTCAATATAAACAGAGCTCCAGGCAGCAATAGCCCCTGAAGCTGTGCCTGACTCCATATTCTCTGCCCCATCAGCAGTCTCGGGGCTGTGCTGGTGGGAGGGAGAGAGGTGCCACAGCTTTGTGGGTGGCCCGGTGTGAGTGGGGTTCTGCTGGCCTTTCTGCAGGAGTTGCCAGGCTGCCGCCTCTAAAGAAGAGGATGTGTCACCCATACCTTCCGCTGGAATTTCTCTCCGGTCAGACATGAGGAAGGAAAAAAGCAGTGGGGGCCAGGACAGGAGGGGTATCTCAGGCAGGGCAATGGAAAGCTTCTGGAGGAGCGCCCGGGGCCAGGACCACCCTGGCTGGCCTGGAGGCACCAAGTTGGCCTGCGTGCTGTCGCTGGTGTGGCTCCACGGTCCATCCTCTATGCTTTCAAGCCCTTGTACATATTCAGGTGTTTTACCTGGAAAGGTTGGGAACAGTTCAGCAGCAGCTGGCCTGGGGCTCAGCTCACGTTTACTCACAGATGCCTCGGCACGGTCCCCCAGCTTTGCAATGAGGACGCTCCTTGCGTGGGGGGTGGGTTGCTGGCTGTATGGGAGATGGTTCCCCACCTCTGACCAATTTCAGAATTGTTTACCGCTGGAGCAATTGTGCCCTGATAGGGTTTTCCTCTGTATAACTCGTGGGTTCAGGTTTTTTTTTTTCTTTTATGGTTCCAGTTAGATTATATTCCTCTTTTATGTATTTATAGATATAAGCATTGTAATAATTCATTCCTATAAATACATCTGTGTGACAGAAGAAATTTTTTTGTTTTATTGTTAAATTCTATTTTTTTTACATTTTGTAA
Organism: Mesoplodon mirus; assembly: GCF_964341445.2. Classification (NCBI taxonomy): domain Eukaryota; kingdom Metazoa; phylum Chordata; class Mammalia; order Artiodactyla; family Ziphiidae; genus Mesoplodon; species Mesoplodon mirus. Next base: position 108,101 of record NW_028295338.1, read on the forward strand.
TATAATTTTATTTATGTTTTTATACAGCAAGTTTTTATTAGTTATGTATTTTATGCATATATATGTATACAGGTCAATCCAAATCTCCCAACTCATCCCACCACCACCACCCCATGGTTTCCCACACTTGGTGTCCATACGTTTGTTCTCTACCTCTGTGTCTCTATTTCTTCCCTGCAAACGAGTTCATCTGTACCATTTTTTTAGGTTCCACATATATGCATTAATATACAATATTTGTTTTCTGCTTTCTGACTTACTTCATTCTGTATGACAGTCTCTCGATCCATCGATGTCTCTATAAATGACCCAGTTTCATTCCTTTTTATGGCCGAGTAATATTCCATTTTATATATGTACCACATCTTTATCCATTCATCTGTCTGTGGGCATTTAGGTTGCTTCCATTACCTGGCTATTGTAAATAGTGCTGCAATGAACATTGTGGTGAATGTGCGTTTTTGATTTACGGTTTTCTCTGGGTATATGCCCAGAAGTGGGATTGCTGGATCAGATGGTAATTCTATTTCTAGTTTTTTTAAGGAAACTCCATACTGTTCTCCATAGTGACTGTATCAAGTTACATTCCCACCAATAGTGGAAGAGGGCTCCTTTTGTCCACACCCTCCCCAGAATTGGTTGTTTGTAGATTTCCTGATGATGCCGATTCTAACAGGTGTGAGGTGAAACCTCATTGTAGTTTTGATTTGCATTTCTCTAATAATTAGTGCTGTTGAGCAGCTTTTCATGTGCGTCTTGGCCATCTCTGTGTCTCCTTTGAAGAAACGTCTCTTTAGATCTTCTGCCCATTTTTGTATTGGGTTGTTTGTTTTTTTTAATATTAAGCTGCATGAGCTGTTTATATATATTGGAGATTAAACCTCTGTCCATTGATTCGTTTGCAACGATTTTCGCCCATTCTGAGGGATGCCTTTTTCCATTCCCGTGTTTTTTAACAAAAAAAGGAAAGAAAGGAAAAGAAGCAGAACACTAATGTGCGTAAAATATGCCTTTTGAAACGGTCGTTTTGAAATATGGACGTCCTTTGAATTTTTTGGTCGATATGTGACCCCAGGATTTGTTTTCAGGGCAGGTGTCATTTACAGGCCTGCAATGATTTTGAATATCAACTGACCATTAGCACTGGGATTAAAGCTGCTGTTGTGTGAAACGGCCACAAGGTGGCAGCAGTTCTCCCTTACCAAATCTGGTTACTAGGGCAAGAGAGCCTCAGTGGACGTGGTGTTCTAGATTGGAATTTAGAATGGAATGTGCCAGGAGAAAGCCCCTCAAGTTTGTCTCACTACTTCTTGTTCGTGTTTTTAATTTAATTTTTTATATTTTTTATTACAGCAAGTTTGATTACAATGTTTGGCTTGTTGTAGGTGTGGAAGATGTGGTTCTTTTACACATATACAGATGTCTGTTCTTCCTGGGATCCTTTTCCCATGTACGTTATGACAGAGTTAAGTAGTCCTCTCTTGGTATTCTGTAGGTGTTTGGTGATTATATATGTCACCTGTGTTTGTATATGTCTGTTAACCCCGATATCGTAATGAAACCAATCCTCACACCTTTCCATTGGTGAACCATAAGTTTGTTTAATGAATCTGTGATTGCCCTTCTCCGTGGAAATATCTGCCCTGCTATCCATTTTTAGGTAACACCTATAAGTGATATGATATGATATGTGTCTTTCACTTTCTGACTTACTACAAGTCACGTGATTACTTCTAGACTCATCTACGGGGCTGCAAATGGCATTGTGTCCTTTTTTCCCTTGGCTCCTCTTCTGCCTTAGCGAGGTCCATTTTCAACAATGTGATTCCCTGAGGGTTGTGGATTAGCTGACCTGGGCAGCCTTACCCTGCCGGCCCGCCCTCCCCAGGTGTGCCTCGTTGAGGTCAATATAAACAGAGCTCCAGGCAGCAATAGCCCCTGAAGCTGTGCCTGACTCCATATTCTCTGCCCCATCAGCAGTCTCGGGGCTGTGCTGGTGGGAGGGAGAGAAGTGCCACAGCTTTGTGGGTGGCCCGGTGTGAGTGGGGTTCTGCTGGCCTTTCTGCAGGAGTTGCCAGGCTGCCGCCTGTAAAGAAGAGGATGTGTCACCCATACCTTCCGCTGGAATTTCTCTCCGGACAGAGATGAGGAAGGAAAAAAGCAGTGGGGGCCGGGACAGGAGGGGTATCACAGGCAGGGCAATGGAAAGCTTCTGGAGGAGCGCCCGGGTCCAGGACCACCCTGGCTGGCCTGCAGGCACCAAGTTGGCCTGCGTGCTGTCACTGGTGTGGCTCCACGGTCCTTCCTCTAGGCTTTCAAGCCCTTGTACATATTCAGGTGTTTTACCTGGAAAGGTTGGGAAGAGTTCAGCAGCAGCTGGCCTGGGGCTCAGCTCACGTTTACTCACAGATGCCTCGGCACGGTCCCCCAGCTTTGCAATGAGGACGCTCCTTGCGTGGGGGGTGGATTGCTGGCTGTATGGGAGATGGTTCCCCACCTCTGACCAATTTCAGAATTGTTTACCGCTGGAGCAATTGTGCCCTGATAGGGTTTTCCTCTGTATAACTCGTGGGTTCAGGTTTTTTTTTCTTTTATGGTTCAAGTTAGATTTTATTCCTCTTTTATGTATTTATAGATATAAGCATGGAAATAATTCATTCCTATAAATACATTTGTGTGACCGGAAGAACTTTTTTCTGTTTTATTGTTAAATTCTATTTTTTTTAAATTTTGAAATATAATTTTATTTATTTTTTTTATACAGCACGTTATTTTTAGTTATGTATTTTATGCATATATATGTATTCAGGTCAATCCCAATCTCCCAACTCATCCTACCACCACCACCCCATGGCTTCCCACACTTGTTGTCCATACGTTTGTTCTCTACCTCTGTGTCTCTATTTCTTCCCTGCAAACCAGTTCATCTGTACCATTTTTTAGGCTCCACATATATGCATTTATAAACAATATTTGTTTTCCTCTTTCTGACTTACTTCATTCTGTATGACAGTCTCTCGATCCATCGATGTCTCTACAAATGACCCAGTTTCATTACTTTTTATGGCCGAGTAATATTCCATTTTATATATGTACCACATCTTTATCCATTCATCTGTCTGTGGGCATTTAGGTTGCTTCCATTACCTGGCTATTGTAAATAGTGCTGCAATGAACATTGTGGTGAATGTGCCTTTTTGAAATAAGGTTTTCTCTGGGTATATGCCCAGAAGTGGGATTGCTGGATCAGATGGTAATTCTATTTCTAGTTTTTTTAAGGAAACTCCATACTGTTCTCCATAGTTACTGTATCAAGTTACATTCCCACCAATAGTGGAAGAGGGCTCCTTTTGTCCACACCCTCCCCAGAATTGGTTGTTTGTAGATTTTCTGATGATGACGATTCTAACAGGTGTGAGGTGATACCTCATTGTAGTTTTGATTTGCATTTCTCTAATAATTAGTGCTGTTGAGCAGCTTTTCATGTGCGTCTTGGCCATCTCTGTGTCTCCTTTGAAGAAACGTCTCTTTAGATCTTCTGCCCATTTTTGTATTGGGTTGTTTGTTTTTTTAATATTAAGCTGCATGAGCTGTTTATATATATTGGAGATTAAACCTCTGTCCATTGATTCGTTTGCAACGATTTTCGCCCATTCTGAGGGATGCCTTTTTCCATTCCCGTGTTTTTTAACAAAAAAAGGAAAGAAAGGAAAAGAAGCAGAACACTAATGTGCGTAAAATATGCCTTTTGAAATGGTCGTTTTGAAATATGGACGTCCTTTGAATTTTTTGGTCGATATGTGACCCCAGGATTTGTTTTCAGGGCAGGTGTCATTTACAGGACTGCAATGATTCTGAATATCAACTGACCATTAGCACTGGGATTAAAGCTGCTGTTGTGTGAAACGGCCACAAGGTGGCAGCAGTTCTCCCTTACCAAATCTGGTTACTAGGGCAAGAGAGCCTCAGTGGAAGTGGTGTTCTAGATTGGAATTTAGAATGGAATGTGCCAGGAGAAAGCCCCTCAAGTTTGTCTCACTACTTCTTGTTTGTGTTTTTAATTTAATTTTTTATTTTTTATTACAGGAAGTTTGATTACAATGTTTGGCTTGTTGTAGGTGTGGAAGATGTGGTTCTTTTACACATATACAGATTTCTGTTCTTCCTGGGATCCTTTTCCCATGTACGTTATGACAGAATGTTGAGTAGTCCTCTCTTGGTATTCTGTAGGTCTTTGGTGATTATATATGTCACCTGTGTTTGTATATGTGTGTTAACGCCGATATCGTAATGAAACCAATCCTCACACCTTTCCATTGGTGAACCATAAGTTTGTTTAATGAATCTGTGATTGCCCTTCTCCGTGGAAATATCTGCCCTGGTATCCATTTTCAGGTAACACCTATAAGTGATATGATATGATATGTGTCTTTCACTTTCTGACTTACTACAAGTCACGTGATTATTTCTAGACTCATCTACGGTGCTGCAAATGGCACCGTGTCCTTTTTTCCCTTGGCTTCTCTTCTGCCTTAGCGAGGTCCATTTTCACCAATGTGATTTCCTGAGGGTTGTGGATTAGCTGACATGGGTAGCCTTACCCTGCCGGCCCGGCCTCCACTGGTGTGCCTCGTCAGGCTATATGCTGACACACCGGTCAGTGCCAGCGTATGGGTCACGAGTAGGCTATGGCTTGGTGGTAAGCTGTAGGGCTGGTGGTGTGTTTCCGTTCCGGACTAGGGTTAGGGTTAGGGAACGGCAAGGCTTAGGGCACTGGTGAGGGTACGGAAACGAGTGAGGGTCCGGCTACGTGCTGACGCACGGGTCAGTGCCAGCGTATGGGCCAGGATTAGGCTACAGCGTAGTGTAAGGTGTAGGGCTGGTGGTGGGTTTCTGTGATGGGCTAGGGTTAGGGTTAAGGAACGGCAAGGCTTAGGGCACAGGTGATGGTACGGAAACTTGGGAGGGTCAGGCTAAGTGCTGACGCACGGCTCAGAGCCAGCGTACGGGCCAGGAGTTGGCTACAGCGTAGGGTAGAGTTAAGGGCTGGTGGTGGGTTTCCGTTCGGGGCTAGGGTTAGGATAAGGGAACGGCAAGGCTTAGGGCACAAGTGAGGGTAGAGTAACATGGGAGTGTCAGGCTATGTGCTGAAGCACAGGTCAGTGCCCGCGTACGGGCCAGGAGTAGGCTACGGCTTGGGGGTTAGGTATAGGGCTGGTGGTGTGTTTCCATTCAGGGCTAGGGTTAGGGTTAGGGAACGGCAAGGCTTAGGGCACAGGTGATGGTACGGAAACGTGGGAGGGTCAGGCTACGTCCTGACGCATGGGTCAGTGCCAGCGTACTGGCAAGGAGTAGGCTAAGGCTTGGGGGTAAGTTGTAGGGCTGGTGGTTGGTTTTCGTTCCGGGCTAGGGTTAGGGTTAGGGAACGGCAAGGCTTAGGGCCCACGTGAGGATACGGAAACGTGGGAAGGTCAGGCTCCGTGCTGACGCACGGGTCAGTGCCAGCGTACGGGCCAGGAGTAGGCTATAGGTTGTGGGTAAGTTTTAGGCTGGTGATGGGTTTCTGTTCTGGGCTAGGGTTAGGGTTAGGGAACGGCAAGGCTTAGGGCACAGGTGAGGGTACGGAAACGTGGGAGGGTCAGGCTACCTGCTGAATGCACGGGTCAGTGCCCGCGTATGGGCCAGGAGTAGGCTACGGCGTAAGGTAAGGTGTAGGGTTGGTGGTGGGTTTCCGTTCCAGGCTAGGGTTAGGGTTAGTGAACGGCAAGGCTTAGGGCACAGGTGAGGGTACGGAAACGTGGGCGGGTCAGGCTAGTTGCTGATGAAAGTGTCAGTGCCTGCGTATGAGCCAGGAATAGGCTACGGCGTAGAGAAAGGTGTAGGGCTGGTGGTGGGTTTCCGTTCCGGTCTAGGGTTAGTGTTAGGGAACGGCAAGGCTTAGGGCACAGGTGAGGGTACAGAAACGTGGGAGGCTCAGGCTTCGTGCTGACGCACGGGTCTGTGCCAGCGTACTGGCCAGGAGTAAGCTACGGCTTGGGGGTTAGTTGTTGGGCTGGTGGTGGGTTTCCGTTCTGGGCTAGGGTTAGGGTTAGGGAACGGCAAGGCTTAGGGCACAGGTGAGGGTACGGAAACGTGGGAGGGTCAGGCTACATGCTGACGCACGGGTCAGTGCCAGCGTACGGGCCAGGAATAGGCTATGGCTTGGGGGTAAGCTGTAGGGCTGGTGGTGTGTTTCCATTCCGGACTAGGGTTAGGGTTAGGGAACGGCAAGGCTTAGGGCACAGGTGAGGGTACGGAAACGTGTGAGGTCAGGCTATGTGCTGACGCACGTGTCAGTGCCAACGTACGTGCCAGGAGTAGGCTATGGCGTAGGGCAAGGTGTAGGGCTGGTAGTGCGTTTCCGTTCCGGGCTTGGGTTAGGGTTAGGGAAAGGCAAGTCTTAGGGCACAGGTGAGGGTACGGAAACGTGGGAGGGTCAGGCTACGTGCTGACGCACGGGTCAGTGCCAGCGAACCGGCCAGGAGTAGGCTACGGCTTGGGGGTTAGATGTAGGGTTGGTGGTGGGTTTCCGTTCCGGGCTAGGGTTAGTGTTATGGAACAGGAAGGGTTAGGGCATAGGTGAGGGTACGGAAACCTGGGAGGGTCAGGCTACGTGCTGACGCACGGTTTAGTGCCAGCGTACGGGCCAGGAGTATGCTATGGTTTGTGGGTTAGGTGTTGGGCTTGTGGTGTGTTTCCGTCCCGTATTAGGGTTAGGTTTAGGGAAGGGCAAGGCTTAGGGCACAGGTGACGTTACGTTAACGTGGGAAGGTCAGGCTACGTGCTGACGCACAGGTCAGTGCCAGCGTATGGACCACGTGTAGGCTACGGCTTGGGGGTAAGGTGTAGGGCTTGTGGTGGGTTTCCGTTCGGCACTAGGGTTAGGGTTAGGGAACGGCAAGGCTTAGGGCACAGGTGAGGGTCCGCAAACGTGGGAGGGTCAGGCTTCGTGCTGACGCACAGGTCTGTGCCAGCGTACGGGCCCGGAGTAGGCTACGGCATAGGGAAAAGTGTAGGGTTGGTGGTGGGTTTGTGTTCCGGGCTAGGGTTAGGGTTAGGGAACGGCAAGGCTTAGGGCACAGGTGAGGGTACGGAAACGTGGGAGGGTCAGGCTACGTGCTGACGCACGTGTCAGTGCCCGCATACGGGCCAGGTGTAGGCTACAGCATAGGGTAAGGTGTAGGGCTGGTGGTGTGTTTACGTTCCGGGCTAGGGTTAGGGTTAGGGAACGGCAAGGCTTAGGGCACAGGTGAGGGCACGGAAACGTGGGAGGGTCAGGCTACGTGCTGACGCACGGGTCAGTGCCCGCGTACGGGCCATGGGTAGGCTACAGCATAGGGTAAGGTGTAGAGCTAGTGGTGGGTTTCCGTTCCGGGCTAGGGTTAGGTTTAGGGAACGGCAAGGCTTAGGGCACAGGTGAGGGTACGGAAACGTGGGAGAGTCACGCTACGTGCTGACGCACGGGTCAGTGCCAGCATATGGGCCAGGAGTACGCTACGGCTTGGGGGTAAGGTGTAGGGCTGGTGGTGGGTTTCCGTTCCGGGCTAGGGTTAGGGTTACGGAACGGCAAGGCTTACGGCACGGGTGAGGGTACAGAAACGTGGGAGGGTCAGGCTACTTGCTGATGCTAGGGTTACTGCCACCGAACGTGCCAGGAGTAGGCTACGGCTTGGGGGTAAGGTGTAGGGCTGGTGGTGGGTTTCCGTTCCGGGCTAGGGTTAGGGTTACAGAACGGCAAGGCTTAGGGCAGAGGTGAGGGTACGGAAACGTGGGAGGGTCAGGCTACATGATGACGCAAGGGGCAGTGCCACCGTACAGTCCAGGAGTAGGCTACGGCGTAGGTTAAGGTGTAGGGCTGGTGGTGGGTTTACATTCAGGGCTAGGGTTAGGGTTAGGGAACGGCAAGGCTTAGGGCACAGATGAGGGTACGGAAACGTGGGAGGGTCAGGCTACATGCTGACACACGGGTCAGTGCCTGCGTACGGGCCAGGAATAGGCTACGGCATACGATATGGTGTAGAGCTGATGGTGAGATTCCGTGCCGGGCTAGGGTTAGGGTTAGGCAACGACAAGGCTTAGGGCACATGTGAGCGTACGGTAAAATGGGAGGGTCAGGCTACGTGCTGAAGCACAGGTCAGTGCCCGCGTACGGGCCAGGTGTAGGCTACGGAATAGAGTAAGGTGTAGGGCTGGTGGTGGGTTTCCGTTCCGGGCTAGGGTTAGGGTTAGTGAACGGCAAGGCTTAGGGCACAGGTGAGGGTACGGAAACGTGGGCGGGTCAGGCTACTTGCTGATGAAAGTGTCAGTGCCTGCGTATGAGCCAGGAATAGGCTACGGCGTAGAGAAAGGTGTAGGGCTGGTGGTGGGTTTCCGTTCCGGTCTAGGGTTAGTGTTAGGGAACGGCAAGGCTTAGGGCACAGGTGAGGGTCCGCAAACATGGGAGGGTCAGGCTTCGTGCTGACGCACTGGTCAGTGCCAGCGTAAGGTCCAGGAGTAGCCTACGGCTTGGGGGTAAGTTGTAGGACTGGTGGTGGGTTTCCGTTCCTCGCTAGGATTAGGGTTAGGGAACGGCAAGGCTTAGGGCACAGGTGAGGGTACAGAAACGTGGGAGGGTCAGGCTATGTGCTGATGCACGGGTCAGTGCCAGCGTACCGGCTAGTAGTAGGCTACGGCTTGGGGGTTAGGTGTAGGGCTGGTGGTGGGTTTCTGTTCCGGACTAGGTTTAGGGTTAGGGAACGGTAAGGCTTAGGGCACATGTGAGGGTACTGAAATGTGTGAGGGTCAGGCTACGTGCTGACGCACGTGTCAGAGCCAGCGTACGGGCCAGGAGTAGGCTGCGGCGTAGGGTAATGTGTAGGGCTGCTGGTGGATTTCCGTTCCTGGCTAGGGTTATGGTGAGGGAACGGCAAGGCTTAGGGCACACGTGAGGGTACGGAAACATGGGAGAGTCAGGCTACGGGCTGCCTCACGGGTCAGTGCCATCGTACGGGCCAGGAGTGGGCTACGGCGTATGGTAAGGTTTAGGGCTTCTTGTGGCTTTCCGTTCCTGGCTAGGGTTAGGGTTAGGGAACGGCAAGGCTTAGGGCACAGGTGAGGGTACGGAAACGTGGGAGGGTCAGGCTACGTGCTGACGCACATGTCAGTGCCAGCGTATGGGCCAGGAATAGGCTACGGCATACGTTAAGGTGTAGGGCTGGTGGTGGGATTCCGTTCCGGGCTTGGGTTAGAGTTAGTGAATGCCAAGGCTTAGGGCTTAGCTGAGGGTACGGAAAAGTGGGAGGGTCAGGCTACGTGTTGACGCACGGGTCAGTGCCTGTGTACGGGCCCGGAGTAGGCTATGGCATGGGGGTAAGTTTTAGGGCTGGTTGTGGGTTTCCGTTCCGAGTTAGGGTTAGGGTTAGGGAACGGCAAGGCTTAGGGCACAGGTGAGGGTACAAAAAAGTGGTAGGGTCAGGCTACGTGCTGACGCACGGGTCAGTGCCAGCGTATGGGCCAGGAGTAGGCTACGGCGTTGGGTAAGGTGTAGGGCTGGTGGTGGGTTTCCCTGCCGGGCTAGGGTTAGGGTTAGGGAACGGCAAAGTTTAGGGCCCAGGTGAGGGTATGGAAACGTGGGTGGGTCAGTGTACATGCTGACGCACTGGTCAGTGCCAGTGTACGTGCCAGGAGTAGGCTACGGCGTAGGGAGAGGTTTAGGGCTGGTGGTGGGTTTCCGTTCCGGGCTAGGGTTAGGGTTAGGGAACGGCAAAGCTTAGGGCACAGGTGAGGGTACGGAAACGTGGGAGGGTCCGGCTACGTGCTGACACACGTGTCAGTGTCAGCGTACAGGCCAGGAGTAGGCTACGCCATAGGGTAAGGTCTAGGGCTGGTGGTGGGTTTCCGTTCTGGGCTAGGGTTAGGGTTAGGGAACGTCAAGGCTTAGGGCACAGGTGAGGGTACGGAAACGTGGGAGGGTCAGGCTACGTGCTTACGCATGGGTCAGTGCCAGCATACGGGCCAGCAGTAGGCTACAGCGTAGGGTAAGGTGTAGGGCTGGAGGTGGGTATCCGTTCTGTTCTAGGGTTAGGGTTAGGGAACGGCAAGGCATAGGGCACAGGTGAGGGTACGGAAACGTGGGAGGGTCAGGCTACATGCTGACGCACGGGTCAGTGCCAGCATACGGGCCAGGAGTAGGCTACAGCTTGGGGGTAAGTTTTAGTGCTGGTGGTGGGTTTCCGTTCCGGGCTAGGCCTAGGGTAAGGGAACGGCGAGGCTTAGGGCACAGTTGAGGGTACGGAAACGTGGGCCAGTCAGGCTACATGCTGACGCACGGGTCAGTGCCAACGTACGGGCCAGGAGTAGGCTACGGCTTGGGGGTAAGGTGTAGGGCTGGTGGTGGGTTTCCGTTCCGGGCTAGGGTTAGGGTTACGGCAAGGCAAGGCTTAGTGCTAAGGAGAGGGTACGGAAACGTGAGAAAGTCACGCTACGTGCTGACACACGGGTCAGTGCCAGCGTACAGGCCTGGAGTAGGCTACGGCGTAGGGTAAAGTGTAGGGCTGATGGTGGGTGTCCGTTCCGGGCTAGGGTTAGGGTTAGGAAACGGCAAGGCTTAGGGCACAGGTGAGGGTACGGAAACGTGTGAGGGTCAGGCTACGTGCTGACGCACGTGTCAGAGCCAGCGTACCGGCCAGGAGTAGGCTACGGCTTGGGGGTAAGTTGTAGGGCTGGTGGTGGTTTTCCGTTCCGGTCTAGGGTTAGGGTTAGTGAACGGCAAGGCTTAGGGCACAGGTGAGGGTACAGAAACGTGGGAGGGTCAGGCTAAGTGCTGATGAAAGTGTCAGTGCCTGCGTACGAGCCAGGAATAGGCTACGGCGTAGGGAAATGTGTAGGGCTGGTGGTGGGTTTCCGTTCCGGGCTAGGCCTAGGGTAAGGGAACGGCAAGGCTTAGGGCACAGGTGAGGGTCCGCAAACGTGGGATGGCCAGGCTACGTGCTGAAGCACAGGTCAGTGCCCGCGTATGGGCCAGGTGTAGGCTACGGCATAGGGTTATGTGTAGGGCTGTTGGTGGGTTTCCCTTCCGGGCTAAGGTTAGTGTTAGGGAATGGCAAGGCTGAGGGCCCACGTGAGGGTACGAAAACGTGGGAGGGTCAAACTACATGTTGACGCACGGGTCAGTGCGAGCGTACGGGCGAGGAGTAGGCTACCCACTAGGGAAAGGTTTAGGGATGGTGGTGGTTTTCCGTTCCGAGTTAGGGTTAGGGTTAGGGAACGGCAAGGCTTAGGGCACAGGTGAGGGTACGGAAACGTGGGAGGGTCAGGCTACGTGCTGACGCACGGGTCAGTGCCAGCGTACGGGCCAGGAGTAGGCTACGGCGTAGTGTAAGGTTTAGGGCTGGTGGTGGGTTTTCGTTCCGGGCTACGGTTACGGTTAGGGAATGGCAAGGCTTAGGGCACATGTGAGGGTACGGAAACGTGGGAGTGTATGGCTACGTGCTGAAGCACGGGTCAATGCCAGGGTACGGGCAAGGAGTAGGCTACGGCATAGGGTAAGGTGTAGGGCGGGTGGTGGGTTTCCGTTCCGGGCTAGGGTTAGGGTAAGGGAACGGCAAGGCTTAGGGCACAGGTGAGGGTACGGAAAAGTGGGAGGGTCAGGCTACGTGATGACGCACGGGTCAGTGCCAGCGTACGGGCCAGGAGTATGCTACGGCGTAGGGAAATGTGTAGGGCTGGTGGTGGGTTTGCGTTCCGGGCTAGGGTTAGGGATAGGGAACGTCAAGGTTTAGGGCATATGTGAGGGTATGGAAACGTGAGAGGGTCAGGCTACATGCTGACGCACGGGTCAGTGCCAGCGTACGAGCCAGGAGTAGGCTACGGTGTAGCGTATGGTGTAGGGCTGGTGGTGGGTTTCCGTTCCGGGCTAGGGTTAGGGTTAGGGAACGGCAAGGCTTAGGGCACAGGTGAGGGTACGGAAAAGTGGGAGGGTCAGGCTACGTGCTGACGCACGGGTCAGTGCCAGCGTACGGGCCAGGAGTAGGCTACGGCTTGTGGCTAAGTTTTAGGGCTGGTGGTGGCTTTCGGTTCCGGGCTAGGGTTAGGGTTAGGGAACGGCAAGGCTTAGGGCACAGGTGAGGGTTCAGAAACGAGGGAGGGTCAGGCTACGTGCTGATGCACGGGTCAGTGCCCGCGTACGGGCCATGTGTAGGCTACAGCATAGGGTAAGGTGTAGGGCTAGTGGTGGGTTTCCCTTCCGGGCTAGGGTTAGGGTTAGGGAACGGCAAGGCTTAGGGCACAGGTGAGGGTACGGAAACGTGGGAGGGTCACGCTACGTGCTGACGCACGGGTCAGTGCCAGCATATGGGCCAGGAGTATGCTACGGCTTGGGGGTAAGGTGTAGGGCTGGTGGTGGGTTTCCGTTCCGGGCTAGGGTTAGGGTTACGGAACGGCAAGGCTTAGGGCACGGGTGAGGGTACAGAAACGTGGGAGGGTCAGGCTACTTGCTGATGCTAGGGTTACTGCCACCGAACGTGCCAGGAGTAGGCTACGGCTTGGGGGTAAGGTTTACGGCTGGTGGTGGGTTTCCGTTCCGGGCTAGGGTTAGGGTTACAGAACGGCAAGGCTTAGGGCAGAGGTGAGGGTACGGAAACGTGGGAGCGTCAGGCTACATGATGACTCAAGGGGCAGTGCCACCGTACAGTCCAGGAGTAGGCTAAGGCGTAGGTTAAGGTGTAGGGCTGGTGGTGGGTTTACATTCAGGGCTAGGGTTAGGGTTAGGGAACGGCAAGGCTTAGGGCACAGATGAGGGTACGGAAACGTGGGAGGGTCAGGCTACATGCTGACACACGGGTCAGTGCCTGCGTACGGGCCAGGACTAGGCTACGGCATACGATATGGTGTAGAGCTGATGGTGAGATTCCGTGCCGGGCTAGGGTTAGGGTTAGGGAACGACAAGTCTTAGGGCACAGGTGAGCGTACGGTAAAATGGGAGGGTCAGGCTACGTGCTGAAGCACAGGTCAGTGCCCGCGTACGGGCCAGGTGTAGGCTACGGAATAGAGTAAGGTGTAGGGCTGGTGGTGGGTTTCCGTTCCGGGCTAGGGTTAGGGTTAGTGAACGGCAAGGCTTAGGGCACAGGTGAGGGTACGGAAACGTGGGCGGGTCAGGCTACTTGCTGATGAAAGTGTCAGTGCCTGCGTATGAGCCAGGAATAGGCTACGGCGTAGAGAAAGGTGTAGGGCTGGTGGTGGGTTTCCGTTCCGGGCTAGGGTTAGGGTTAGGGAACGGCAAGGCTTAGGGCACAGGTGAGGGTACAGAAACGTGGGAGGGTCAGGCTACGTGATGAGGCACGGGTCATTGCCAGCGTACTGGCCAGGAGTAAGCTACGGCTTGGGGGTTAGTTGTTGGGCTGGTGGTGGGTTTCCGTTCAGGGCTAGGGTTAGGGTTAAGGAACGGCAAGGCTTAGGGCACAGGTGAGGGCACGGAAACATGGGAGGGTCAGGCTACATGCTGACGCACGGGTCAGTGCCAGCGTACGGGCCAGGAATAGGCTACAGCGTAGGGTAATGTGTAGGGCTGCTGATGGTTTTCTGTTCGTGGCTAGGGTGAGGGTGAGGGAACGGCAAGGCTTAGGGCACAGGTGATGGTACGGAAACGTGGGAGGGTCAGGCTACGTGCTGACGCACGGGTCAGTGCCAGCGTACGGGCCAGGAGTAGGCTACGGCTTGGGGGTAAGGTGTAGGGCTGGTGGTGGGTTACCGTTCCGGGCTACGGTTAGGGTTACGGAAAGGCAAGGCTTAGTGCAAAGGAGAGGGTACGGAAACGTGGGAGGGTCACGCTACGTGCTGACACACGGGTCAGTGCCAGCGTACGGGCCAGGAGTAGGCTACGGCGTAGGGTAAAGTGTAGGGCTGATGGTGGGTGTACGTTCGGATCTAGGGTTAGGGTTAGGAAACGGCAAGGCTTAGGGCACAGGTGAGGGTACGGAAACGTGTGAGGGTCAGGCTACGTGCTGACGCACGTGTCAGTGCCAGCGTACCGGCCAGGAGTAGGCTACGGCTTGGGGGTAAGTTGTAGGGCTGGTGGTGGTTTTCCGTTCCGGTCTAGGGTTAGGGTTAGTGAACGGCAAGGCTTAGGGCACAGGTGAGGGTACAGAAACGTGGGAGGGTCAGGCTAAGTGCTGATGAAAGTGTCAGTGCCTGCGTACGAGCCAGGAATAGGCTACGGCGTAGGGAAATGTGTAGGGCTGGTGGTGGGTTTCCGTTCCGGGCTAGGGTTAGGGTTAGGGAACGGCAAGTCTTAGGGTACAGGTGAGGGTCCGCAAACGTGGGATGGCCAGGCTACGTGCTGAAGCCCAGGTCAGTGCCCGCGTATGGGCCAGGTGTAGGCTACGGCATAGGGTTATGTGTAGGGCTGTTGGTGGGTTTCCCTTCCGGGCTAAGGTTAGTGTTAGGGAATGGCAAGGCTGAGGGCCCACGTGAGGGTACGGAAACGTGGGAGGGTCAAACTACATGTTGACGCACGGGTCAGTGCGAGCGTACGGGCGAGGAGTAGGCTACCCACTAGGGAAAGGTTTAGGGATGGTGGTGGTTTTCCGTTCCGAGTTAGGGTTAGGGTTAGGGAACGGCAAGGCTTAGGGCACAGGTGAGGGTACGGAAACGTGGGAGGGTCAGGCTACGTGCTGACGCACGGGTCAGTGCCAGCGTACGGGCCAGGAGTAGGCTACGGCGTAGTGTAAGGTTTTGGGCTGGTGGTGGGTTTTCGTTCCGGGCTACGGTTACGGTTAGGGAATGGCAAGGCTTAGGGCACATGTGAGGGTACGGAAACGTGGGAGTGTATGGCTACGTGCTGAAGCACGAGTCAGTGCCAGGGTACGGGCAAGGAATAGGCTACAGCATAGGGTAAGGTGTAGGGCGGGTGGTGGGTTTCCGTTCCGGGCTAGGGTTAGGGTAAGGGAACAGCAAGGCTTAGGGCACAGGTGAGGGTACGGAAAAGTGGGAGGGTCAGGCTACGTGATGACACAAGGGTCAGTGCCAGCATACGGGCCAGGAGTATGCTACGGCTTAGGGAAAGGTGTAGGGCTGGTGGTGGGTTTGCGTTCCGGGCTAGGGTTAGGGATAGGGAACGTCAAGGCTTAGGGCACATGTGAGGGTATGGAAACGTGAGAGGTTCAGGCTACATGCTGACGCACGGGTCAGTGCCAGCGTACGAGCCAGGAGTAGGCTACGGTGTAGCGTATGGTGTAGGGCTGGTGGTGGGTTTCCGTTCCAGGCTAGGGTTAGGGTTAGGGAACGGCAAGGCTTAGGGCACAGGTGAGGGTACGGAAAAGTGGGAGGGTCAGGCTACGTGCTGACGCACGGGTCAGTGCCAGCGTACGGGCCAGGAGTAGGCTACGGCTTGTGGCTAAGTTTTAGGGCTGGTGGTGGCTTTCCGTTCCGGGCTAGGGTTAGGGATAGGGAACGGCAAGGCTTAGGGCACAGGTGAGGGTCCGCAAATGTGGGAGGGTCAGGCTACGTGCTGACGCACGGGTCAGTGCCCACGTACGGACCATGTGTAGGCTACAGCATAGGGTAAGGTGTAGGGCTAGTGGTGGGTTTCCGTTCCGGGCTAGGGATAGGTTTAGGGAACGGCAAGGCTTAGGGCACAGGTGAGGGTACGGAAACGTGGGAGAGTCACACTACGTGCTGACGCACGGGTCAGTGCCAGAATATGGGCCAGGAGTACGCTACGGCTTGGGGGTAAGGTGTAGGGCTGGTGGTGGGTTTCCGTTCCGGGCTAGGGTTAGGGTTACGGAACGGCAAGGCTTACGGCACGGGTGAGGGTACAGAAACGTGGGAGGGTCAGGCTACTTGCTGATGCTAGGGTTACTGTCACCGAACGTGCCAGGAGTAGGCTACGGCTTGGGGGTAAGGTGTAGGGCTGGTGGTGGGTTTCCGTTCCGGGCTAGGGTTAGGGTTACAGAACGGCAAGGCTTAGGGCAGAGGTGAGGGTACGGAAACGTGGGAGGGTCAGGCTACATGATGACGCAAGGGGCAGTGCCACCGTACAGTCCAGGAGTAGGCTACGGCGTAGGTTAAGGTGTAGGGCTGTTGGTGGATTTCCGTTCTGGGCTAGGGTTAGGGTTAGGGAACGGCAAGGCTTAGGGCACAGATGAGGGTACGGAAACGTGGGAGGGTCAGGCTACGTGCTGATGAAAGGGTCAGTGCCTGCGTACGGGCCAGGAATAGGCTACGGCTTGGGGTATGGTGTAGGGCTGGTGGTGGGTTTCTGTTCCGGGCTAGGGTTAGGGTTAGGGAACGGCAAGGCTTAGGGCACAGATGAGGGTACGGAAACGTGGGAGGGTCAGGCTACATGCTGACACACGGGTCAGTGCCTGCTTCCGGCCAGGACTAGGCTACGGCATACGATATGGTGTAGAGCTGATGGTGAGATTCCGTGCCGGGCTAGGGTTAGGGTTAGGGAACGACAAGGCTTAGGGCACAGGTGAGCGTACGGTAAAATGGGAGGGTCAGGCTACGTGCTGAAGCACAGGTCAGTGCCCGCGTACGGGCCAGGTGTATGCTACGGAATAAAGTAAGGTGTAGGGCTGGTGGTGGGTTTCCGTTCCGGGCTAGGGTTAGGGTTAGTGAACGGCAAGGCTTAGGGCACAGGTGAGGGTACGGAAACGTGGGCGGGTCAGGCTACGTGCTGATGGAAGTGTCAGTGCCTGCGTATGAGCCAGGAATAGGCTACGGCGTAGAGAAAGGTGTAGGGCTGGTGGTGGGTTTCCGTTCCGGTCTAGGGTTAGTGTTAGGGAACGGCAAGGCTAAGGGCACAGGTGAGGGTCCGCAAACATGGGAGGGTCAGGCTTCGTGCTGACGCACGGGTCTGTGCCAGCGTACGGGCCAGGAGTAGGCTACGGCTTGGGGGTAAGGTGAAGGGCTGGTGGTGGGTTTGCGTTCCGGGCTAGAGTTAGGGTTAGGGAACGGCAAGGCTTAGGGCACAGGTGAGGGTACAGAAACGTGGGAGGGTCAGGCTACGTGATGATGCACGGGTCAGTGCCAGCGTACTGGCCAGGAGTAAGCTACGGCTTGGGGGTTAGTTGTTGGGCTGGTGGTGGGTTTCCGTTCAGGGCTAGGGTTAGGGTTAGGGAACGGCAAGGCTTAGGGCACAGGTGAGGGCATGGAAACGTGGGAGGGTCAGGCTAAATGCTGACGCACGGGTCAGTGCCAGCGTACGGGCCAGGAATAGGCTATGGCTTGGGGGTAAGCTGTAGGGCTGCTGGTGTGTTTCCATTCCGGACTAGGGTAAGGGTTAGGGAACGGCAAGGCTTAGGGCACAGGTGAGGGTCCGCAAACGTGTGAGGGTCAGGCTTCGTGCTGACGCACGGGTCTGTGCCAGCGTACGGGCCCGGAGTAGGCTACGGCATAGGGAAACGTGTAGGGCTGGTGGTGGGTTTGCGTTCCGGGCTAGGGTTAGGGTTAGGGAACGGCAAGGCTTAGGGCACAAGTGAGGGTACGGAAACGTGGGAGGGTCAGGCTACGTGCTGACGCACGTGTCAGTGCCCGCATACGGGCCAGGTGTAGGCTACAGCATAGGGTAAGGTGTAGGGCTGGTGGTGGGTTTACGTTCCGGGCTAGGGTTAGGGTTAGGGAACTGCAAGGCTTAGGGCACACGTGAGGGTACGGAAACGTGGGAGGGTCAGGCTACATGCTGACGCATGTGTCAGTGCCATCGTACGGGCCAGGAATAGGCTATGGCTTGGGGGTAAGCTGTATGGCTGGTGGTGGGTTTCAGTTCCGGGCTAGGGTTAGGGTTAGGGAACGGTAAGGCTTAGGGCACAGGTGAGGGTACGGAAACGTGTGAGGATCAGTCTACATGCTGACGCACGAGTCAGTGCCAGCGTACGTGCCAGGAGTAGGCTACAGCGTAGGGTAATGTGTAGGGCTGCTGATGGTTTTCTGTTCCTGGCTAGGGTGAGGGTGAGGGAACGGCAAGGCTTAGGGCACAGGTGATGGTACGGAAACGTGGGAGGGTCAGGCTACGTGCTGACGCACGGGTCAGTGCCAGCGTACGGGCCAGGAGTAGGCTACGGCTTGGGGGTAAGTTGTAGGGCTGGTGGTGGGTTTCCGTTCCGGGCTACGGTTAGGGTTATGGAAAGGCAAGGCTTAGTGCAAAGGAGAGGGTACGGAAACGTGGGAGGGTCACGCTACGTGCTGACACACGGGTCAGTGCCAGCGTACGGGCCAGGAGTAGGCTACGGCGTAGGGTAAAGTGTAGGGCTGATGGTGGGTGTACGTTCGGATCTAGGGTTAGGGTTAGGAAACGGCAAGGCTTAGGGCACAGGTGAGGGTACGGAAACGTGTGAGGGTCAGGCTACGTGCTGACGCACGTGTCAGTGCCAGCGTACAGGCCAGGAGTAGGCTACGGCTTGGGGGTAAGTTGTAGGGCTGGTGGTGGTTTTCCGTTCCGGTCTAGGGTTAGGGTTAGTGAACGGCAAGGCTTAGGGCACAGGTGAGGGTACAGAAACGTGGGAGGGTCAGGCTAAGTGCTGATGAAAGTGTCAGTGCCTGCGTACGAGCCAGGAATAGGCTACGGCGTAGGGAAATGTGTAGGGCTGGTGGTGGGTTTCCGTTCCGGGCTAGGGTTAGGGTTAGGGAACGGCAAGTCTTAGGGCACAGGTGAGGGTCCGCAAACGTGGGATGGCCAGGCTACGTGCTGAAGCACAGGTCAGTGCCCGCGTATGGGCCAGGTGTAGGCTACGGCATAGGGTAAGGTGTAGGGCTGGTGGTGGGTTTCCCTTCCGGGCTAAGGTTAGTGTTAGGGAATGGCAAGGCTGAGGGTCCAAGTGAGGGTACGGAAACGTGGGAGGGTCAGGCTACGTGCTGACGCACGGGTCAGTGCCCGCGTACGGGCCATGTGTAGGCTACAGCATAGGGTAAGGTGTAGGGCTAGTGGTGGGTTTCCGTTCCGGGCTAGGGTTAGGTTTAGGGAACGGCAAGGCTTAGGGCACAGGTGAGGGTACGGAAACGTGGGAGAGTCACGCTACGTGCTGACGCACGGGTCAGTGCCAGAATATGGGCCAGGAGTACGCTACGGCTTGGGGGTAAGGTGTAGGGCTGGTGGTGGGTTTCCGTTCCGGGCTAGGGTTAGGGTTACGGAACGGCAAGGCTTAGGGCACGGGTGAGGGTACAGAAACGTGGGAGGGTCAGGCTACTTGCTGATGCTAGGGTTACTGCCACCGAACGTGCCAGGAGTAGGCTACGGCTTGGGGGTAAGGTGTAGGGCTGGTGGTGGGTTTCCGTTCCGGGCTAGGGTTAGGGTTACAGAACGGCAAGGCTTAGGGCAGAGGTGAGGGTACGGAAACGTGGGAGGGTCAGGCTACATGATGACGCAAGGGGCAGTGCCACCGTACAGTCCAGGAGTAGGCTACGGCGTAGGTTAAGGTGTAGGGCTGTTGGTGGATTTCCGTTCTGGGCTAGGGTTAGGGTTAGGGAACGGCAAGGCTTAGGGCACAGATGAGGGTACGGAAACGTGGGAGGGTCAGGCTACGTGCTGATGAAAGGGTCAGTGCCTGCGTACGGGCCAGGAATAGGCTACGGCTTGGGGTATGGTGTAGGGCTGGTGGTGGGTTTCTGTTCCGGGCTAGGGTTAGGGTTAGGGAACGGCAAGGCTTAGGGCACAGATGAGGGTACGGAAACGTGGGAGGGTCAGGCTACATGCTGACACACGGGTCAGTGCCTGCTTCCGGCCAGGACTAGGCTACGGCATACGATATGGTGTAGAGCTGATGGTGAGATTCCGTGCCGGGCTAGGGTTAGGGTTAGGGAACGACAAGGCTTAGGGCACAGGTGAGCGTACGGTAAAATGGGAGGGTCAGGCTACGTGCTGAAGCACAGGTCAGTGCCCGCGTACGGGCCAGGTGTATGCTACGGAATAAAGTAAGGTGTAGGGCTGGTGGTGGGTTTCCGTTCCGGGCTAGGGTTAGGGTTAGTGAACGGCAAGGCTTAGGGCACAGGTGAGGGTACGGAAACGTGGGCGGGTCAGGCTACGTGCTGATGGAAGTGTCAGTGCCTGCGTATGAGCCAGGAATAGGCTACGGCGTAGAGAAAGGTGTAGGGCTGGTGGTGGGTTTCCGTTCCGGTCTAGGGTTAGTGTTAGGGAACGGCAAGGCTAAGGGCACAGGTGAGGGTCCGCAAACATGGGAGGGTCAGGCTTCGTGCTGACGCACGGGTCTGTGCCAGCGTACGGGCCAGGAGTAGGCTACGGCTTGGGGGTAAGGTGAAGGGCTGGTGGTGGGTTTGCGTTCCGGGCTAGAGTTAGGGTTAGGGAACGGCAAGGCTTAGGGCACAGGTGAGGGTACAGAAACGTGGGAGGGTCAGGCTACGTGATGATGCACGGGTCAGTGCCAGCGTACTGGCCAGGAGTAAGCTACGGCTTGGGGGTTAGTTGTTGGGCTGGTGGTGGGTTTCCGTTCAGGGCTAGGGTTAGGGTTAGGGAACGGCAAGGCTTAGGGCACAGGTGAGGGCATGGAAACGTGGGAGGGTCAGGCTAAATGCTGACGCACGGGTCAGTGCCAGCGTACGGGCCAGGAATAGGCTATGGCTTGGGGGTAAGCTGTAGGGCTGCTGGTGTGTTTCCATTCCGGACTAGGGTAAGGGTTAGGGAACGGCAAGGCTTAGGGCACAGGTGAGGGTCCGCAAACGTGTGAGGGTCAGGCTTCGTGCTGACGCACGGGTCTGTGCCAGCGTACGGGCCCGGAGTAGGCTACGGCATAGGGAAACGTGTAGGGCTGGTGGTGGGTTTGCGTTCCGGGCTAGGGTTAGGGTTAGGGAACGGCAAGGCTTAGGGCACAAGTGAGGGTACGGAAACGTGGGAGGGTCAGGCTACGTGCTGACGCACGTGTCAGTGCCCGCATACGGGCCAGGTGTAGGCTACAGCATAGGGTAAGGTGTAGGGCTGGTGGTGGGTTTACGTTCCGGGCTAGGGTTAGGGTTAGGGAACTGCAAGGCTTAGGGCACACGTGAGGGTACGGAAACGTGGGAGGGTCAGGCTACATGCTGACGCATGTGTCAGTGCCATCGTACGGGCCAGGAATAGGCTATGGCTTGGGGGTAAGCTGTATGGCTGGTGGTGGGTTTCAGTTCCGGGCTAGGGTTAGGGTTAGGGAACGGTAAGGCTTAGGGCACAGGTGAGGGTACGGAAACGTGTGAGGATCAGTCTACATGCTGACGCACGAGTCAGTGCCAGCGTACGTGCCAGGAGTAGGATACAGCGTAGGGTAATGTGTAGGGCTGCTGATGGTTTTCTGTTCCTGGCTAGGGTGAGGGTGAGGGAACGGCAAGGCTTAGGGCACAGGTGATGGTACGGAAACGTGGGAGGGTCAGGCTACGTGCTGACGCACGGGTCAGTGCCAGCGTACGGGCCAGGAGTAGGCTACGGCTTGGGGGTAAGTTGTAGGGCTGGTGGTGGGTTTCCGTTCCGGGCTACGGTTAGGGTTATGGAAAGGCAAGGCTTAGTGCAAAGGAGAGGGTACGGAAACGTGGGAGGGTCACGCTACGTGCTGACACACGGGTCAGTGCCAGCGTACGGGCCAGGAGTAGGCTACGGCGTAGGGTAAAGTGTAGGGCTGATGGTGGGTGTACGTTCGGATCTAGGGTTAGGGTTAGGAAACGGCAAGGCTTAGGGCACAGGTGAGGGTACGGAAACGTGTGAGGGTCAGGCTACGTGCTGACGCACGTGTCAGTGCCAGCGTACAGGCCAGGAGTAGGCTACGGCTTGGGGGTAAGTTGTAGGGCTGGTGGTGGTTTTCCGTTCCGGTCTAGGGTTAGGGTTAGTGAACGGCAAGGCTTAGGGCACAGGTGAGGGTACAGAAACGTGGGAGGGTCAGGCTAAGTGCTGATGAAAGTGTCAGTGCCTGCGTACGAGCCAGGAATAGGCTACGGCGTAGGGAAATGTGTAGGGCTGGTGGTGGGTTTCCGTTCCGGGCTAGGGTTAGGGTTAGGGAACGGCAAGTCTTAGGGCACAGGTGAGGGTCCGCAAACGTGGGATGGCCAGGCTACGTGCTGAAGCACAGGTCAGTGCCCGCGTATGGGCCAGGTGTAGGCTACGGCATAGGGTAAGGTGTAGGGCTGGTGGTGGGTTTCCCTTCCGGGCTAAGGTTAGTGTTAGGGAATGGCAAGGCTGAGGGCCCAAGTGAGGGTACGGAAACGTGGGAGGGTCAGGCTACGTGCTGACGCACGGGTCAGTGCCCGCGTACGGGCCATGTGTAGGCTACAGCATAGGGTAAGGTGTAGGGCTAGTGGTGGGTTTCCGTTCCGGGCTAGGGTTAGGTTTAGGGAACGGCAAGGCTTAGGGCACAGGTGAGGGTACGGAAACGTGGGAGAGTCACGCTACGTGCTGACGCACGGGTCAGTGCCAGAATATGGGCCAGGAGTACGCTACGGCTTGGGGGTAAGGTGTAGGGCTGGTGGTGGGTTTCCGTTCCGGGCTAGGGTTAGGGTTACGGAACGGCAAGGCTTAGGGCACGGGTGAGGGTACAGAAACGTGGGAGGGTCAGGCTACTTGCTGATGCTAGGGTTACTGCCACCGAACGTGCCAGGAGTAGGCTACGGCTTGGGGGTAAGGTGTAGGGCTGGTGGTGGGTTTCCGTTCCGGGCTAGGGTTAGGGTTACAGAACGGCAAGGCTTAGGGCAGAGGTGAGGGTACGGAAACGTGGGAGGGTCAGGCTACATGATGACGCAAGGGGCAGTGCCACCGTACAGTCCAGGAGTAGGCTACGGCGTAGGTTAAGGTGTAGGGCTGGTGGTGGGTTTCCGTTCCGGGCTAGGGTTAGGGTTAGGGAACGGCAAGGCTTAGGGCACAGATGAGGGTACGGAAACGTGGGAGGGTCAGGCTACGTGCTGATGAAAGGGTCAGTGCCTGCGTACGGGCCAGGAATAGGCTACGGCTTGGGGTAAGGTGTAGGGCTGGTGGTGGGTTTCTGTTCCGGGCTAGGGTTAGGGTTAGGGAACGGCAAGGCTTAGGGCACAGATGAGGGTACGGAAACGTGGGAGGGTCAGGCTACATGCTGACACACGGGTCAGTGCCTGCGTACGGGCCAGGACTAGGCTACGGCATACGATATGGTGTAGAGCTGATGGTGAGATTCCGTGCCGGGCTAGGGTTAGGGTTAGGGAACGACAAGGCTTAGGGCACAGGTGAGCGTACGGTAAAATGGGAGGATCAGGCTACGTGCTGAAGCACAGGTCAGTGCCCGCGTACGGGCCAGGTGTAGGCTACGGAATAGAGTAAGGTGTAGGGCTGGTGGTGGGTTTCCGTTCCGGGCTAGGGTTAGGGTTAGTGAAAGGCAAGGCTTAGGGCACAGGTGAGGGTACAGAAACGTGGGCGGGTCAGGCTACTTGCTGATGAAAGTGTCAGTGCCTGCGTATGAGCCAGGAATAGGCTACGGCGTAGAGAAAGGTGTAGGGCTGGTGGTGGGTTTCCGTTCCGGTCTAGGGTTAGTGTTAGGGAACGGCAAGGCTTAGGGCACAGGTGAGGGTCCGCAAACATGGGAGGGTCAGGCTTCGTGCTGACGCACGGGTCTGTGCCAGCGTACGGGCCAGGAGTAAGCTACGGCTTGGGGGTTAGTTGTTGGGCTGGTGGTGGGTTTCCGTTCAGGGCTAGGGTTAGGGTTAGGGAACGGCAAGGCTTAGGGCACAGGTGAGGGCACGGAAACGTGGGAGGGTCAGGCTACATGCTGACGCATGGGTCAGTGCCAGCGTACGGGCCAGGAATAGGCTATGGCTTGGGGGTAAGCTGTAGGGCTGGTGGTGTGTTTCCATTCCGGACTAGGGTTAGGGTTAGGGAACGGCAAGGCTTAGGGCACAGGTGAGGGTCCGCAAACGTGGGAGGGTCAGGCTTCGTGCTGACGCACGGGTCTGTGCCAGCGTACGGGCCCGGAGTAGGCTACGGCATAGGGAAAAGTGTAGGGCTGGTGGTGGGTTTGCGTTCCGGGCTAGGGTTAGGGTTAGGGAACGGCAAGGCTTAGGGCACAGGTGAGGGTACGGAAACGTGGGAGGTTCAGGCTACGTGCTGACGCACGTGTCAGTGCCCGCATACGGGCCAGGTGTAGGCTACAGCATAGGGTAAGGTGTAGGGCTGGTGGTGGGTTTACGTTCCGGGCTAGGGTTAGGGTTAGGGAACGGCAAGGCTTAGGGCACAGGTTAGGGTACGGAAACGTGGGAGGGTCAGGCTACATGCTGACGCATGTGTCAGTGCCATCGTACGGGCCAGGAATAGGCTATGGCTTGGGGGTAAGCTGTATGGCTGGTGGTGGGTTTCAGTTCCGGGCTAGGGTTAGGGTTAGGGAACGGTAAGGCTTAGGGCACAGGTGAGGGTACGGAAACGTGTGAGGATCAGGCTACGTGCTGACGCACGAGTCAGTGCCAGCGTACGTGCCAGGAGTAGGCTACAGCGTAGGGTAATGTGTAGGGCTGCTGATGGTTTTCTGTTCCTGGCTAGGGTGAGGGTGAGGGAACGGCAAGGCTTAGGGCACAGGTGATGGTACGGAAACGTGGGAGGGTCAGGCTACGTGCTGACGCACAGGTCAGTGCCAGCGTACGGGCCAGGAGTAGGCTACGGCTTGGGGGTAAGTTGTAGGGCTGGTGGTGGGTTTCCGTTCCGGGCTACGGTTAGGGTTACGGAAAGGCAAGGCTTAGTGCAAAGGAGAGGGTACGGAAACGTGGGAGGGTCACGCTACGTGCTGACACACGGGTCAGTGCCAGCGTACGGGCCAGGAATAGGCTACGGCGTAGGGTAAAGTGTAGGGCTGATGGTGGGTGTACGTTCGGATCTAGGGTTAGGGTTAGGAAACGGCAAGGCTTAGGGCACAGGTGAGGGTACGGAAACGTGTGAGGGTCAGGCTACGTGCTGACGCACGTGTCAGTGCCAGCGTACCGGCCAGGAGTAGGCTACGGCTTGGGGGTAAGTTGTAGGGCTCGTGGTGGTTTTCCGTTCCGGTCTAGGGTTAGGGTTAGTGAACGGCAAGGCTTAGGGCACAGGTGAGGGTACAGAAACTTGGGAGGGTCAGGCTAAGTGCTGATGAAAGTGTCAGTGCCTGCGTACGAGCCAGGAATAGGCTACGGCGTAGGGAAATGTGTAGGGCTGGTGGTGGGTTTCCGTTCCGGGCTAGGGTTAGGGTTCGGGAACGGCAAGTCTTAGGGCACAGGTGAGGGTCCGCAAACGTGGGATGGCCAGGCTACGTGCTGAAGCACAGGTCAGTGCCCGCGTATGGGCCAGGTGTAGGCTACGGCATAGGGTAAGGTGTAGGGCTGGTGGTGGGTTTCCCTTCCGGGCTAAGGTTAGTGTTAGGGAATGGCAAGGCTGAGGGCCCACGTGAGGGTACGGAAACGTGGGAGGGTCAAACTACATGTTGACGCACGGGTCAGTGCGAGCGTACGGGCGAGGAGTAGGCTACCCACTAGGGAAAGGTTTAGGGATGGTGGTGGGTTTCCGTTCCGAGTTAGGGTTAGGGTTAGGGAACGGCAAGGCTTAGGGCACAGGTGAGGGTACGGAAACGTGGGAGGGTCAGGCTACGTGCTGACACATGGGTCAGTGCCAGCGTACCAGCCAGCAGTAGGCTACGGCTTGGTGGTTAGGTGTAGGTCTGATGGTGTGTTTCCGTTCCAGGCTCGGGTTAGTGTTAGGGAACAGCAAGTCTTAGGGCACATGTGAGGGTACGGAAACGTGGGAGTGTCAGGCTACGTGCTGACGCACGGGTCAGTGCCAGCATACGGGCCAGGAGTAGGCTACGGCTTGGGGGTTAGGTGTAGGGATTATGGTGTGTTTCTGTTCAGTACTAGGGTTAGGGTTAGGGAACGGCAAGGCTTACGGCACAGGTGAGGGTACGGTAATGTGGGAAGTTCAGGCTACGTGCTGACGCAAAGGTCAGTGCCAGCGTATGGACCAGGAGTAGGCTACGGCTTGGGGGTAAGTTTTAGGGCTGGTGGTGGGTTTCCGTTCCGGGCTAGGGTTAGGGTTAGGGAACGGCAAGGCTTAGGGCACAGGTGAGGGTACGGAAACGTGGGAGGGTCAGGCTACGTGCTGACGCACGGGTCAGTGCCAGGGTACAGGCAAGGAGTAGGCTACGGCATAGGCTAAGAAGTAAGGCTGGTGGTGGGTTTCCGTTCCATGCTTGGGTTAGGGTAAGGGAACGGCAAGGCTTAGAGCACAGGTGAGGGTACAGAAAAGTGGGAGGGTCAGGCTACGTGATGACGCACGGTTCAGTGCCAGCGTACGGGTCAGGAGTAGGCTACGGCATAGGGAAATGTGTAGGGCTGGTGGTGGGTTTGCGTTCCGGGCTAGGGTTAGGGTTAGGGAACGGCAAGGCTTAGGGCACAGGTGAGGGTACGGAAACGTGGGAGGGTCAGGCTACGTGCTGACGCACGTGTCAGTGCCCGCATATGGGCCAGGTGTAGGCTACAGCATAGGGTAATGTGTAGGGCTGGTGGTGGGTTTCCGTTCAGGGCTCGAGTTAGGGTTACGGAACGGCAAGGCTTAGGGCACAGGTGAGGGTACGGAAACGTGGGAGGGTCAGGCTACATGCTGACGCAAGGGTCAGTGCCACCGTACAGGCCAGGAGTAGGCTACGGCTTAGGGGTAAGTTGTAGGGCTGGTGGTGTGTTTCCGTTCCGGGCTAGGGATAGGGTTAGGGAACGGCAAGGCGTAGGGCACAGCTGAGGGTACGGAAACGTGGGAGGGTCAGGCTACGTGCTGATGCACAGCTCAGTGGCACCGTACCGGGCAGGAGTAGGCTACGGCATATGGTAAGGTGTAGGGCTGGTGGTGGGATTCCATTCCGGGCTAGGTTTAGGGTTAGGGAACGGCAAGGCTTAGGGCTCAGGTAAGGGTACAAAAAAGTGGTAGGGTCCGGTTACGTGCTGACGCATGTGTCTGTGTCAGCGTACAGGCCAGGAGTAGGCTACGCCATAGGGTAAGGTCTAGGGCTGGTGGTGGGTTTCCGTTCTGGGCTAGGGTTAGGGTTAGGGAACGTCAAGGCTTAGGGCACAGGTGAGGGTACGGAAACGTGGGAGGGTCAGGCTACGTGATGACGCACGGCTCAGATCCAGCGTACGGGCCAGGAATAGGCTATGGCGTAGGGTAGATTGTAGGGCTGGTGGTGGGTTTCTGTTCCGGGCTAGGGTTAGGGTTAGGAAACGGCAAGGCTTAGGGCACAGGTGAAGGTACGGAAACGTGTGAGGGTCAGGCTACGTACTGACGCACGTGTCAGTGCCAGCGTACTGGCCAGGATTAGGCTACGGCTTGGGGGTAAGGTGTAGGGCTGGTGGTGGGTTTCCGTTCCGGGCTAGGGTTTGGGTTAGTGAACGGCAAGGCTTAGGGCACAGGTGAGGGTACAGAAACGTGGGAGCGTCAGGCTACGTGCTGATGAAAGTGTCAGTGCCTGCGTACGAGCCAGGAATAGGCTACGGCGTAGGGAAAGGTGTAGGGCTGGTGGTGGGTTTCCGTTCCGGGCTAGGGTTAGTGTTAGGGAACGACAAGTCTTAGGGCACAGGTGAGGGTCCGCAAATGTGGGAGGGTCAGGCTACGTGCTGAAGCACAGGTCAGTGCCTGCCTATGGTCCAGGTGAAGGCTACGGCATAGGGTAAGGTGTAGGGCTGGTGGTGGGTTTCCTTTCTGGACTAAGGTTAGTGTTAGGGAATGGCAAGACTTAGGGCCCAGGTGAGGGTACGGAAACGTGGGAGGGTCAAACTACATGCTGACGCACGGGTCAGTGCGAGCGTACGGGCGAGGAGTAGGCTACCCAGTAGGGAAAGGTTTAGGGATGGTGGTGGTTTTCCCTTTCGGGTTAGGGTTTTGGTTAGGGAACGGCAAGGCTTAGGGCACAGGTGAGGGTACGGAAACGTGGGAGGGTTAGGCTACGTGCTGACGCACGGGTCAGTGCCAGCGTATGGGCCAGGAGTAGGCTACGGCGTAGGTAAAGGTGTAGGGCTGGTGGTGGGTTTCCGTTCCGGGCTAGGGTTAGGGTTAGGGAACGGCAAGGCTTAGGGCACAGGTGAGGGTACGGAAACGTGGGAGGGTCAGGCTACGTGCTGACGCATGTGTCAGAGCCAGCGTACGGGCCAGGAGTAGGCTACGGCGTAGGGTAAAGTGTAGGGCTGGTGGTGGTTTTTCCTTCAGGGCTAGGGTTAGGGTTAGGGAACGGCAAGGCTTAGGGCACAGGTGAGGATACAGAAACGTGGGAGGGTGAGGCTACTTGCTGACGCACGGGTCAGTGCCAGCGTACGGGCCAGGAGTAGGCTACGGCGTAGGGTAAAGTGTAGGGCTAGTGGTGGTTTTCCGTTCAGGGCTAGGGTTAGGGTTAGGGAACGGCAAGGCTTAGGGCACAGGTGAGGATATAGAAACGTGGGAGGGTCAGGCTACGTGCTGACGCACGGGTCAGTGCAATCGTACCAGCCAGGAGTAGGCTACGGCTTGGGCTTTAGGTGTAGGGCTGGTGGTGGGTTTCTGTACCGGGCTAGGGTTAGGGTTAGGGAACGGCAAGGCTTAGGGCACAGGTGAGGGTACGGAAGAGTGGGAGGGTCAGGCTATTTGCTGACGCACGTGTCAGTGCCAGCGTACGGGCCAGGAGTAGGCTACGGCGTAGGGTAAAGTGTAGGGCTAGTGGTGGTTTTCCGTTCAGGGCTTGGGTTAGGGTTAGGGAACGGCAAGGCTTAGGGCACAGGTGAGGATACAGAAACGTGGGAGGGTCAGGCTATGTGCTGACGCACGGGTCAGTGCAATCGTACCGGCCAGGAGTAGGCTACGGCTTGGGGGTTAGGTGTAGGGCTGGTGGTGGGTTTCTTTACCGGGGTAGGGTTAGGGTTAGGGAACGGCAAGGCTTAGGGCAAATGTGATGGTACGGAAACGTGGGAGGGTCAGGCTACGTGCTGACGCACGGGTCAGTGCCAGCGTACGGGCCAGGAGTAGGCTACGGCTTGTGGCTAAGTTTTAGGGCTGGTGGTGACTTTCGGTTCCGGGCTAGGGTTAGGGTTAGGGAACGGCAAGGCTTAGGGCACAGGTGAGGGTACAGAAACGAGGGAGGGTCAGGCTACGTGCTGACGCACGGGTCAGTGCCCGCGTACGGGCCATGTGTATGCTACAGCATAGGGTAAGGTGTAGGGATGGTGGTGGGTTTCCGTTCCGGGCTAGGGTTAGGGTTAGGGAACGGCAAGGCTTAGGGCACAGGTGAGGGTACGGAAACGTGGGAGGGTCACGCTACGTGCTGATGAACGGGTCAGTGCCAGCATATGGGCCAGGAGTACGCTACGGCTTGGGGGTAAGGTGTAGGGCTGGTGGTGGGTTTCCGTTCCGGGCTAGGGTTAGGGTTATGGAACGGCAAGGCTTAGGGCACGGGTGAGGGTACAGAAACGTGGGAGGGTCAGGCTACTTGCTGATGCTAGGGTTACTGCCACCGAACGTGCCAGGAGTAGGCTACGGCTTGGGGGTAAGTTGTAGGGCTGGTGGTGGGTTTCCGTTCCGGGCTAGGGTTAGGGTTCCAGAACAGCAAGGCTTAGGGCAGAGGTGAGGGTACGGAAACGTGGGAGCGTCAGGCTACATGATGACGCAAGGGGCAGTGCCACCGTACAGTCCAGGAGTAGGCTACGGCGTAGGTTAAGGTGTAGGGCTGGTGGTGGGTTTCCGTTCCGGGCTAGGGTTAGGGTTAGGGAACGGCAAGGCTTAGGGCACAGATGAGGGTACGGAAACGTGGGAGGGTCAGGCTACATGCTGACACACGGGTCAGTGCCTGGGTACGGGCCAGGACTAAGCTACGGCATACGATATGGTGTAGAGCTGATGGTGAGATTCCGTGCCGGGCTAGGGTTAGGGTTAGGGAACGACAAGGCTTAGGGCACAGGTGAGCGTACGGTAAAATGGGAGGGTCAGGCTACGTGCTGAAGCACAGGTCAGTGCCCGCGTACGGGCCAGGTGTAGGCTACGGAATAGAGTAAGGTGTAGGGCTGGTGGTGGGTTTCCGTTCCGGGCTAGGGTTAGGGTTAGTGAACGGCAAGGCTTAGGGCACAGGTGAGGGTACGGAAACGTGGGCGGGTCAGGCTACTTGCTGATGAAAGTGTCAGTGCCTGCGTATGAGCCAGGAATAGGCTACGGCGTAGAGAATGGTGTAGGGCTGGTGGTGGGTTTCCGTTCCGGTCTAGGGTTAGTGTTAGGGAACGGCAAGGCTTAGGGCACAGGTGAGGGTCCGCAAACATGGGAGGGTCAGGCTTCGTGCTGACGCACGGGTCTGTGCCAGCGTATGGGCCAGGAGTAGGCTACGGCTTGGGGGTAAGGTGTAGGGATGGTGGTGGTTTTCCGTTCAGGGCTAGGGTTAGTGTTATGGAACAGGAAGGCTTAGGGCATAGGTGAGGGTACGGAAACGTGGGAGGGTCAGGCTACATGCTGACGCACGAGTCAGTGCCAACGTACGGGCCAGGAATAGGCTATGGTTTGGGCGTAAGCTGTAGGGCTGGTGGTGTGTTTCCATTCCGGACTAGGGTTAGGGTTAGGGAACGGCAAGGCTTAGGGCACAGGTGAGGGTACGGAAACGTGTGAGGGTTAGGCTATGTGCTGACGCACGTGTCAGTGCCAACGTACGTGCCAGGAGTAGGCTATGGCGTAGGGCAAGGTGTAGGGCTGGTAGTGCGTTTCCGTTCCGGGCTTGGGTTATGGTTAGGGAAAGGCAAGGCTTAGGGCCCAGGTGAGGGTACGGAAACTTGGGAGGGTCAGGCTACGTGCTGACGCACGGGTCAGTGCCAGCGAACCGGCCAGGAGTAGGCTACGGCTTGGGGGTTAGGTGTAGGGCTGGTGGTGTGTTTCCGTTCCAGGCTAGGGTTAGTGTTATGGAACAGGAAGGCTTAGGGCATAGGTGAGGGTACGGACACCTGGGAGGGTCAGGCTACGTGCAGACGCACGGTTCAGTGCCAGCGTACGGGCCAGGAGTATGCTATGGTTTGTGGGTTAGGTGTAGGGCTTGTGGTGTGTTTCCGTCCCGTACTAGGGTTAGGGTTAGGGAAGGGCAAGGCTTAGGGCACAGGTGACGTTACGGTAACGTGGGAAGGTCAGGCTACGTGCTGACGCACAGGTCAGTGCCATCGTATGGACCACGTGTAGGCTACGGCTTGGGGGTAAGTTGTAGGGCTTGTGGTGGGTTTCCGTTCCGCACTAGGGTTAGGGTTAGGGAACGGCAAGGTTTAGGGCACATGTGATGGTACGGCAACATGGCAGGGTCAGGATACGTTCTGACGCACGGGTCAGTGCCAGCGTATGGACCAGGAGTAGGCTACGGCTTGGGGGTAAGTTGTAGGGCTGGTGGTGGCATTCCGTTCCGGGCTACAGTTAGGGGTAGGGAACGGCAAAGCTTAGGGCACAGGTGAGGGTACGGAAACGTGGGGGGGTCTGGCTACGTGCTGACGCACGGGTCAGTGCCAGCGTACGGGCCAGGAGTAGGCTACGGCTTGTGGCTAAGTTTTAGGGCTGGTGGTGGCTTTCCGTTCCGGGCTAGGGTTAGGGTTAGGGAACGGCAAGTCTTAGGGCACAGGTGAGGGTACGGAAACGTGGGAGGGTCAGGCTACGTGCTGACGCACGGGTCAGTGCCCGCGTACGGGCCATGTGTAGGCTACAGCATAGGGTAAGGTGTAGGGCTAGAGGTGGGTTTCCGTTCCGGGCTAGGGTTAGGGTTAGGGAACGGCAAGGCTTAGGGCACAGGTGAGGGTACGGAAACGTGGGAGAGTCACGCTACGTGCTGACGCACGGGTCAGTGCCAGCGTACGGGCCAGGAGTACGCTACGGCTTGGGGGTAAGTTGTAGGGCTGGTGGTGGGTTTCCGTTCCGGGCTAGGGTTAGGGTTACGGAACGGCAAGGCTTAGGGCACGGGTGAGGGTACAGAAACGTGGGAGGGTCAGGCTACTTGCTGATGCTAGGGTTACTGCCACCGAACGTGCCAGGAGGAGGCTACGGCTTGTGGGTAAGGTGTAGGGCTGGTGGTGGGTTTCCGTTCCGGGCTAGGGTTAGGGTTACAGAACGGCAAGGCTTAGGGCAGAGGTGAGGGTACGGAAACGTGGGAGGGTCAGGCTACATGATGACGCAAGGGGCAGTGCCACCGTACAGTCCAGGAGTAGGCTACGGCGTAGGTTAAGGTGTAGGGCTGGTGGTGGGTTTCCGTTCCGGGCTAGGGTTAGGGTTAGGGAACGGCAAGGCTTAGGGCACAGATGAGGGTACGGAAACGTGGGAGGGTCAGGCTACGTGCTGATGAAAGGGTCAGTGCCTGCGTACGGGCCAGGAATAGGCTACGGCTTGGGGTAAGGTGTAGGGCTGGTGGTGGGTTTCTGTTCCGGGCTAGGGTTAGGGTTAGGGAACGGCAAGGCTTAGTGCTAAGGAGAGGGTACGGAAACGTGGGAGGGTCAGGCTACATGCTGACACACGGGTCAGTGCCAGCGTATGGGCCAGGACTAGGCTACGGCATACGATATGGTGTAGAGCTGGTGGTGAGATTCCGTGGCGGGCTAGGGTTAGGGTTAGGGAACGACAAGGCTTAGGGCACAGGTGAGCGTACGGTAAAATGGGAGGGTCAGGCTACGTGCTGAAGCACATGTCAGTGCCCGCGTACGGGCCAGGTGTAGGCTACGGAATAGAGTAAGGTGTATGGCTGGTGGTGGGTTTCCGTTCCGGGCTAGGGTTAGGGTTAGTGAACGGCAAGGCTTAGGGCACAGGTGAGGGTACGGAAACGTGGGCGTGTCAGGCTACTTGCTGATGAAAGTGTCAGTGCCTGCGTATGAGCCAGGAATAGGCTACGGCGTAGAGAAAGGTGTAGGGTTGGTGGTGGGTTTCCGTTCCGGTCTAGGGTTAGTGTTAGGGAACGGCAAGGCTTAGGGCACAGGTGAGGGTCCGCAAACGTGGGAGGGTCAGGCTTCGTGATGACGCATGGGTCTGTGCCAGCGTACGGGCCAGGAATAGGCTATGGCTTGGGGGTAAGCTGTAGGGCTGGTGGTGTGTTTCCATTCCGGACTAGGGTTAGGGTTAGGGAACGGCAAGGCTTAGGGCACAGGTGAGGGTACGGAAACGTGTGAGGGTCAGGCTATGTGCTGACGCACGTGTCAGTGCCAACGTACGTGCCAGGAGTAGGCTATGGCGTAGGGCAAGGTGTAGGGCTGGTAGTGCGTTTCCGTTCCGGGCTTGGGTTAGGGTTAGGGAAAGGCAAGGCTTAGGGCCCAGGTGAGGGTACGGAAACGTGGGAGGGTCAGGCTACGTGCTGACGCACGGGTCAGTGCCAGCGAACCGGCCAGGAGTAGGCTACGGCTTGGTGGTTAGGTGTAGGGATGGTGGTGGGTTTCCGTTCAGGGCTAGGGTTAGTGTTATGGAACAGGAAGGCTTAGGGCATAAGTGAGGGTACGGAAACGTGGGAGGGTCAGGCTACATGCTGACGCACGCGTCAGTGCCAGCGTACGGGCCAGGAATAGGCTATGGCTTGGGGGTAAGCTGTAGGGCTGGTGGTGTGTTTCCATTCCGGACTAGGGTTAGGGTTAGGGAACGGCAAGGCTTAGGGCACAGGTGAGGGTACGGAAACGTGTGAGGGTCAGGCTATGTGCTGACGCACGTGTCAGTGCCAACGTACGTGCCAGGAGTAGGCTATGGCGTAGGGCAAGGTGTAGGGCTGGTAGTGCGTTTCCGTTCCGGGCTTGGGTTAGGGTTAGGGAAAGGCAAGGCTTAGGGCCCAGGTGAGGGTACGGAAACGTGGGAGGGTCAGGCTACGTGCTGACGCACGGGTCAGTGCCAGCGAACCGGCCAGGAGTAGGCTACGGCTTGGGGGTTAGTTGTAGGGCTGGTGGTGGGTTTCCGTTCCAGGCTAGGGTTAGTGTTATGGAACAGGAAGGCTTAGGGCATAGGTGAGAGTACGGAAACCTGGGAGGGTCAGGCTATGTGCTGACGCACGTGTCAGTGCCAACGTACGTGCCAGGAGTAGGCTATGGCGTAGGGCAAGGTGTAGGGCTGGTAGTGCGTTTCCGTTCCGGGCTTGGGTTAGGGTTAGGGAAAGGCAAGGCTTAGGGCCCAGGTGAGGGTACGGAAACGTGGGAGGGTCAGGCTACGTGCTGACGCACGGGTCAGTGCCAGCGAACCGGCCAGGAGTAGGCTACGGCTTGGTGGTTAGGTGTAGGGATGGTGGTGGGTTTCCGTTCAGGGCTAGGGTTAGTGTTATGGAACAGGAAGGCTTAGGGCATAAGTGAGGGTACGGAAACGTGGGAGGGTCAGGCTACATGCTGACGCACGCGTCAGTGCCAGCGTACGGGCCAGGAATAGGCTATGGCTTGGGGGTAAGCTGTAGGGCTGGTGGTGTGTTTCCATTCCGGACTAGGGTTAGGGTTAGGGAACGGCAAGGCTTAGGGCACAGGTGAGGGTACGGAAACGTGTGAGGGTCAGGCTATGTGCTGACGCACGTGTCAGTGCCAACGTACGTGCCAGGAGTAGGCTATGGCGTAGGGCAAGGTGTAGGGCTGGTAGTGCGTTTCCGTTCCGGGCTTGGGTTAGGGTTAGGGAAAGGCAAGGCTTAGGGCCCAGGTGAGGGTACGGAAACGTGGGAGGGTCAGGCTACGTGCTGACGCACGGGTCAGTGCCAGCGAACTGGCCAGGAGTAGGCTACGGCTTGGGGGTTAGGTGTAGGGCTGGTGGTGGGTTTCCGTTCCAGGCTAGGGTTAGTGTTATGGAACAGGAAGGCTTAGGGCATAGGTGAGAGTACGGAAACCTGGGAGGGTCAGGCTACGTGCTGACGCACGGTTCAGTGCCAGCGTACGGGCCAGGAGTATGCTATGGTTTGTGGGTTAGGTGTAGGGCTTGTGGTGTGTTTCCGTCCCGTACTAGGGTTAGGGTTAGGGAAGGGCAAGGCTTAGGGCACAGGTGACGTTACGGTAACGTGGGAAGGTCAGGCTACGTGCTGACGCACAGGTCAGTGCCAGCGTATGGACCACGTGTAGGCTACGGCTTGGGCGTAAGGTGTAGGGCTTGTGGTGGGTTTCCGTTCGGCACTAGGGTTAGGGTTAGGGAACGGCAAGGTTTAGGGCACATGTGAGGGTACGGCAACGTGGCAGGTTCAGGATACGTTCTGACGCACGGGTCAGTGCCAGCGTATGGACCAGGAGTAGGCTACGGCTTGGGGGTAAGTTGTAGGGCTGGTGGTGGGATTCCGTTCCGGGCTACAGTTAGGGTTAGGGAACGGCAAAGCTTAGGGCACAGGTGAGGGTACGGAAACGTGGGAGGGTCTGGCTACGTGCTGACGCACGGGTCAGTGCCAGCATTCGGGCCAGGAGTAGGCTACGGCGTAGGGTAAGGTGTAGGTCTGGTGGTGGGTTTCCGTTCCGGGCTAGGGTAAGGGTTAGGGAACGGCAAGGCTTACAGCACAGGTGAGGTTACGGAAACGTGAGAGGGTTAGGCTACGTGCTGACGCACGTGTCAGTGCCAGCGTACGGGCCAGGAGTATGCTACGGCGTAGGGTAAGGTGTTTGGCTGGTGGTGTGTTTCCGTTCATGGGCTAGGGTTAGGGTTAGGAAACGGCAAGGCTTAGGGCCCAGTTGAGGGTACGGAATCGTGGGAGGGTCAGACTACGTGCTGACGCACGTGTCAGTGCCAACGTACGTGCCAGGAGTAGGCTATGGCGTAGGGCAAGGTGTAGGGCTGGTAGTGCGTTTCCGTTCTGGGCTTGGGTTAGGGTTAGGTAAAGGCAAGGCTTAGGGCCCAGGTGAGGGTACGGAAACGTGGGAGGGTCAGGCTACGTGCTGACGCACAGGTCAGTGCCAGCGAACCGGCCAGGATTAGGCTACGGCTTGGGGGTTAGGTGTAGGGCTGGTGGTGGGTTTCCGTTCCGGGCTAGGGTTAGTGTTATGGAACAGGAAGGCTTAGGGCATAGGTGAGGGTACGGAAACCTGGGAGGGTCAGGCTACGTGCTGACGCAAGGTTCAGTGCCAGCGTACGGGCCAGGAATAGGCTATGGCTTGGGGGTAAGCTGTAGGGCTGGTGGTGTGTTTCCATTCCGGACTAGGGTTAGGGTTAGGGAACGGCAAGGCTTAGGGCACAGGTGAGGGTACGGAAACGTGTGAGGGTCAGGCTATGTGCTGACGCACGTGTCAGTGCCAACGTACGTGCCAGGAGTAGGCTATGGCGTAGGGCAAGGTGTAGGGCTGGTAGTGCGTTTCCGTTCCGGGCTTGGGTTAGGGTTAGGTAAAGGCAAGGCTTAGGGCCCAGGTGAGGGTACGGAAACGTGGGAGGGTCAGGCTACGTGCTGACGCACAGGTCAGTGCCAGCGAACCGGCCAGGATTAGGCTACGGCTTGGGGGTTAGGTGTAGGGCTGGTGGTGGGTTTCCGTTCCGGGCTAGGGTTAGTGTTATGGAACAGGAAGGCTTAGGGCATAGGTGAGGGTACGGAAACCTGGGAGGGTCAGGCTACGTGCTGACGCAAGGTTCAGTGCCAGCGTACGGGCCAGGAGTATGCTATGGTTTGTGGGTTAGGTGTAGGGCTTGTGGTGTGTTTCCGTCCCGTACTAGGGTTAGGGTTAGGGAAGGGCAAGGCTTAGGGCACAGGTGACGTTACGGTAACGTGGGAAGGTCATGCTACGTGCTGACGCACAGGTCAGTGCCAGCGTATGGACCACGTGTAGGCTACGGCTTGGGGGTAAGGTGTAGGGCTTGTGGTGGGTTTCCGTTCCGCACTAGGGTTAGGGTTAGGGAACGGCAAGGTTTAGGGCACATGTGAGGGTACGGCAACGTGGCAGGGTCAGGATACGTTCTGACGCACGGGTCAGTGCCAGCGTATGGTCCAGGAGTAGGCTACGGCTTGGGGGTAAGTTGTAGGGCTGGTGGTGGGTTTCCGTTCCGGGCTACAGTTAGTGTTAGGGAACGGCAAAGCTTAGGGCACAGGTGAGGGTACGGAAATGTGGGAGGGTCAGGCTACGTGATGACGCACGGGTCAGTGCCAGCGTACCGGCCAGGGGTAGGCTACGGCTTGGGGGTAAGATGTAGGGCTGGTGGTGGGTTTCCGTTCAGGGCTAGGGTTAGGGTTAGGGAACGGCAAGGCTTAGGGCACAGGTGAGGGTACGGAAACGTGGGAGGGTCTGGCTACGTGCTGACGCACGGGTCAGTGCCAGCATTCGGGCCAGGAGTAGGCTACGGCGTAGGGTAAGGTGTAGGGCTGGTGGTGGGTTTCCGTTCCGGGCTAGGGTAAGGGTTAGGGAATGGCAAGGCTTACAGCACAGG
Organism: Mesoplodon mirus; assembly: GCF_964341445.2. Taxonomy (NCBI): domain Eukaryota; kingdom Metazoa; phylum Chordata; class Mammalia; order Artiodactyla; family Ziphiidae; genus Mesoplodon; species Mesoplodon mirus. The sequence goes on from NW_028295338.1 coordinate 145,356, forward strand.
TGAAGGTACGGAAACGTGAGAGGGTTAGGCTACGTGCTGACGCACGGGTCAGTGCCAGCGTACGGGCCAGGAGTATGCTACGGCGTAGGGTAAGGTGTTTGGCTGGTGGTGTGTTTCCGTTCATGGGCTAGGGTTAGGGTTAGGAAACGGCAAGGCTTAGGGCCCAGGTGAGAGTACGGAAACGTGGGAGGGTCAGACTACGTGCTGACGCATGGTTCAGTGCCAGCGTACGGGCCAGGTGTAGGCTACGGCGTAGGGAACGGTTTAGGGCTAGTGGTGGGTTTCCGTTCCGGGGTAGGGTTAGGGTTAGGGAACGGCAAGGCTTAGGGCACAGGTGAGGGTACGAACACGTGGGAGGGTCAGGCTACGTGTTGACACACGGGTCAGTGCCAGCGTACCAGCCAGGAGTACGCTACGGCTTGGTGGTTAGGTGTAGGTCTGATGGTGTGTTTCCGTTCCAGGCTCGGGTTAGTGTTAAGGAACAGCAAGTCTTAGGGCACATGTGAGGGTACAGAAACGTGGGAGTGTCAGGCTACGTGCTGACGCACGGGTCAGTGCCAGCATACGGGCCAGGAGTAGGCTACGGCTTGGGGGTTAGGTGTAGGGCTTATGGTGTGTTTCCTTTCAGTAGTAGTGTTAGGGTTAGGGAACGGCAAGGCTTACGGCATAGGTGAGGGTACGGTAATGTGGGAAGTTCAGGCTATGTGCTGACGCAAAGGTCAGTGCCAGCGTATGGACCAGGAGTAGGCTACGGCTTGGGGGTAAGGTTTAGGGCTGGTGGTGGGTTTCCGTTCCGGGCTAGGGTTAGGGTTAGTGAACGGCAAGGCTTAGGGCACAGGTGAGGGTACGGAAACGTGGGAGGGTCAGGCTACTTGCTGATGAAAGGGTCAGTGCCTGCGTATGAGCCAGGAATAGGCTACGGCGTAGGGAAAGGTGTAGGGCGGGTGGTGGGTTTCCGTTCCAGGCTAGGGCTAGGGTAAGGGAACGGCAATGCTTAGGGCACAGGTGAGGGTACAGAAAAGTGGGAGGGTCAGGCTACGTGATGACGCACGGTTTAGTGCCAGCGTACGGGCCAGGAGTAGGCTACGGCATAGGGAAAAGTGTAGGGCTGGTGGTGGGTTTGCGTTCCGGGCTAGGGTTAGGGTTAGGGAACAGCAAGGCTTAGGGCACAGGTGAGGGTACGGAAACGTGTGAGGATCAGGCTACGTGCTGACGCACGAGTCAGTGCCAGCGTACGTGCCAGGAGTAGGCTACAGCGTAGGGTAATGTGTAGGGCTGCTGATGGGTTTCTGTTCCTGGCTAGGGTGAGGGTGAGGGAACGGCAAGGCTTAGGGCACAGGTGATGGTACGGAAACGTGGGAGGGTCAGGCTACTTGCTGACGCACGGGTCAGTGCCAGCGTACGGGCCAGGAGTAGGCTACGGCTTGGGGGTAAGTTGTAGGTTTGGTGGTGGTTTTCCGTTCCGGTCTAGGGTTAGGGTTAGTGAACGGCAAGGCTTAGGGCACAGGTGAGGGTACAGAAACGTGGGAGGGTCAGGCTAAGTGCTGATGAAAGTGTCAGTGCCGGCGTACGAGCCAGGAATAGGCTACGGCATAGGGAAATGTGTAGGGCTGGTGGTGGGTTTCCGTTCCGGGCTAGGGTTAGGGTTCGGGAACGGCAAGTCTTAGGGCACAGGTGAGGGTCCGCAAACGTGGGATGGCCAGGCTACGTGCTGAAGCACAGGTCAGTGCCCGCGTATGCGCCAGGTGTAGGCTACGGCATAGGGTTATGTGTAGGGCTGGTGGTGGGTTTCCCTTCCGGGCTAAGGTTAGTGTTAGGGAATGGCAAGGCTGAGGGCCCACTTGAGGGTACGGAAACGTGGGAGGGTCAAACTACATGTTGACGCACGGGTCAGTGCGAGCGTACGGGCGAGGAGTAGGCTACCCACTAGGGAAAGGTTTAGGGATGGTGGTGGGTTTCCGTTCCGAGTTAGGGTTAGGGTTAGGGAACAGCAAGGCTTAGGGCACAGGTGAGGGTACGGAAACGTGGGAGGGTCAGGCTACGTGCTGACGCACGGGTCAGTGCCAGCATACGGGCCAGGAGTAGGCTACGGCGTAGTGTAAGGTTTAGGGCTGGTGGTAGGTTTTCGTTCCGGGCTACGGTAACGGTTAGGGAATGGCAAGGCTTAGGGCACATGTGAGGGTACGGAAACGTGGGAGTGTATGGCTACGTGCTGAAGCACGGGTCAGTGCCAGGGTACGGGCAAGGAGTAGGCTACGGCATAGGGTAAGGTGTAGGGCGGGTGGTGGGTTTCCGTTCCGGGCTAGGGTTAGGGTAAGGGAACGGCAAGGCTTAGGGCGAGGGTGAGGGTACGGAAAAGTGGGAGGGTCAGGCTACATGATGACGCACGGGTCAGTGCCAGCATACGGGCCAGGAGTATGCTACGGCGTAGGGAAAGGTGTAGGGCTGGTGGTGGGTTTGCGTTCCGGGCTAGGGTTAGGGATTGGGAACATCAAGGCTTAGGGCACATGTGAGGGTATGGAAACGTAAGACGGTCAGGCTACATGCTGACGCACGGGTCAGTGCCAGCGTACGAGCCAGGAGTAGGCTACGGTGTAGCGTATGGTGTAGGGCTGGTGGTGGGTTTCCGTTCCGGGCTAAGGTTAGGCTTAGGGAACGGCAAAGCTTAGGGCACAGGTGAGGGTACGGAAAAGTGGGAGGGTCAGGCTATGTGCTGACGCACGGGTCAGTGCCAGCGTACGGGCCAGGAGTAGGCTACGGCTTGTGGCTAAGTTTTAGGGCTGCTGGTGGCTTTCCGTTCCGGGCTAGGGTTAGGGTTAGGGAACGGCAAGGCTTAGGGCACAGGTGAGGGTACGGAAACGTGGGAGGGTCAGGCTACGTGCTGACGCACGGGTCAGTGCCCGCGTACGGGCCATGTGTAGGCTACAGCATAGGGTAAGGTGTAGGGCTAGTGGTGGGTTTCCGTTCCGGGCTAGGGTTAGGGTTAGGGAACGGCAAGGCTTAGGGCACAGGTGAGGGTACGGAAACGTGGGAGAGTCACGCTACGTGCTGACGCACGGGTCAGTGCCAGCGTACGGGCCAGGAGTACGCTACGGCTTGGGGGTAAGCTGTAGGGCTGGTGGTGGGTTTCCGTTCCGGGCTAGGGTTAGGGTTACGGAACGGCAAGGCTTAGGGCACGGGTGAGGGTACAGAAACGTGGGAGGGTCAGGCTACTTGCTGATGCTAGGGTTACTGCCACCGAACGTGCCAGGAGTAGGCTACGGCTTGGGGGTTAGGTGTAGGGCTGGTGGTGGGTTTCCGTTCCGGGCTAGGGTTAGGGTTACAGAACGGCAAGGCTTAGGGCAGAGGTGAGGGTACGGAAACGTGGGAGGGTCAGGCTACATGATGACGCAAGGGGCAGTGCCACCGTACAGTCCAGGAGTAGGCTACGGCGTAGGTTAAGGTGTAGGGCTGGTGGTGGGTTTCCGTTCCGGGCTAGGGTTAGGGTTAGGGAACGGCAAGGCTTAGGGCACAGATGAGGGTACGGAAACGTGGGAGGGTCAGGCTACGTGCTGATGAAAGGGTCAGTGCCTGCGTACGGGCCAGGAATAGGCTACGGCTTGGGGTAAGGTGTAGGGCTGGTGGTGGGTTTCTGTTCCGGGCTAGGGTTAGGGTTAGGGAACGGCAAGGCTTAGTGCTAAGGAGAGGGTACGGAAACGTGGGAGGGTCAGGCTACATGCTGACACACGGGTCAGTGCCAGCGTATGGGCCAGGACTAGGCTACGGCATACGATATGGTGTAGAGCTGGTGGTGAGATTCCGTGGCGGGCTAGGGTTAGGGTTAGGGAACGACAAGGCTTAGGGCACAGGTGAGCGTACGGTAAAATGCGAGGGTCAGGCTACGTGCTGAATCACATGTCAGTGCCCGCGTACGGGCCAGGTGTAGGCTACGGAATAGAGTAAGGTGTATGGCTGGTGGTGGGTTTCCGTTCCGGGCTAGGGTTAGGGTTAGTGAACGGCAAGGCTTAGGGCACAGGTGAGGGTACGGAAACGTGGGCGTGTCAAGCTACTTGCTGATGAAAGTGTCAGTGCCTGCGTATGAGCCAGGAATAGGCTACGGCGTAGAGAAAGGTGTAGGGTTGGTGGTGGGTTTCCGTTCCGGTCTAGGGTTAGTGTTAGGGAACGGCAAGGCTTAGGGCACAGGTGAGGGTCCGCAAACGTGGGAGGGTCAGGCTTCGTGCTGACGCATGGGTCTGTGCCAGCGTACGGGCCAGGATTAGGCTATGGCTTCTGGGTAAGCTGTAGGGCTGGTGGTGTGTTTCCATTCCGGACTAGGGTTAGGGTTAGGGAACGGCAAGGCTTAGGGCACAGGTGAGGGTACAGAAACGTGTGAGGGTGAGGTTATGTGCTGACGCACGTGTCAGTGCCAACGTACGTGCCAGGAGTAGGCTATGGCGTAGGGCAAGGTGTAGGGCTGGTAGTGCGTTTCCGTTCCGGGCTTGGGTTAGGGTTAGGGAAAGGCAAGGCTTAGGGCCCAGGTGAGGGTACGGAAATGTGGGAGGGTCAGGCTACGTGCTGACGCACGGGTCAGTGCCAGCGAACCGGCCAGGAGTAGGCTACCGCGTGGGGGTTAGGTGTAGGGATGGTGGTGGTTTTCCGTTCAGGGCTAGGGTTAGTGTTATGGAACAGGAAGGCTTAGGGCATAGGTGAGGGTACGGAAACGTGGGAGGGTCAGGCTACATGCTGACGCACGAGTCAGTGCCAACGTACGGGCCAGGAATAGGCTATGGTTTGGGCGTAAGCTGTAGGGCTGGTGGTGTGTTTCCATTCCGGACTAGGGTTAGGGTTAGGGAACGGCAAGGCTTAGGGCACAGGTGAGGGTACGGAAACGTGTGAGGGTTAGGCTATGTGCTGACGCACGTGTCAGTGCCAACGTACGTGCCAGGAGTAGTCTATGGCGTAGGGCAAGGTGTAGGGCTGGTAGTGCGTTTCCGTTCCGGGCTTGGGTTATGGTTAGGGAAAGGCAAGGCTTAGGGCCCAGGTGAGGGTACGGAAACGTGGGAGGGTCAGGCTACGTGCTGACGCACGGGTCAGTGCCAGCGAACCGGCCAGGAGTAGGCTACGGCTTGGGGGTTATGTGTAGGGCTGGTGGTGTGTTTCCGTTCCAGGCTAGGGTTAGTGTTATGGAACAGGAAGGCTTAGGGCATAGGTGAGGGTACGGAAACCTGGGAGGGTCAGGCTACGTGCAGACGCACGGTTCAGTGCCAGCGTACGGGCCAGGAGTATGCTATGGTTTGTGGGTTAGGTGTAGGGCTTGTGGTGTGTTTCCATCCCGTACTAGGGTTAGGGTTAGGGAAGGGCAAGGCTTAGGGCACAGGTGACGTTACGGTAACGTGGGAAGGTCAGGCTACGTGCTGACGCACAGGTCAGTGCCATCGTATGGACCACGTGTAGGCTACGGCTTGGGGGTAAGTTGTAGGGCTTGTGGTGGGTTTCCGTTCCGCACTAGGGTTAGGGTTAGGGAACGGCAAGGTTTAGGGCACATGTGAGGGTACGGCAACGTGGCAGGGTCAGGATACGTTCTGACGCACGGGTCAGTGCCAGCGTATGGACCAGGAGTAGGCTACGGCTTGGGGGTAAGTTGTAGGGCTGGTGGTGGGATTCCGTTCCGGGCTACAGTTAGGGGTAGGGAACGGCAATGCTTAGGGCACAGGTGAGGGTACGGAAACGTGGGGGGGTCTGGCTACGTGCTGACGGACGGGTCAGTGCCAGCGTACGGGCCAGGAGTAGGCTACGGCTTGTGGCTAAGTTTTAGGGCTGGTGGTGGCTTTCCGTTCCGGGCTAGGGTTAGGGTTAGGGAACGGCAAGTCTTAGGGCACAGGTGAGGGTACGGAAACGTGGGAGGGTCAGGCTACGTGCTGACGCACGGGTCAGTGCCCGCGTACGGGCCATGTGTAGGCTACAGCATAGGGTAAGGTGTAGGGCTAGAGGTGGGTTTCCGTTCCGGGCTAGGGTTAGGGTTAGGGAACGGCAAGGCTTAGGGCACAGGTGAGGGTACGGAAACGTGGGAGAGTCACGCTACGTGCTGACGCACGGGTCAGTGCCAGCGTACGGGCCAGGAGTACGCTACGGCTTGGGGGTAAGTTGTAGGGCTGGTGGTGGGTTTCCGTTCCGGGCTAGGGTTAGGGTTACGGAACGGCAAGGCTTAGGGCACGGGTGAGGGTACAGAAACGTGGGAGGGTCAGGCTACTTGCTGATGCTAGGGTTACTGCCACCGAACGTGCCAGGAGGAGGCTACGGCTTGTGGGTAAGGTGTAGGGCTGGTGGTGGGTTTCCGTTCCGGGCTAGGGTTAGGGTTACAGAACGGCAAGGCTTAGGGCAGAGGTGAGGGTACGGAAACGTGGGAGGGTCAGGCTACATGATGACGCAAGGGGCAGTGCCACCGTACAGTCCAGGAGTAGGCTACGGCGTAGGTTAAGGTGTAGGGCTGGTGGTGGGTTTCCGTTCCGGGCTAGGGTTAGGGTTAGGGAACGGCAAGGCTTAGGGCACAGATGAGGGTACGGAAACGTGGGAGGGTCAGGCTACGTGCTGATGAAAGGGTCAGTGCCTGCGTACGGGCCAGGAATAGGCTACGGCTTGGGGTAAGGTGTAGGGCTTGTGGTGGGTTTCTGTTCCGGGCTAGGGTTAGGGTTAGGGAACGGCAAGGCTTAGTGCTAAGGAGAGGGTACGGAAACGTGGGAGGGTCAGGCTACATGCTGACACAGGGGTCAGTGCCAGCGTATGGGCCAGGACTAGGCTACGGCATACGATATGGTGTAGAGCTGGTGGTGAGATTCCGTGGCGGGCTAGGGTTAGGGTTAGGGAACGACAAGGCTTAGGGCACAGGTGAGCGTACGGTAAAATGGGAGGGTCAGGCTACGTGCTGAAGCACATGTCAGTGCCCGCGTACGGGCCAGGTGTAGGCTACGGAATAGAGTAAGGTGTATGGCTGGTGGTGGGTTTCCGTTCCGGGCTAGGGTTAGGGTTAGTGAACGGCAAGGCTTAGGGCACAGGTGAGGGTACGGAAACGTGGGCGTGTCAGGCTACTTGCTGATGAAAGTGTCAGTGCCTGCGTATGAGCCAGGAATAGGCTACGGCGTAGAGAAAGGTGTAGGGTTGGTGGTGGGTTTCCGTTCCGGTCTAGGGTTAGTGTTAGGGAACGGCAAGGCTTAGGGCACAGGTGAGGGTCCGCAAACGTGGGAGGGTCAGGCTTCGTGCTGACGCATGGGTCTGTGCCAGCGTACGGGCCAGGAATAGGCTATGGCTTTGGGGTAAGCTGTAGGGCTGGTGGTGTGTTTCCATTCCGGACTAGGGTTAGGGTTAGGGAACGGCAAGGCTTAGGGCACAGGTGAGGGTACGGAAACGTGTGAGGGTCAGGCTATGTGCTGACGCACGTGTCAGTGCCAACGTACGTGCCAGGAGTAGGCTATGGCGTAGGGCAAGGTGTAGGGCTGGTAGTGCGTTTCCGTTCCGGGCTTGGGTTAGGGTTAGGGAAAGGCAAGGCTTAGGGCCCAGGTGAGGGTACGGAAACGTGGGAGGGTCAGGCTACGTGCTGACGCACGGGTCAGTGCCAGCGAACCGGCCAGGAGTAGGCTACGGCTTGGTGGTTAGGTGTAGGGATGGTGGTGGGTTTCTGTTCAGGGCTAGGGTTAGTGTTATGGAACAGGAAGGCTTAGGGCATAAGTGAGGGTACGGAAACGTGGGAGGGTCAGGCTACATGCTGACGCACGCGTCAGTGCCAGCGTACGGGCCAGGAATAGGCTATGGCTTGGGGGTAAGCTGTAGGGCTGGTGGTGTGTTTCCATTCCGGACTAGGGTTAGGGTTAGGGAACGGCAAGGCTTAGGGCACAGGTGAGGGTACGGAAACGTGTGAGGGTCAGGCTATGTGCTGACGCACGTGTCAGTGCCAACGTACGTGCCAGGAGTAGGCTATGGCGTAGGGCAAGGTGTAGGGCTGGTAGTGCGTTTCCGTTCCGGGCTTGGGTTAGGGTTAGGGAAAGGCAAGGCTTAGGGCCCAGGTGAGGGTACGGAAACGTGGGAGGGTCAGGCTACGTGCTGACGCACGGGTCAGTGCCAGCGAACCGGCCAGGAGTAGGCTACGGCTTGGGGGTTAGGTGTAGGGCTGGTGGTGGGTTTCCGTTCCAGGCTAGGGTTAGTGTTATGGAACAGGAAGGCTTAGGGCATAGGTGAGCGTACGGAAACCTGGGAGGGTCAGGCTACGTGCTGACGCACGGTTCAGTGCCAGCGTACGGGCCAGGAGTATGCTATGGTTTGTGGGTTAGGTGTAGGGCTTGTGGTGTGTTTCCGTCCCGTACTAGGGTTAGGGTTAGGGAAGGGCAAGGCTTAGGGCACAGGTGACGTTACGGTAACGTGGGAAGGTCAGGCTACGTGCTGACGCACAGGTCAGTGCCAGCGTATGGACCACGTGTAGGCTACGGCTTGGGCGTAAGGTGTAGGGCTTGTGGTGGGTTTCCGTTCGGCACTAGGATTAGGGTTAGGGAACGGCAAGGTTTAGGGCACATGTGAGGGTACGGCAACGTGGCAGGGTCAGGATACGTTCTGACGCACGGGTCAGTGCCAGCGTATGGACCAGGAGTAGGCTACGGCTTGGGGGTAAGTTGTAGGGCTGGTGGTGGGATTCCGTTCCGGGCTACAGTTAGGGTTAGGGAACGGCAAAGCTTAGGGCACAGGTGAGGGTACGGAAACGTGGGAGGGTCTGGCTACGTGCTGACGCACGGGTCAGTGCCAGCATTCGGGCCAGGAGTAGGCTACGGCGTAGGGTAAGGTGTAGGTCTGGTGGTGGGTTTCCGTTCCGGGCTAGGGTAAGGGTTAGGGAACGGCAAGGCTTACAGCACAGGTGAGGGTACGGAAACGTGAGAGGGTTAGGCTACGTGCTGACGCACGTGTCAGTGCCAGCGTACGGGCCAGGAGTATGCTACGGCGTAGGGTAAGGTGTTTGGCTGGTGGTGTGTTTCCGTTCATGGGCTAGGGTTAGGGTTAGGAAACGGCAAGGCTTAGGGCCCAGGTGAGGGTACGGAAACGTGGGAGGGTCAGACTACGTGCTGACGCATGGTTCAGTGCCAGCGTACGGGCCAGGTGTAGGCTACGGCGTAGGGAACGGTTTAGGGCTAGTGGTGGGTTTCCGTTCCGGGGTAGGGTTAGGGTTAGGGAACGGCAAGGCTTAGGGCACAGGTGAGGGTACGAACACGTGGGAGGTTCAGGCTACGTGCTGACACACGGGTCAGTGCCAGCGTACCAGCCAGGAGTAGGCTACGGCTTGGTGGTTAGGTGTAGGTCTGATGGTGTGTTTCCGTTCCAGGCTTGGGTTAGTGTTAGGGAACAGCAAGTCTTAGGGCACATGTGAGGGTACGGAAACGTGGGAGTGTCAGGCTACGTGCTGACGCACGTGTCAGTGCCAGCATACGGGCCAGGAGTAGGCTACGGCTTGGGGGTTAGGTGTAGGGCTTATGGTGTGTTTCCGTTCAGTACTAGGGTTAGGGTTAGGGAACGGCAAGGCTTAGGGCCCAGGTGAGGGTACGGAAACGTGTGGGGGTCAGACTACATGCTGACTTACGGGTCAGTGCCAGCGTACGGGCCAGGAGTAGGCTACGGCGTAGGGAAAGGTTTAGGGCTGGTGGTGGGTTTCCGTTCCGGGCTAGGGTTAGGGTTAGGGAACGGCAAGGCTTAAGGCACAGGTGAGGGTACGGAAACATGGGAGGGTCAGGCTACGTGCTGACGCACGGGTCAGTGCCAGCGTACGGGCCAGGAATAGGCTATGGCATACATTAAGGTGTAGGGCTGGTGGTGGGATTCCGTTCCGGGCTTGGGTTAGAGTTGGGGAAAGCCAAGGCTTAGGGCTTAGCAGAGGGTACGGAAAAGTGGGAGGGTCAGGCTACGTGCTGACGCACGGGTCAGTGCCAGCGTACGGGCCAGGAGTAGGCTATGGCTTGGTGGTAAGCTGTAGGGCTGGTGGTGGGTTTCCGTTCCGGACTAGGGTTAGGGTTAGGGAACGGAAATGCTTAGGGCACAGGTGAGGGTACGGAAACGTGTGAGGGACAGGCTACGTGCTGACGCATGGGTCAGTGCCAGCGTACTGGCCAGGAGTAGGCTACGGCGTAGGGTAAGGTGTAGGGCTGCTGGTGTATTTCCGTTCCTGGCTAGGGTTACGGTGAGGGAACGGCAAGGCTTAGGGCACAGGTGAGGGTACGGAAACGTGGGAGGGTCAGGCTACATGCTGATGCACGTGTCAGTGCCAGCGTACCGGCCAGGAGTAGGCTATGGCGTAGGGTAAGGTGTAGGGCTGTTTCCCTTTCGGTCTACAGTTAGGGTTAGGGAATGGCAAAGTGTAGGGCACAGGTGAGGTTACGGAAACGTGGGAGGGTCAGGCTACATGCTGATGCATGTGTTAGTGCCAGCGTACCGGCCAGGAGTAGGCTACGGCTTGGTGGTTAGGTGTAGGGTTGGTGGTGGGTTTCCGTTCCAGGCTAGGTTTAGTGTTAGGGAACAGCAAGGATTAGGGCACAGGTGAGGGTACGGAAATGTGGGAGGGTCAGGCTACGTGCTGACGCACGGGTCAGTGCCAGCGTACGGGCCAGGAGTAGGCTATGTCTTGGGGGTTAGGTGTAGGGCTGGTGGTGTGTTTCCGTTCCGTACTAGGGTTAGGGTTAGGGAACGGCAAGGCTTAGGGCACAGGTGAGGTTACGGTAATGTGGGAAGTTCAGGCTACGTGCTGACGCACAGGTCAGTGCCAGCGTATGGACCAGGAGTAGGCTACGGCTTTGGGGTAAGGTGTAGGGCTGGTGGTGGGTTTCCATTCCTGGCTAGGTTTAGGGTTAGGGAACGGCAAGGCTTAGGGCACAGGTGAGGGTACGGAAACGTGGGAGGGTCAGGCTACGTGCTGATGAAAGGGTCAGTGCCTGCGTAGGGGCCAGGAATAGGCTACGTCGTAGGGAAAGTTGTAGGGCTGGTGGTGGGTTTCCGTTCCGGGCTAGGGTTAGGGTTAGGGAATGGCAAGGCTTAGGGCACAGGTGAGGGTCCGCAAACGTGGGAGGGTCAGGCTACGTGCTGATGAAAGGGTCAGTGCCAGCGTAAGGTCCAGGAGTAGCCTACGGCATGGAGTAAGTTGTAGGGCTGGTGGTGGTTTTCCGTTCCTGGCTAGGATTAGGGTAATGGAACGGCAAGGCTTAGGGCACAGGTGAGGGTACGGAAACTTGGGAGGGTCAGGCTACGTGCTGATGAAAGTGTCAGTGCCTGCGTAGGGGCCAGGAATAGGCTACGGCATACGTTAAGGTGTAGGGCTTGTGGTGGGATTCCGTTCCGTGCTTGGGTTAGAGTTAGTGAATGCCAAGGCTTAGGGCTTAGCTGAGGGTACGGAAAAGTGGGAGGGTCAGGCTACGTGCTGACGCACGGGTCAGTGCCTGTGTACGGGCCCGGAGTAGGCTATGGCATGGGGGTAAGTTTTTGGGCCGGTGGTGGGTTTCCATTCCGGGCTAGGGTTAGGGTTAGGGAACGGCAAGGCTTAGGGAACAGGTGAGGGTACAAAAAAGTGGTAGGGTCAGGCTACGTGCTGACGCACGGGTCAGTGCCAGCGTATGGGCCAGGAGTAGGCTACGGCGTTGGGTAAGGTGTAGGGCTGGTGTTGGGTTTCCCTGCCAGGCTAGGGTTAGGGTTAGGGAACGGCAAAGTTTAGGGCCCAGGTGAGGGTATGGAAACCTGGGTGGGTCAGTGTACATGCTGACTCACTGGTCAGTGCCAGTGTACGGGCCAGGAGTAGGCTACGGTGTAGCGTATGGCGTAGGGCTGGTGGTGGGTTTCCGTTCCGGGGTAGGTTTAGGATTAGGGAACGGCAAGGCTTAGGGCACAGGTGAGGGTACGGAAACGTGGGAGGGTCACGCTACGTGCTGACGCACGGGTCAGTGCCAGCATATGGGCCAGGAGTACGCTACGGCTTGGGGGTAAGGTGTAGGGCTGGTGGTGGGTTTCCGTTCCGGGCTAGGGTTAGGGTTACGGAACGGCAAGGCTTAGGGCACGGGTGAGGGTACAGAAACGTGGGAGGGTCAGGCTACTTGCTGATGCTGGGGTTACTGCCACCGAACGTGCCAGGAGTAGGCTACGGCTTGGGGGTAAGGTGTAGGGCTGGTGGTGGTTTTCCGTTCCGGGCTAGGGTTAGGGTTACAGAACGGCAAGGCTTAGGGCAGAGGTGAGGGTACGGAAACGTGGGAGCGTCAGGCTTCATGATGACGCAAGAGGCAGTGCCACCGTACAGTCCAGGAGTAGGCTACGGCGTAGGTTAAGGTGTAGGGCTGGTGGTGGGTTTCCGTTCCGGGCTAGGGTTAGGGTTAGGGAACGGCAAGGCTTAGGGCACAGATGAGGGTACGGAAACGTGGGAGGGTCAGGCTACATGCTGACACACGGGTCAGTGCCTGCGTACGGGCCAGGACTAGGCTACGGCATACGATATGGTGTAGAGCTGATGGTGAGATTCCGTGCCGGGCTAGGGTTAGGGTTAGGGAACGACAAGGCTTAGGGCACAGGTGAGCGTACGGTAAAATGGGAGGATCAGGCTACGTGCTGAAGCACAGGTCAGTGCCCACGTACGGGCCAGGTGTAGGCTACGGAATAGAGTAAGGTGTAGGGCTGGTGGTGGGTTTCCGTTCCAGGCTAGGGTTAGGGTTAGTGAACGGCAAGGCTTAGGGCACAGGTGAGGGTACGGAAACGTGGGCGGGTCAGGCTACTTGCTGATGAAAGTGTCAGTGCCTGCGTATGAGCCAGGAATAGGCTACGGCATAGAGAATGGTGTAGGGCTGGTGGTGGGTTTCCGTTCCGGGCTAGGGTTAGTGTTATGGAACAGGAAGGCTTAGGGCATAGGTGAGGGTACGGACACCTGGGAGGGTCAGGCTATGTGCTGACGCACGGTTCAGTGCCAGCATACGGGCCAGGAGTATGCTATGGTTTGTGGGTTAGGTGTAGGGCTTGTGGTGTGTTTCCGTCCCGTACTAGGGTTAGGGTTAGGGAAGGGCAAGGCTTAGGGCACAGGTGACGTTACGGTAACGTGGGAAGGTCAGGCTACGTGCTGACGCACAGGTCAGTGCCAGCGTATGGACCACATGTAGGCTACGGCTTGGGGGTAAGGTGTAGGGCTTGTGGTGGGTTTCCGTTCCGCACTAGGGTTAGGGTTAGGGAACGGCAAGGTTTAGGGCACATGTGAGGGTACGGCAACGTGGCAGGGTCAGGATACGTTCTGAAGCACGGGTCAGTGCCAGCGTATGGACCAGGAGTAGGCTACGGCTTGGGGGTAAGTTGTAGGGCTGGTGGTGGGTTTCCGTTCAGGGCTACAGTTAGGGTTAGGGAACGGCAAAGCTTAGGGCACAGGTGAGGGTACGGAAATGTGGGAGGGTCAGGCTACGTGATGACGCACGGGTCAGTGCCAGCGTACCGGCCAGGAGTAGGCTACGGCGTAGGGAAAGGTGTAGGGTGGGTGGTGGGTTTCCGTTCCGGGCTAGGGTTAGGGTAAGGGAACGGCAAGGCTTAGGGCACAGGTGAGGGTACGGAAAAGTGGGAGGGTCAGGCTACGTGATGACGCACGGGTCAGTGCCAGCGTACGGGCCAGGAGTACGCTACGGCGTAGGGAAAGGTGTAGGGCTGGTGGTGGGTTTGCGTTCCGGGCTAGGGTTAGGGATAGGGAACGTCAAGGCTTAGGGCACATGTGAGGGTATGGAAACGTGAGAGGGTCAGGCTACATGCTGACGCACGGGTCAGTGCCAGCGTACGAGCCAGGAGTAGGCTACGGTGTAGCGTATGGTGTAGGGCTGGTGGTGGGTTTCCGTTCCGGGCTAGGGTTAGGATTAGGGAACGGCAAGGCTTAGGGCACAGGTGAGGGTACGGAAACGTGGGAGGGTCACGCTACGTGCTGACGCACGGGTCAGTGTCAGCATATGGGCCAGGAGTACGCTACGGCTTGGGGGTAAGGTGTAGGGCTGGTGGTGGGTTTCCGTTCCGGGCTAGGGTTAGGGTTACGGAACGGCAAGGCTTAGGGCACGGGTGAGGGTACAGAAACGTGGGAGGGTCAGGCTACTTGCTGATGCTGGGGTTACTGCCACCGAACGTGCCAGGAGTAGGCTACGGCTTGGGGGTAAGGTGTAGGGCTGGTGGTGGTTTTCCGTTCCGGGCTAGGGTTAGGGTTACAGAACGGCAAGGCTTAGGGCAGAGGTGAGTGTACGGAAACGTGGGAGCGTCAGGCTACATGATGACGCAAGGGGCAGTGCCACCGTACAGTCCAGGAGTAGGCTACGGCGTAGGTTAAGGTGTAGGGCTGGTGGTGGGTTTCCGTTCCGGGCTAGGGTTAGGGTTAGGGAACGGCAAGGCTTAGGGCACAGATGAGGGTACGGAAACGTGGGAGGGTCAGGCTACATGCTGACACACGGGTCAGTGCCTGCGTACGGGCCAGGACTAGGCTACGGCATACGATATGGTGTAGAGCTGATGGTGAGATTCCGTGCCGGGCTAGGGTTAGGGTTAGGGAACGACAAGGCTTAGGGCACAGGTGAGCGTACGGTAAAATGGGAGGATCAGGCTACGTGCTGAAGCACAGGTCAGTGCCCGCGTACGGGCCAGGTGTAGGCTACGGAATAGAGTAAGGTGTAGGGCTGGTGGTGGGTTTCCGTTCCAGGCTAGGGTTAGGTTTAGTGAACGGCAAGGCTTAGGGCACAGGTGAGGGTACGGAAACGTGGGCGGGTCAGGCTACTTGCTGATGAAAGTGTCAGTGCCTGCGTATGAGCCAGGAATAGGCTACGGCATAGAGAAAGGTGTAGGGCTGGTGGTGGGTTTCCGTTCCGGGCTAGGGTTAGTGTTATGGAACAGGAAGGCTTAGGGCATAGGTGAGGGTACGGACACCTGGGAGGGTCAGGCTACGTGCTGACGCACGGTTCAGTGCCAGCGTACGGGCCAGGAGTATGCTATGGTTTGTGGGTTAGGTGTAGGGCTTGTGGTGTGTTTCCGTCCCGTACTAGGGTTTGGGTTAGGGAAGGGCAAGGCTTAGGGCACAGGTGACGTTACGGTAACGTGGGAAGTTCAGGCTACGTGCTGACGCACAGGTCAGTGCCAGCGTATGGACCACGTGTAGGCTACGGCTTGGGGGTAAGGTGTAGGGCTTGTGGTGGGTTTCCGTTCCGCACTAGGGTTAGGGTTAGGGAACGGCAAGGTTTAGGGCACATGTGAGGGTACGGCAACGTGGCAGGGTCAGGATACGTTCTGAAGCACGGGTCAGTGCCAGCGTATGGACCAGGAGTAGGCTACGGCTTGTGGGTAAGTTGTAGGGCTGGTGGTGGGTTTCTGTTCAGGGCTACAGTTAGGGTTAGGGAACGGCAAAGCTTAGGGCACAGGTGAGGGTACGGAAATGTGGGAGGGTCAGGCTACGTGATGACGCACGGGTCAGTGCCAGCGTACCGGCCAGGAGTAGGCTACGGCTTGGGGGTAAGGTGTAGGGCTGGTGGTGGGTTTCCGTTCAGGGCTAGGGTTAGGGTTAGGGAACGGCAAGGCTTAGGGCACAGGTGAGGGTACGGAAACGTGGGAGGGTCTGGCTACGTGCTGACGCACTGGTCAGTGCCAACATTCGGGCCAGGAGTAGGCTACGGCGTAGGGTAAGGTGTAGGGCTGGTGGTGGGTTTCCGTTCCGGCCTAGGGTAAGGGTTAGGGAATGGCAAGGCTTACAGCACAGGTGAGGGTACGGAAACGTGAGAGGGTTAGGCTACGTGCTGACGCACGGGTCAGTGCCAGGGTACGGGCCAGGAGTATGCTACGGCGTAGGGTAAGGTGTTTGGCTGGTGGTGTGTTTCCGTTCATGGGCTAGGGTTAGGGTTAGGAAACGGCAAGGCTTAGGGCCCAGGTGAGAGTACGGAAACGTGGGAGGGTCAGACTACGTGCTGACGCATGGTTCAGTGCCAGCGTACGGGCCAGGTGTAGGCTACGGCGTAGGGAACGGTTTAGGGCTAGTGGTGGGTTTCCGTTCCGGGGTAGGGTTAGGGTTAGGGAATGGCAAGGCTTAGGGCACAGGTGAGGGTACGAACACGTGGGAGGGTCAGGCTACGTGTTGACACACGGGTCAGTGCCAGCGTACCAGCCAGGAGTAGGCTACGGCTTGGTGGTTAGGTGTAGGTCTGATGGTGTGTTTCCGTTCCAGGCTCGGGTTAGTGTTAGGGAACAGCAAGTCTTAGGGCACATGTGAGGGTACAGAAACGTGGGAGTGTCAGGCTACGTGCTGACGCACGGGTCAGTGCCAGCATACGGGCCAGGAGTAGGCTACGGCTTGGGGGTTAGGTGTAGGGCTTATGGTATGTTTCCGTTCAGTACTAGGGTTAGGGTTAGGAACGGCAAGGCTTACAGCACAGGTGAGGGTACGGTAATGTGGGAAGTTCAGGCTATGTGCTGACGCAAAGGTCAGTGCCAGCGTATGGACCAGGAGTAGGCTACGGCTTGGGGGTAAGGTTTAGGGCTGGTGGTGGGTTTCCGTTCCGGGCTAGGGTTAGGGTTAGGGAACGGCAAGGCTTAGGGCACAGGTGAGGGTACGGAAACGTGGGAGGGTCAGGCTACGTGCTGATGAAAGGGTCAGTGCCTGCGTACGGGCCAGGAATAGGCTACGGCGTAGGGAAAGGTATAGGGCTGGTGGTGGGTTTCTGTTCCGGGCTAGGGTTAGGGTTAGGGAACGGCAAGGCTTAGGGCACAGGTGAGGGTACGGAAACGTGGGCGGGTCAGGCTACTTGCTGATGAAAGTGTCAGTGCCTGCGTATGAGCCAGGAATAGGCTACGGCATAGAGAATGGTGTAGGGCTGGTGGTGGGTTTCCGTTCCGGGCTAGGGTTAGTGTTATGGAACAGGAAGGCTTAGGGCATAGGTGAGGGTACGGACACCTGGGAGGGTCAGGCTACGTGCTGACGCACGGTTCAGTGCCAGCGTACGGGCCAGGAGTATGCTATGGTTTGTGGGTTAGGTGTAGGGCTTGTGGTGTGTTTCCGTCCCGTACTAGGGTTAGGGTTAGGGAAGGGCAAGGCTTAGGGCACAGGTGACGTTACGGTAACGTGGGAAGGTCAGGCTACGTGCTGACGCACAGGTCAGTGCCAGCGTATGGACCACGTGTAGGCTACGGCTTGGGGGTAAGGTGTAGGGCTTGTGGTGGGTTTCCGTTCCGCACTAGGGTTAGGGTTAGGGAACGGCAAGGTTTAGGGCACATGTGAGGGTACGGCAACGTGACAGGGTCAGGATACGTTCTGAAGCACGGGTCAGTGCCAGCGTATGGACCAGGAGTAGGCTACGGCTTGGGGGTAAGTTGTAGGGCTGGTGGTGGGTTTCCGTTCAGGGCTACAGTTAGGGTTAGGGAACGGCAAAGCTTAGGGCACAGGTGAGGGTACGGAAACGTGGGAGGGTCTGGCTACGTGCTGACGCACGGGTCAGTGCCAGCATTCGGGCCAGGAGTAGGCTACGGCGTAGGGTAAGGTGTAGGGCTGGTGGTGGGTTTCCGTTCCGGGCTAGGGTAAGGGTTAGGGAATGGCAAGGCTTACAGCACAGGTGAGGGTACGGAAACGTGAGAGGGTTAGGCTACGTGCTGACGCACGGGTCAGTGCCAGCGTACGGGCCAGGAGTATGCTACGGCGTAGGGTAAGGTGTTTGGCTGGTGGTGTGTTTCCGTTCATGGGCTAGGGTTAGGGTTAGGAAACGGCAAGGCTTAGGGCCCAGGTGAGAGTACGGAAACGTGGGAGGGTTAGACTACGTGCTGACGCATGGTTCAGTGCCAGCGTACGGGCCAGGTGTAGGCTACGGCGTAGGGAACGGTTTAGGGCTAGTGGTGGGTTTCCGTTCCGGGGTAGGGTTAGGGTTAGGGAATGGCAAGGCTTAGGGCACAGGTGAGGGTACGAACACGTGGGAGGGTCAGGCTACGTGTTGACACACGGGTCAGTGCCAGCGTACCAGCCAGGAGTAGGCTACGGCTTGGTGGTTAGGTGTAGGTCTGATGGTGTGTTTCCGTTCCAGGCTCGGGTTAGTGTTAGGGAACAGCAAGTCTTAGGGCACATGTGAGGGTACAGAAACGTGGGAGTGTCAGGCTACGTGCTGACGCACGGGTCAGTGCCAGCATACGGGCCAGGAGTAGGCTACGGCTTGGGGGTTAGGTGTAGGGCTTATGGTATGTTTCCGTTCAGTACTAGGGTTAGGGTTAGGGAACGGCAAGGCTTACGGCACAGGTGAGGGTACGGTAATGTGGGAAGTTCAGGCTATGTGCTGACGCAAAGGTCAGTGCCAGCGTATGGACCAGGAGTAGGCTACGGCTTGGGGGTAAGGTTTAGGGCTGGTGGTGGGTTTCCGTTCCGGGCTAGGGTTAGGGTTAGGGAACGGCAAGGCTTAGGGCACAGGTGAGGGTACGGAAACGTGGGAGGGTCAGGCTACGTGCTGATGAAAGGGTCAGTGCCTGCGTACGGGCCAGGAATAGGCTACAGCGTAGGGAAAGGTATAGGGCTGGTGGTGGGTTTCTGTTCCGGGCTAGGGTTAGGGTTAGGGAACGGCAAGGCTTAGGGCACAGGTGAGGTTACGGAAACGTGGGAGGGTCAGGCTACATGCTGACGCACGGGTCAGTGCCAGCGTACGGGCCAGGACTAGGCTACGGCATACGATAAGGTGTAGGGCTGGTGGTGGGATTCCGTGCCGGGCTACGGTTAGGGTTAGGGAAAGGCAAGGCTTAGGGCACAGGTGAGCGTACGGTAACATTGGAGGGTCAGGCTACGTGCTGAAGCACAGGTCAGTGCCTGCGTACGGGCCAGTTGTAGGCTACGGCATAGAGTAAGGTGTAGGTCTGGTGGTGGGTTTCCGTTCCGGGCTAGGGTTAGGGTTAGTGAACGGCAAGGCTTAGGGCACAGGTGAGGGTACGGAAACGTGGGAGGGTCAGGCTACTTGCTGATGAAAGGGTCAGTGCCTGCGTATGAGCCAGGAATAGGCTACGGCGTAGGGAAAGGTGTAGGGCTGGTGGTGGGTTTCCGTTCAAGTCTAGGGTTAGTGTTAGGTAACGGCAAGGCTTAGGGCACAGGTGAGGGTCCGCAAACGTGGGAGGGTCAGGCTTCGTGCTGACGCACGGGTCTGTGCCAGCGTACGGGCCAGGAGTAGTCTACGGCTTGGGATTAAGATGTAGGGCTGGTGGTGGGTTTCCGTTCCGGACTAGGGTTAGGGTTAGTGAACGGCAAGCCTTAGGGCACAGGTGAGGGTACGGAAATGTGGGAGGGTCAGGCTACGTGCTGACGCACGGGTCAGTGCCAGGGTACAGGCAAGGAGTAGGCTACGGCATAGGCTAAGGAGTAGGGCTGGTGGTGGGTTTCCGTTCTAGGCTAGGGCTAGGGTAAGGGAACGGCAAGGCTTAGGGCACAGGTGAGGGTACAGAAAAGTGGGAGGGTCAGGCTACGTGCTGACGCACGTGTCAGTGCCCGCATACGGGCCAGGTGTAGGCTACAGCATAGGGTAAGGTGTAGGGCTGGTGGTGGGTTTAAGTTTCGGGCTAGGGTTAGGGTTAGGGAACGGCAAGGCTTAGGGCACAGGTGAGGGTACGGAAACGTGTGAGGATCAGGCTACGTGATGACGCATGGTTCAGTGCCAGCGTACGGGCCAGGAGTAGGCTACGGCATAGGGAAAAGTGTAGGGCTGGTGGTGGGTTTGCGTTCCGGGCTAGGGTTAGGGTTAGGGAACAGCAAGGCTTAGGGCACAGGTGAGGGTACGGAAACGTGGGAGGGTCAGGCTACGTGCTGACGCACGTGTCAGTGCCCGCATACGGGCCAGGTGTAGGCTACAGCATAGGGTAAGGTGTAGGGCTGGTGGTGGGTTTAAGTTTCGGGCTAGGGTTAGGGTTAGGGAACGGCAAGGCTTAGGGCACAGGTGAGGGTACGGAAACGTGTGAGGATCAGGCTACGTGCTGACGCACGAGTCAGTGCCAGCGTACGTGCAAGGAGTAGGCTACAGCGTAGGGTAATGTGTAGGGCTGCTGATGGGTTTCTGTTCCTGGCTAGGGTGAGGGTGAGGGAACGGCAAGGCTTAGGGCACAGGTGAGGTTACGGAAACGTGGGAAGGTCAGGCTACGTGCTGATGAAAGGGTCAGTGCCTGCGTATGAGCCAGGAATAGGCTACGGCTTAGGGAAAGGTGTAGGGCTGGTGGTGGGTTTCCCTTCCAGGCTAGTGTTAGTGTTAGGGAACAGCAAGGCTTAGGGCACAGGGGAGGGTATGGAAACGTGGGAGGGTCAGGCTACATGCTGACGCATGGGTCAGTGCCAGCGTACTGGCCAGGAGTAGGCTATGGCTTAGGGGTTAGGTGTAGGGCTTGTGGTGTGTTTCCCTTCCAGGCTAGGGTTAGTGTTAGGGAACAGCAAGGCTTAGGGCACAGGGGAGGGTACGGAAACGTGGGAGGGTCAGGCTACATGCTGACGCATGGGTCAGTGCCAGCGTACTGGCCAGGAGTAGGCTATGGCTTGGGGGTTAGGTGTAGGGCTTGTGGTGTGTTTCCCTTCCGTACTAGTGTTAGGGTTAAGGAACGGCAAGGCTTAGGGCACAGGTGACGTTACGGTAATGTGGGAAGGTCAGGCTACGTGCTGACGCACATGTCATTGCCAGCGAATGGACCAGGAATAGGCTACGGCTTGGGGGTAAGGTGTAGAGCTGGTGGTCGGTTTCCATTCTGGGCTAGCGTTAGTGTTAGGAACGGTCAGGCTTAGGGCACAGTTGAGGGTCCTGAAACGTGGGAGGGTCAGGCTACTTGCTGACGCACGTGTCAGTGCCAGAGTACGGGCCAGGAGTAGGCTAGGGCTTGGGGTTATGGTGTAGGGCTGGTGGTGGGTTTCCATTCTGGGCTAGGGTTAGTGTTAGGAACGGCCAGGCTTAGGGCACAGTTGAGGGTCCTGAAACGTGGGAGGGTCAGGCTACTTGCTGACGCACGTGTCAGTGCCAGAGTACGGGCCAGTAGTAGGCTACGGCTTGGGGTTAAGGTGTAGGGCTGGTGGTGGGTTTCCATTCAAGGCTAGGGTTAGGGTTACGGAACGGCAAGGCTTAGTGCTCAGGTGAGGGTACGGAAACGTGGGAGGGTCAGGCTACGTGCTGACGCACGGGTCAGTGCCAGCATACAGGCCAGGAGTAGGCTACGCCGGAGGTTAATGTCTAGGGCTGGTGGTGGGTTTCCGTTCCGGGCTAGGGTTAGGGTTAGGGAACGTCAAGGCTTAGGGCACAGGTGAAGGTACGGAAACGTGGGAGGGTCAGGCTACGTACTGATGCATGTGTCAGTGCCAGCATACGGGCCAGGAGTAGGCTACGGCGTAGGGTAAGGTGTAGGGCTTGTGGTGGGTTTTCATTGTGGACCACGGTTAGGGTTAGGGAACGGCAAGGCTTAGGGCACAGGTGAGGGTATGGAAACGTGGGAGGGTGTGGCTACATGCTGACGCACAGGTCAGTGCCAGCGTACGGGCCAGGAGTAGGCTACGGCGTAAGGTAAGGTGTAGGGCTGGTGGTGGGTTTCTGTTCTAGGCTAGGGTTAGGGTTAGGGAACGGCAAGGCTTATGGCACAGGTGAGGGTACGGAAACGTGGGAGGGTCAGGCTTCGTGCTGATGCACGGGTCATTGCCACCGTATGGGCCAGGAGTAGGCTACGGCTTTTGGGTAAGTTTTGGGGCTGGTGGTGGGTTTCTGTTCTGGGCTAGGGTTAGGGTTAGGAAACGGCAAGGCTTAGGGCACAGGTGAGGGTACGGAAACGTGGGAGGGTCAGGCTACGTGCTGACACACGGGTCAGTGCCAGTGTACAGGCCAGGAATAGGCTACGGCGTAGGGTAAGCTCTAGGGTTCGTGGTGGGTTTCCGTTCCGGACTAGGGTTAGGGTTAGGGAAAGGCAAGGCTTAGGGCACAGGTGAGGTTACAGAAAAGTGGGAGGGTCAGGCTATGTGTTGACGCACGTTTCAGTGCCAGCATACGGGCCAGGAGTAGGCTACGGCTTGGGGGTAACCTGTAGGGCTGGTGGTGGGTTTCCGTTCCGGGCTAGGGTTAGGGTTAGGGAACGGCAAGGCTTAGGGCACAGGTGAGGGTATGGTAACGTGGGAGGGTCAGGCTACATGCTGACGCACGGGTCAGTGCCAGCGTACGGGCCAGGAGTAGGCTATGTCTTGGGGGTTAGGTGTAGGGCTGGTGGTGTGTTTCCGTTCCGTACTAGGTTTAGGGTTAGGGAACGGCAAGGCTTAGGGCACAGGTGAGGTTACGGTAATGTGGGAAGTTCAGGCTACATGCTGACGCACAGGTCAGTGCCAGCGTATGGGCCAGGAGTAGGCTACGGCTTGGGGGTAAGATGTAGGGCTGGTGGTGGGTTTCCGTTCCAGGCTAGGGTTAGGGTTAGGGAACGGCAAGGCTTAGGGCACAGGTGAGGGTACGGAAACGTGGGAGTGTCTGGCTACGTGCTGATGAAAGTGTCAGTGCCTGTGTAGGGGCCAGGAATAGGCTACGTCGTAGGGAAAGTTGTAGGGCTGGTGGTGAGTTTCCGTTCCGGGCTAGGGTTAGGGTTAGGGAATGGCAAGGCTTAGGGCACAGGTGAGGGTCCGCAAACGTGGGAGGGTCAGGCTACGTGCTGACGCACTGGTCAGTGCCAGCGTAAGGTCCAGGAGTAGCCTACTGCTTGGGGGTAAGTTGTAGGGCTGGTGGTGGGTTTCCGTTCCTGGCTAGGATTAGGGTTAGGGAACGGCAAGGCTTAGGGCACAGGTGAGGGTACAGAAACGTGGGAGGGTCAGGCTATGTGCTGATGCATGGGTCAGTGCCAGCGTACCGGCTAGTAGTAGGATACGGCTTGGGGGTTATGTGTAGGGCTGGTGGTGGGTTTCTGTTCCGGACTAGGTTTAGGGTTAGGGAACGGTAAGGCTTAGGACACATGTGAGGGTACTGAAATGTGTGAGGGTCAGGCTACGTGCTGACGCACGTGTCAGAGCCAGCGTACGGGCCAGGAGTAGGCTGCGGCGTAGGGTAAGGTGTAGGGCTGCTGGTGGATTTCCGTTCCTGGCTAGGGTTATGGTGAGGGAACGGCAAGGCTTAGGGCACAGGTGAGGGTACGGAAACATGGGAGAGTCAGGCTACGGGCTGCCTCACGGGTCAGTGCCATCGTACGGGCCAGGAGTGGGCTACGGCGTATGGTAAGGTTTAGGGCTTCTTGTGGGTTTCCGTTCCTGGCTAGGGTTAGGGTTAGGGTACGGCAAGGCTTAGGGCACAGGTGAGGGTACAGAAACGTGGGAGGGTCAGGCTACGTGCTGACGCACGGGTCAGTGTCAGCGTACGTGCCAGGAGTAGGCTACGGTGTAGGGTAAGGTGTAGGGCTGGTGGTGGTTTTCTGTTCCAGGCTACGGTTAGTGTTAGGGAACAGCAAGACTTAGGGCACAGGTGAGGGTACGGAAACGTGGGAGGGTCAGGCTACGTGCTGACGCACGGGCCAGTGCCAGCGTACCGGCCAGGAGTAGGCTACGGCTTGGGGGTTAGGTGTAGGGCTGGTGGTGGGTTTCCCTTCCAGGCTAGGGTTAGTGTTAGGGAACAGCAAGGCTTAGGGCACAGGGGAGGGTACGGAAACGTGGGAGGGTCAGGCTACATGCTGACGCATGGGTCAGTGCCAGCGTACTGGCCAGGAGTAGGCTATGGCTTGGGGGTTAGGTGTAGGGCTTGTGGTGTGTTTCCCTTCCGTACTAGTGTTAGGGTTAAGGAACGGCAAGGCTTAGGGCACAGGTGACGTTACGGTAATGTGGGAAGGTCAGGCTACGTGCTGACGCACATGTCATTGCCAGCGTATGGACCAGGAATAGGCTACGGCTTGGGGGTAAGGTGTAGAGCTGGTGGTCGGTTTCCGTTCTGGACTAGGTTTAGGGTTAGGGTACGGCAAGGCTTAGGGCACAGGTGATGGTCCGCAAACGTGGGAGGGTCAGGCTACGTGCTGATGCAAGGGTCAGTGCCAGCATAAGGTCCAGGAATAGGCTACGGCTTTGGGGTAAGTTGTAGGGCTGGTGGTGGGTTTCCGTACTGGGCTAGGGATAGGGTTAGGGAACGGCAAGGCTTAGGGCACAGGTGAGGGTCCACAAACGTGGGAGGGTCAGGCTTCGTGCTGATGCACGGGTCTGTGCCAGCGTACGGGCCAGAAGTAGGATACGGCTTGGGGCTAAGGTGTAGGGCTGGTGGTGGGTTTCCGTTCCGGGCTACGGTTAGGTTTATGGAATGGAAAGGCTTAGGGCACAGGTGAGGGTACGGCAACGTGGGAGCGTCAGGCTACGTGAAGATGCACGTGTCAGTGCCAGCGTACTGGCCAGTAGTAAGCTACGGCTTGGGGGTTAGGTGTAGGGCTGATGGTGGGTTTCCGTTCCGCGCTAGGGTTAGGGTTACAGAACGGCAAGGCTTAGGGCACAGGTGAGGGTACGGAAACGTGGGAGGTTCAGGCTACATGCTGACGCAAGGATCAGTGCCACCGTACAGGCCAGGAGAAGGCTACGGCGTAGGTTATGGTGTAGGGCTGGTGGTGGGTTTCCGTTCCGGGCTAGGGTTAGGGTTAGGGAACGGTAAGGCTTAGGGCACAGATGAGGGTACGGAAACGTGGGAGGGTCAGGCTACGTGCTGATGAAAGGGTCAGTGCCTGCGTACGGGCCAGGAATAGGCTACGGCTTGGGGTAAGGTGTAGGGCTGGTGGTGGTTTTCTGTTCCGGGCTAGGGTTAGGGTTAGGGAACGGCAAGGCTTAGGGCACAGGTGAGGTTACGGAAACGTGGGAGGGTCAGGCTACATGCTGACACACGGGTCAGTGCCAGCGTACGGGCCAGGACTAGGCTACGGCATACGATAAGGTGTAGAGCTGGTGGTGAGATTCCGTGCCGGGCTAGGGTTAGGGTTAGGGAACGACAAGGCTTAGGGCACAGGTGAGCGTACGGTAAAATGGGAGGGTCAGGCTACGTGCTGAAGCACAGGTCAGTGCCCGCGTACGGGCCAGGTGTAGGCTACGGCATAGAGTAATGTGTAGGGCAGGTGGTGGGTTTCCGTTCCGGGCTAGGGTTAGGGTTAGTGAACGGCAAGGCTTAGGGCACAGGTGAGGGTACGGAAACGTGGGAGGGTCAGTCTAATTGCTGATGAAAGGGTCAGTGCCTGCGTATGAGCCAGGAATAGGCTACGGCGTAGGGAAAGGTGTAGGGCTGGTGGTGGGTTTCGGTTCCGGGCTAGGGTTAGGGTTAGGGAACGGCAAGGCTTAGGGCACAGGAGAGTGTCCGCAAACGTGGGAGGGTCAGGCTTCGTGCTCACGCACGGGTCTGTGCCAGCGTACGGGCCAGGAGTAGGCTACGGCTTAGGGGTAAGCTGTAGGGCTGGTGGTGGGTTTCCGTTCCGGGCTACGGTTAGGGTTAGGGAACGGCAAGGCTTAGGGCATAGGTGAGGGTACGGAAACGTGGGAGGGTCAGGCTACGTGATGATGCACGGGTCAGTGCCAGCGTACTGGCCAGGAGTAAGCTACGGGTTGGAGGTTAGGTTTAGGGCTGGTGGTGGGTTTCCGTTCCGGGCTAGGGTTAGGGTTACGGACCGGCAAGGCTTAGGGCAGAGATGAGGGTACGGAAACGTGGGAGGGTCTGGCTACGTGCTGATGAAAGTGTCAGTGCCTGCGTACGGGCCAGGAATAGGTTACGGCATAGGGAAAGGTTTAGGGCTGGTGGTGGGTTTCCGTTCCGGGCTAGGGTTAGGGTTAGGGAACGGCAAGGCTTACAGCACAGGTGAGGGTACGGAAACGTGAGAGGGTTAGGCTACGTGCTGACACACAGTTCAGTGCCAGCGTACGGGCCAGGAGTAGGCTACGGCGTAGGGTAAGGTGTAGGGCTGGTGGTGGGTTTCCATTCATGGGCTAGGGTTAGGGTTAGGAAACGGCAAGGCTTAGGGCCCAGGTGAGGGTACGGAAACGTGGGAGGGTCAGACTACGTGCTGACGCATGGGTCAGTGCCAGCGTACCGGCAAGGTGTAGGCTACGGCGTAGGGAAAGTTTTAGGGCTAGTGGTGGGTTTCCGTTCCGGGCTAGGGTTAGGGTTAGGGAACGGCAAGGCTTATGGCACAGGTGAGGGTACGGAAACGTGGGAGGGTCAGGCTACGTGCTGACGCACGGGTCAGTGCCAGCGTACCGGCCAGGAGTAGGCTACGGCTTGGTGGTTAGGTGTAGGTCTGATGGTGTGTTTCCGTTCCAGGCTAGGGTTAGTGTTAGGGAACAGCAAGTCTTAGGGCACAGGTGAGGGTACAGAAACGTGGGAGGGTCAGGCTAAGTGCTGACGCACGGGTCAGTGCCAGCGTACGGGCCAGGAGTAGGCTACGGCTTGGGGGTTAGGTGTAGGGCTTTTGGTGTGTTTCCTTTCCGTACTAGGGTTAGGGTTAGGGAACGGCAAGGCTTAGGGCACAGGTGAGGGTACGGTAATGTGGGAAGTTCAGGCTACGTGGTGACGCACAGGTCATTGCCAGCGTATGGACCAGGAGTAGGCTACGGCTTGGGGGTAAGGTTTAGGGCTGGTGGTGGGTTTCCGTTCCGGGCTAGGGTTAGGGTTAGGTAACGGCAAGGCTTAGGGCACAGGTGATGGTACGGAAACGTGGGAGGGTCAGGCTACGTGCTGATGAAAGGGTCAGTGCCTGCGTACGGGCCAGGAATAGGCTACGGCGTAGGGAAAGGTGTAGGGCTGGTGGTGGGTTTCCGTTCCGGGCTAGGGTTAGTGTTTTGGAATGGCAAGGCTTAGGGCACAGGTGATGGTCCGCAAACGTGGGAGGGTCAGGCTACGTGCTGACGCACGGGTCAGTGCCAGCATAAGGTCCAGGAATAGGCTACGGCTTTGGGGAAGTTGTAGGGCTGGTGGTGGGTTTCCGTTCCGGGCTAGGCTTAGGGTTAGGGAACGGCAAGGCTTAGGGCACAGGTGAGGGTCCACAAACTTGGGAGGGTCAGGCTTCGTGCTGACGCACGGGTCTGTGCCAGCGTACGGGCCAGGAGTAGGCTACGGCGTAGGGTAAGGTGTAGGGCTGGTGGTGGGTTTCCGTTCCGGGCTAGGGTTAGGGTTATGGAACGGAAAGGCTTAGGGCACAGGTGAGGGTACGGAAACGTGGGAGGGTCAGGCTACGTGCTGACCCATGTGTCAGAGCCAGCATACGGGCCAGGAGTAGGCTACTGCTTGGGGGTAAGGTATAGGGCTGGTGGTGGGTTTCCGTTCTGGGCTAGGGTTAGGGTTAGGGAATGGCAAGGCTTAGGGCACAGGTGAGGGTACGGAAAAGTGGGAGGGTCAGGCTACATGCTGACGCACGGGTCAGTGCCAGCGTACGGGCCAGGAATAGGCTACGGCGTAGGGTAAAGTGTAGGGCTGGTGGTGGTTTTCCGTTCAGGGCTAGGGTTAGGGTTAGGGAACGGCAAGGCTTAGGGCACAGGTGAGGATACAGAAACGTGGGAGGGTCAGGCTACGTGCTGACGCACGGGTCAGTGCAATCGTACCGGCCAGGAGTAGGCTACGGCTTGGGGTTTAGGTGTAGGGCTGGTGGTGGGTTTCTGTACCGGGCTAGGGTTAGGGTTAGAGAACGGCAAGGCTTAGGGCAAAGGTGATGGTACGGAAACGTGGGAGGGTCAGGCTACGTGCAGACGCACGGGTCAGTGCCAGCGTACGGGCCATAAGTAGGCTATGGCTTGGAGGTTAGGTGTAGGGCTGGTGGTGGTTTTCCGTTCCGTACTAGGGTTAGGGTTAGGGAACAGCAAGGCTTACGGCACAGGTGAAGGTACGGAAATGTGGGAACTTCAGGCTACGTGCTGACGCACAGGTCAGTGCCAGCGTTCGGGCCAGGAGTAGGCTACGGCATAGGGTAAGGTGTAGGGCTTGTGGTGGGTTTCCGTTCCGGGCTAGGGTTAGTGTTAGGGAACGGAAAGGCTTAGGGCCCAGGTGAGGGTACGGAAACGTGTGGGGGTCAGACTACATGCTGACGCACGGGTCAGTGCCAGCGTACGGGCCAGGAGTAGGCTACGGCGTAGGGAAAGGTTTAGGGCTGGTGTTGGGTTTCCGTTCCGGACTAGGGTTAGGGTTAGGGAACAGCAAGGCTTAGGGCACAGGGGAGGGTACGGAAACGTGGGAGGGTCAGGCTACGTGCTGACGCACGGGTCAGTGCCAGCGTACGGGCCAGGAATAGGCTACGGCATACATTATGGTGTAGGGCTGGTGGTGGGATTCCATTCCGGGCTTGGGTTAGAGTTAGGGAAGGCCAAGGCTTAGGGCTTAGCAGAAGGTACGGAAAAGTGGGAGGGTCAGGCTATGTGCTGATGCACGGGTCAGTGCCTGTGTACGGGCCAGGAGTAGGCTATGGCATGGGGGTAAGTTTTAGGGCTGGTGGTGGGTTTCCATTCCAGGCTAGGGTTAGTGTTAGGGAACGGCAAGGTTTAGGGCCCAGGTGAGGGTATGGAAACGTGGGGTGTCAGTCTACATGCTGACGCAAAGGGTCAGTGCCAGCATACGGGCCAGGAGTAGGCTACGGCGTAGGGAAAGGTTTAGGGCTGGTGGTGGGTTTCCGTTCCGGGCTAGGGTTAGGGTTAGGGAACGACAAAGCTTAGGGCACAGGTGAGGGTACGGAAACGTGGGAGAGTCAGGCTACGTGCTGACGCACGTGTCAGTGTCAGCGTACAGGCCAGGAGTAGGCTACGCCGTAGGGTAAGGTCTAGGGCTGGTGGTGGTTTTCCGTTCAGGGCTAGGGTTATGGTTAGGGAATGTCAAGGCTTAGGGCACAGGTGAGGGTACGGAAACGTGGGAGGGTCAGGCTACGTGCTTACGCATGGGTCAGTGCCAGCATACGGGCCAGCAGTAGGCTACAGCGCAGGGTAAGGTATAGGGCTGGAGGTGGGTTTCCGTTCTGTGCTAGGGTTAGGGTTAGGGAACGGCAAGGCATAGGGCACAGGTGAGCGTACGGAAACGTGGCAGGGTCAGGCTACTTGCTGACCCACGGGTCAGTGCCAGCGTATGGGCCAGGAGTAGGCTACGGCTTGGGGGTAAGGTGTAGGGCTGGTGGTCCGTTTCCATGCCGGGCTAGGGTTAGGGTTACGGAACGGCAAGGCTTAGGGCACTGGTGAGGGTTACGGAAACGTGGGAGGGTCAGGCTACGTGCTGTCGCACGGGTCAGTGTCCGCGTATGGTCCAGGAGTAGGCTACGGCGTACGGTAATGTGTAGGGCTGGTGGTGGGTTTCCGTTCCGGGCTAGGGTTAGGGTTACGGAACGGCAAGCCTTAGGGCACAGGTGAGGGTTACGGAAACATGGGAGCGTCAGGCTACGTGCTGACGCATGGGTCAGTGCCAGCGTACAGGCCAGGAGTAGGCTACGGTATAGGTTAAGGTCTACGGCTGGTGGTGGGTTTCCGTTCCGGGCTAGGGTTAGGGTTAGGGAAAGGCAAGGCTTAGGGCCCAGGTGAGGGTACGGAAACGTGGGAGGGTCAGGCTACGTGCTGACGCACACGTCAGTGCCATCGTACAGGCCAGGAATAGGCTACGGCTTGGGGGTTAGTGTAGGGCTGGTGGTGGGTTTCCGTTCCGGGCTAGGGTTAGTGTTAGGGAAGAGCAAGGCTTAGGGCATAGGTGAGGGTACGGAAACGTGGGAGGGTCAGGCTACGTGCTGACACATTGGTCAGTGCCAGCGTACGGGCCAGGAGTAGGCTATGGCTTGTGGGTTAGGTGTAGGGCTTGTGGTGTGTTTCTGTCCCGTACTAGGGTTAGGGTTAGGGAACGGCAAGGCTTAGGGCACAGGTGACGTAATGGTAACGTGGGAAGGTCAGGCTACATGCTGACGCACAGGTCAGTGCCAGCGTATGGACCACGAGTAGGCTATGGCTTGGGGGTAAGGTGTAGGGCTTGTGGTGGGTTTCCGTTCCGGGCTAGGGATAGGATTAGGGAATGGCAAGGTTTAGGGCACAGGTGAGGGTACAGCAACGTGGCAGGTTCAGGATACGTTCTGACGCACGGGTCAGTGCCAGCGTATGGACCAGGAGTAGGCTACAGTTGGGGGTAAGGTGTAGGGCTGTTGGTGGGTTTCCATTCCGGGCTACAGTTAGGGTTAGGGAACGGCAAAGCTTAGGGCACACGTGAGGGTACGGAAACGAGGGAGGTTCAGGCTACGTGATGACGCACGTGTCTGTGCCAGCGTACCGGCCAGGAGTAGGCTACGGTATGGTGGTTAGGTGTAGAGCTGGTGGTCGGTTTCCATTCCAGGCTAGGGTTAGTGTTAGGGAACAGCAAGGCTTAGGGCACAGGTGAGGGTACGGAAACGTGGGAGGGTCAGGCTACGTGCTGACGCACGGGTCAGTGCCAGCGTACGGGCCAGGAGTAGGCTACGGCTTGGGGGTAAGTTGTAGGGCTGGTGGTGGGTTTCCGTTCCAGGCTAGGGTTAGGGTTAGGGAACGGCAAGGCTTAGGGCACAGCTGAGGGTACAGAAACGTGGGAGGGTCAGGCTACGTGCTGATGCACGGCTCAGTGGCAGCGTACCGGCCAGGAGTAGGCTACGGCATATGGTAAGGTGCAGGGCTGGTGGTGGGATTCCTTTCCGGTCTAGGGTTAGGGTTAGGGAACGGCAAGTCTTAGGGCTCAGGTAAGAGTACAGGAAAGTGGGAGGGTCAGGCTACGTGCTGACGCACGGGTCAGTGCCAGTGTACGGGCCAGGTGTAGGCTACGGCTTGTGGGTAAGGTTTAGGGCTGGTGGTGGGTTTCCGTTCCGGGCTAGGGTTAGGGTTAGGGAAGAGAAAGGCTTAGGGCACAGGTGAGGGTACGGAAACGTGGGAGGGTCAGGCTACGTGCTGACGCACGGTCAGTGCCAGCGTATGGGCCAGGAGTAAGCCACGGCTTGTGGGTTAAGATTAGGGATGGTGGTGGGTTTCCGTTTCGGGCTAGGGTTAGAGTTAGGGAACGACAAGCCTTAGGGCACAGGTGAGGGTACGGGAACATGGGAGGGTCAGGCTACATGCTGAAGCACGTGTCAGTGCCAGCGTACGGGCCAGGAATATGCTACGGCATACGGTAATGTGTAGGGCTGGTTGTGGGATTCCGTTCCGGCTTGGGTTATGGTTAATGAACGGCAAGGCTTAGGGCACAGGTGAGGGTACGGAAACGTGGGAGGGTCAGGCTTCATGCTGATGCCCGTGTCAGTGCCAGCGTACCGGCCAGGAGTAGACTACGGCGTAGGGTAATGTGTAGGGCTGTTTCCCTTTCGGGCTACAGTTAGGGTTAGGGAATGGCAAAGCGTAGGGCACAGGTGAGGTTACGGAAACGAGGGAGGTTCAGGCTACATGCTGATGCACGTGTCAGTGCCAGCGTACCGGCGAGGAGTAGGCTACGGCTTGGTGGTTAGGTGTAGGCTTGGTGGTGTGTTTCCGTTCCAGGCTAGGGTTAGTGTTAGGGAACAGCAAGGCTTAGGGCACAGGTGAGGGTACGGAAATGTGGGATGGTCAGGCTACGTGCTGACGCACAGGTCAGTGCCAGCGTACGGGCCAGGAGTAGGCTATGGCTTGGGGGTTAGTTGTAGGGCTGGTGGTGTGTTTCCGTTCCGTACTAGGGTTAGAGTTAGGGAACGGCAAGGCTTAGGGCACAGGTGAGGTTACGGTAATGTGGGAAGTTCAGGCTACGTGCTGACGCACAGGTCAGTGCCAGCGTATGGACCAGGAGTAGGCTACGGCTTGGGGGTAAGGTGTAGGGCTGGTGGTGGGTTTCCGTTCCTGGCTAAGATTAGGGTAAGGGAACGGCAAGGCTTAGGGCACAGGTGAGGGTACAGAAACGTGGGAGGGTCAGGCTATGTGGTGATGCATGGGTCAGTGCCAGCGTACCGGCTAGGAGTAGGCTACGGCTTGGGGGTTAGGTGTAGGGCTGGTGGTGGGTTTCCGTTCCGCGCTAGGGTTAGGGTTAGGGAATTGCAAGGCTTAGGGCACAGGTGAGGGTACGGAAACGTGGGAGGGTCAGGCTACATGCTTACGCACGGGTCAGTGCGAGCGTACGGGCGAGGAGTAGGCTACCCAGTAGGGAAAGGTTTAGGGCTGGTGGTGGGTTTCGGTTCCGGGCTAGGTTTAGGGTTAGGGAACGTCAAGGCTTAGGGCACAGGTGAGGGTACGGAAACGTGGGAGGGTCAGGCTACGTGCTGACGCACGGGTCAGTGCCAGCAGATGGGCCAGGTGTAGGCTACGGCGTAGGTTAAGGTGTAGGGCTGGTGGTGGGTTTCTGTTCCGGGCTACGGTTAGGATTAGGGAAAGGCAAAGCTTAGGGCACTGGTGAGGGTACGGAATCGTGGGAGGTTCAGGCTACGTGATGATCCACAGGTCAGTGCGAGCGTACCAACCAGGAGTAGGCTACGGCTTGTTGGTTAGGTGTAGGGCTGTTGGTGGGTTTCCGTTCCAGGCTAGGGTTAGTGTTAGGGAACAGCAAGGCTTAGGGCACAGGTGAGGGTACGGAAACGTGGGAGGGGCAGGCTATGTGCTGACGCACGGGTCAGTGCCAGCGTACGGGCCAGCATTAGGCTATGGCTTGGGGGTTAGGTGTAGGGCTTGTGGTGTGTTTCGGTTCCGTACTAGGGTTAGGGTTAGGGAACGGCAAGGCTTAGGGCACAGGTGAGGGTACGGTAATGTGGGAAGTTCAGGCTACGTGCTGACGCACAGGTCAGTGCCAGCGTATGGATCAGGAGTAGGCTATGGCTTGGGGGTAAGGTTTAGGGCTGGTGTTGGGTTTCCATTCCGGGCTAGGGTTAGGGTTAGGGAACGGCAAGGCTTAGGGCACAGGTGAGGGTACGGAAACGTGGGAGGGTCAGGCTACGTGCTGATGAAAGGGTCAGTGCCTGCGTATGGGCCAGGAATAGGCTACGGTGTAGGGAAAGGTGTAGGGCTGGTGGTGGGTTTCCGTTCCGGGCTAGGGTTAGGGTTAGGGTTAGGGAATGGCAAGGCTTAGGGCACAGGTGTGGGTCCGCAAACGTGGGAGGGTCATGCTACGTGCTGACGCACGGGTCAGTGCCAGCGTTAGGTCCAGGAGTAGCCTACGGCTTGGGGGTAAGGTGTAGGGCTGGTGGTGGGTTTTCGTTCCGGACTAGGGTTAGGGTTAGGGAACGGCAACGCTTAGGGCACAGGTGAGGGTACGGAAACGTGTGAGGGTCAGGCTACGTGCTGACGCATGGGTCAGTGCCATCGTACGGGCCAGGAGTAGGCTACGGCGTAGGGTAAAGTTTAGGGCTGCTGGTGGGTTTCCGTTCCTCGCTAGGGTTAGGGTGAGGGAACGGCAAGGCTTAGGGCACAGGTGAGGGTACGGAAACGTGTGAGGGTCAGGCTACGTGCTGACTCACGTGTCAGTGCCAGCGTACGGGCCAGGAGTAGGCTATGGCGTATGGTGAGGTGTAGGGCTTGTGGTGGGTTTTCGATCCGGGCTAGTGTTAGGGTTAGGGAACGGCAAGGCTTAGGGCACAGGTGAGGGTACGGAAACCTGTGAGGGTCAGGCTACATGCTGACGCACGTGTCAGTGCCAGCGTACGGGCCAGGAATATGCTACGGCATACGGTAATGTGTAGGGCTGGTGGTGGGATTCCGTTCCGTCTTGGGTTATGGTTAGTGAACGGCAAGGCTTATGGCACAGGTGAGGGTATGGAAACGTGGGAGGGTCAGGCTTCATGCTGATGCATGTGTCAGTGCCAGCGTACCGGCCAGGAGTAGACTACGGCGTAGGGTAATGTGTAGGGCTGTTTCCCTTTCGGGCTACAGTTAGGGTTAGGGAATGGCAAAGCGTAGGGCACAGGTGAGGTTACGGAAACGAGGGAGGTTCAGGCTACATGCTGATGCACGTGTCAGTGCCAGCGTACCGGCGAGGAGTAGGCTACGGCTTGGTGGTTAGGTGTAGGCTTGGTGGTGTGTTTCCGTTCCAGGCTAGGGTTAGTGTTAGGGAACAGCAAGGCTTAGGGCACAGGTGAGGGTACGGAAATGTGGGATGGTCAGGCTACGTGCTGACGCACAGGTCAGTGCCAGCGTACGGGCCAGGAGTAGGCTATGGCTTGGGGGTTAGTTGTAGGGCTGGTGGTGTGTTTCCGTTCCGTACTAGGGTTAGAGTTAGGGAACGGCAAGGCTTAGGGCACAGGTGAGGGTACGGAAACGTGGGAGGGTCAGGCTTCGTGCTGATGCACGGGTCATTGCCACCGTATGGGCCAGGAGTAGGCTACGGCTTTTGGGTAAGTTTTGGGGCTGGTGGTGGGTTTCTGTTCTGGGCTAGGGTTAGGGTTAGGAAACGGCAAGGCTTAGGGCACAGGTGAGGGTACGGAAACGTGGGAGGGTCAGGCTACGTGCTGACACACGGGTCAGTGCCAGTGTACAGGCCAGGAATAGGCTACGGCGTAGGGTAAGCTGTAGGGTTCGTGGTGGGTTTCCGTTCCGGACTAGGGTTAGGGTTAGGGAAAGGCAAGGCTTAGGGCACAGGTGAGGTTACAGAAAAGTGGGAGGGTCAGGCTATGTGTTGACGCACGTTTCAGTGCCAGCATACGGGCCAGGAGTAGGCTACGGCTTGGGGGTAACCTGTAGGGCTGGTGGTGGGTTTCCGTTCCGGGCTAGGGTTAGGGTTAGGGAACGGCAAGGCTTAGGGCACAGGTGAGGGTATGGTAACGTGGGAGGGTCAGGCTACATGCTGACGCACGGGTCAGTGCCAGCGTTCGGGCCAGGAGTAGGCTATGTCTTGGGGGTTAGGTGTAGGGCTGGTGGTGTGTTTCCGTTCCGTACTAGGTTTAGGGTTAGGGAACGGCAAGGCTTAGGGCACAGGTGAGGTTACGGTAATGTGGGAAGTTCAGGCTACATGCTGACGCACAGGTCAGTGCCAGCGTATGGGCCAGGAGTAGGCTACGGCTTGGGGGTAAGATGTAGGGCTGGTGGTGGGTTTCCGTTCCAGGCTAGGGTTAGGGTTAGGGAACGGCAAGGCTTAGGGCACAGGTGAGGGTACGGAAACGTGGGAGTGTCTGGCTACGTGCTGATGAAAGTGTCAGTGCCTGTGTAGGGGCCAGGAATAGGCTACGTCGTAGGGAAAGTTGTAGGGCTGGTGGTGGGTTTCCGTTCCGGGCTAGGGTTAGGGTTAGGGAATGGCAAGGCTTAGGGCACAGGTGAGGGTCCGCAAACGTGGGAGGGTCATGCTACGTGCTGACGCACGGGTCAGTGCCAGCGTTAGGTCCAGGAGTAGCCTACGGCTTGGGGGTAAGGTGTAGGGCTGGTGGTGGGTTTTCGTTCCGGACTAGGGTTAGGGTTAGGGAACGGCAACGCTTAGGGCACAGGTGAGGGTACGGAAACGTGTGAGGGTCAGGCTACGTGCTGACGCATGGGTCAGTGCCATCGTACGGGCCAGGAGTAGGCTACGGCGTAGGGTAAAGTTTAGGGCTGCTGGTGGGTTTCCGTTCCTCGCTAGGGTTAGGGTGAGGGAACGGCAAGGCTTAGGGCACAGGTGAGGGTACGGAAACGTGTGAGGGTCAGGCTACGTGCTGACTCACGTGTCAGTGCCAGCGTACGGGCCAGGAGTAGGCTATGGCGTATGGTGAGGTGTAGGGCTTGTGGTGGGTTTTCGATCCGGGCTAGTGTTAGGGTTAGGGAACGGCAAGGCTTAGGGCACAGGTGAGGGTACGGAAACCTGTGAGGGTCAGGCTACATGCTGACGCACGTGTCAGTGCCAGCGTACGGGCCAGGAATATGCTACGGCATACGGTAATGTGTAGGGCTGGTGGTGGGATTCCGTTCCGTCTTGGGTTATGGTTAGTGAACGGCAAGGCTTATGGCACAGGTGAGGGTATGGAAACGTGGGAGGGTCAGGCTTCATGCTGATGCATGTGTCAGTGCCAGCGTACCGGCCAGGAGTAGACTACGGCGTAGGGTAATGTGTAGGGCTGTTTCCCTTTCGGGCTACAGTTAGGGTTAGGGAATGGCAAAGCGTAGGGCACAGGTGAGGTTACGGAAACGAGGGAGGTTCAGGCTACATGCTGATGCACGTGTCAGTGCCAGCGTACCGGCGAGGAGTAGGCTACGGCTTGGTGGTTAGGTGTAGGCTTGGTGGTGTGTTTCCGTTCCAGGCTAGGGTTAGTGTTAGGGAACAGCAAGGCTTAGGGCACAGGTGAGGGTACGGAAATGTGGGATGGTCAGGCTACGTGCTGACGCACAGGTCAGTGCCAGCGTACGGGCCAGGAGTAGGCTATGGCTTGGGGGTTAGTTGTAGGGCTGGTGGTGTGTTTCCGTTCCGTACTAGGGTTAGAGTTAGGGAACGGCAAGGCTTAGGGCACAGGTGAGGGTACGGAAACGTGGGAGGGTCAGGCTTCGTGCTGATGCACGGGTCATTGCCACCGTATGGGCCAGGAGTAGGCTACGGCTTTTGGGTAAGTTTTGGGGCTGGTGGTGGGTTTCTGTTCTGGGCTAGGGTTAGGGTTAGGAAACGGCAAGGCTTAGGGCACAGGTGAGGGTACGGAAACGTGGGAGGGTCAGGCTACGTGCTGACACACGGGTCAGTGCCAGTGTACAGGCCAGGAATAGGCTACGGCGTAGGGTAAGCTGTAGGGTTCGTGGTGGGTTTCCGTTCCGGACTAGGGTTAGGGTTAGGGAAAGGCAAGGCTTAGGGCACAGGTGAGGTTACAGAAAAGTGGGAGGGTCAGGCTATGTGTTGACGCACGTTTCAGTGCCAGCATACGGGCCAGGAGTAGGCTACGGCTTGGGGGTAACCTGTAGGGCTGGTGGTGGGTTTCCGTTCCGGGCTAGGGTTAGGGTTAGGGAACGGCAAGGCTTAGGGCACAGGTGAGGGTATGGTAACGTGGGAGGGTCAGGCTACATGCTGACGCACGGGTCAGTGCCAGCGTTCGGGCCAGGAGTAGGCTATGTCTTGGGGGTTAGGTGTAGGGCTGGTGGTGTGTTTCCGTTCCGTACTAGGTTTAGGGTTAGGGAACGGCAAGGCTTAGGGCACAGGTGAGGTTACGGTAATGTGGGAAGTTCAGGCTACATGCTGACGCACAGGTCAGTGCCAGCGTATGGGCCAGGAGTAGGCTACGGCTTGGGGGTAAGATGTAGGGCTGGTGGTGGGTTTCCGTTCCAGGCTAGGGTTAGGGTTAGGGAACGGCAAGGCTTAGGGCACAGGTGAGGGTACGGAAACGTGGGAGTGTCTGGCTACGTGCTGATGAAAGTGTCAGTGCCTGTGTAGGGGCCAGGAATAGGCTACGTCGTAGGGAAAGTTGTAGGGCTGGTGGTGGGTTTCCGTTCCGGGCTAGGGTTAGGGTTAGGGAATGGCAAGGCTTAGGGCACAGGTGAGGGTCCGCAAACGTGGGAGGGTCAGGCTACGTGCTGACGCACTGGTCAGTGCCAGCGTAAGGTCCAGGAGTAGCCTACGGCTTGGGGGTAAGTTGTAGGGCTGGTGGTGGGTTTCCGTTCCTGGCTAGGATTAGGGTTAGGGAACGGCAAGGCTTAGGGCACAGGTGAGGGTACAGAAACGTGGGAGGGTCAGGCTATGTGCTGATGCATGGGTCAGTGCCAGCGTACCGGCTAGTAGTAGGATACGGCTTGGGGGTTATGTGTAGGGCTGGTGGTGGGTTTCTGTTCCGGACTAGGTTTAGGGTTAGGGAACGGTAAGGCTTAGGACACATGTGAGGGTACTGAAATGTGTGAGGGTCAGGCTACGTGCTGACGCACGTGTCAGAGCCAGCGTACGGGCCAGGAGTAGGCTGCGGCGTAGGGTAAGGTGTAGGGCTGCTGGTGGATTTCAGTTCCTGGCTAGGGTTATGGTGAGGGAACGGCAAGGCTTAGGGCACAGGTGAGGGTACGGAAACATGGGAGAGTCAGGCTACGGGCTGCCTCACGGGTCAGTGCCATCGTACGGGCCAGGAGTGGGCTACGGCGTATGGTAAGGTTTAGGGCTTCTTGTGGGTTTCCGTTCCTGGCTAGGGTTAGGGTTAGGGTACGGCAAGGCTTAGGGCACAGGTGAGGGTACAGAAACGTGGGAGGGTCAGGCTACGTGCTGACGCACGGGTCAGTGTCAGCGTACGTGCCAGGAGTAGGCTACGGTGTAGGGTAAGGTGTAGGGCTGGTGGTGGTTTTCTGTTCCAGGCTACGGTTAGTGTTAGGGAACAGCAAGGCTTAGGGCACAGGTGAGGGTACGGAAACGTGGGAGGGTCAGGCTACGTGCTGACGCACGGGCCAGTGCCAGCGTACCGGCCAGGAGTAGGCTACGGCTTGGGGGTTAGGTGTAGGGCTGGTGGTGGGTTTCCCTTCCAGGCT
This sequence comes from Mesoplodon mirus, assembly GCF_964341445.2. Taxonomy (NCBI): domain Eukaryota; kingdom Metazoa; phylum Chordata; class Mammalia; order Artiodactyla; family Ziphiidae; genus Mesoplodon; species Mesoplodon mirus. The sequence continues at coordinate 183,643 of NW_028295338.1, forward strand.
AGGGTTAGTGTTAGGGAACAGCAAGGCTTAGGGCACAGGGGAGGGTACGGAAACGTGGGAGGGTCAGGCTACATGCTGACGCATGGGTCAGTGCCAGCGTACTGGCCAGGAGTAGGCTATGGCTTGGGGGTTAGGTGTAGGGCTTGTGGTGTGTTTCCCTTCCGTACTAGTGTTAGGGTTAAGGAACGGCAAGGCTTAGGGCACAGGTGACGTTACGGTAATGTGGGAAGGTCAGGCTACGTGCTGACGCACATGTCATTGCCAGCGTATGGACCAGGAATAGGCTACGGCTTGGGGGTAAGGTGTAGAGCTGGTGGTCGGTTTCCGTTCTGGACTAGGTTTAGGGTTAGGGTACGGCAAGGCTTAGGGCACAGGTGATGGTCCGCAAACGTGGGAGGGTCAGGCTACGTGCTGATGCAAGGGTCAGTGCCAGCATAAGGTCCAGGAATAGGCTACGGCTTTGGGGTAAGTTGTAGGGCTGGTGGTGGGTTTCCGTACTGGGCTAGGGATAGGGTTAGGGAACGGCAAGGCTTAGGGCACAGGTGAGGGTCCACAAACGTGGGAGGGTCAGGCTTCGTGCTGATGCACGGGTCTGTGCCAGCGTACGGGCCAGAAGTAGGATACGGCTTGGGGCTAAGGTGTAGGGCTGGTGGTGGGTTTCCGTTCCGGGCTACGGTTAGGTTTATGGAATGGCAAGGCTTAGGGCACAGGTGAGGGTACGGCAACGTGGGAGCGTCAGGCTACGTGAAGATGCACGTGTCAGTGCCAGCGTACTGGCCAGTAGTAAGCTACGGCTTGGGGGTTAGGTGTAGGGCTGATGGTGGGTTTCCGTTCCGCGCTAGGGTTAGGGTTACAGAACGGCAAGGCTTAGGGCACAGGTGAGGGTACGGAAACGTGGGAGGTTCAGGCTACATGCTGACGCAAGGATCAGTGCCACCGTACAGGCCAGGAGTAGGCTACGGCGTAGGTTATGGTGTAGGGCTGGTGGTGGGTTTCCGTTCCGGGCTAGGGTTAGGGTTAGGGAACGGTAAGGCTTAGGGCACAGATGAGGGTACGGAAACGTGGGAGGGTCAGGCTACGTGCTGATGAAAGGGTCAGTGCCTGCGTACGGGCCAGGAATAGGCTACGGCTTGGGGTAAGGTGTAGGGCTGGTGGTGGTTTTCTGTTCCGGGCTAGGGTTAGGGTTAGGGAACGGCAAGGCTTAGGGCACAGGTGAGGTTACGGAAACGTGGGAGGGTCAGGCTACATGCTGACACACGGGTCAGTGCCAGCGTACGGGCCAGGACTAGGCTACGGCATACGATAAGGTGTAGAGCTGGTGGTGAGATTCCGTGCCGGGCTAGGGTTAGGGTTAGGGAACGACAAGGCTTAGGGCACAGGTGAGCGTACGGTAACATGGGAGGGTCAGGCTACGTGCTGAAGCACAGGTCAGTGCCCGCGTACGGGCCAGGTGTAGGCTACGGCATAGAGTAATGTGTAGGGCAGGTGGTGGGTTTCCGTTCCGGGCTAGGGTTAGGGTTAGTGAACGGCAAGGCTTAGGGCACAGGTGAGGGTACGGAAACGTGGGAGGGTCAGTCTAATTGCTGATGAAAGGGTCAGTGCCTGCGTATGAGCCAGGAATAGGCTACGGCGTAGGGAAAGGTGTAGGGCTGGTGGTGGGTTTCGGTTCCGGGCTAGGGTTAGGGTTAGGGAACGGCAAGGCTTAGGGCACAGGAGAGTGTCCGCAAACGTGGGAGGGTCAGGCTTCGTGCTCACGCACGGGTCTGTGCCAGCGTACGGGCCAGGAGTAGGCTACGGCTTAGGGGTAAGCTGTAGGGCTGGTGGTGGGTTTCCGTTCCGGGCTACGGTTAGGGTTAGGGAACGGCAAGGCTTAGGGCACAGGTGAGGGTACGGAAACGTGGGAGGGTCAGGCTACGTGATGATGCACGGGTCAGTGTCAGCGTACTGGCCAGGAGTAAGCTACGGGTTGGAGGTTAGGTGTAGGGCTGGTGGTGGGTTTCCGTTCCGGGCTAGGGTTAGGGTTACGGACCGGCAAGGCTTAGGGCAGAGATGAGGGTACGGAAACGTGGGAGGGTCTGGCTACGTGCTGATGAAATTGTCAGTGCCTGCGTACGGGCCAGGAATAGGTTACGGCATAGGGAAAGGTTTAGGGCTGGTGGTGGGTTTCCGTTCCGGGCTAGGGTTAGGGTTAGGGAACGGCAAGGCTTACAGCACAGGTGAGGGTACGGAAACGTGAGAGGGTTAGGCTACGTGCTGACACACAGTTCAGTGCCAGCGTACGGGCCAGGAGTAGGCTACGGCGTAGGGTAAGGTGTAGGGCTGGTGGTGGGTTTCCATTCATGGGCTAGGGTTAGGGTTAGGAAACGCCAAGGCTTAGGGCCCAGGTGAGGGTACGGAAACGTGGGAGGGTCAGACTACGTGCTGACGCATGGGTCAGTGCCAGCGTACCGGCAAGGTGTAGGCTACAGCGTAGGGAAAGTTTTAGGGCTAGTGGTGGGTTTCCGTTCAGGGCTAGGGTTAGGGTTAGGGAACGGCAAGGCTTATGGCACAGGTGAGGGTACGGAAACGTGGGAGGGTCAGGCTACGTGCTGACGCACGGGTCAGTGCCAGCGTACCGGCCAGGAGTAGGCTACGGCTTGGTGGTTAGGTGTAGGTCTGATGGTGTGTTTCCGTTCCAGGCTAGGGTTAGTGTTAGGGAACAGCAAGTCTTAGGGCACAGGTGAGGGTACAGAAACGTGGGAGGGTCAGGCTAAGTGCTGACGCACGGGTCAGTGCCAGCGTACGGGCCAGGAGTAGGCTACGGCTTGGGGGTTAGGTGTAGGGCTTTTGGTGTGTTTCCTTTCCGTACTAGGGTTAGGGTTAGGGAACGGCAAGGCTTAGGGCACAGGTGAGGGTACGGTAATGTGGGAAGTTCAGGCTACGTGGTGACGCACAGGTCATTGCCAGCGTATGGACCAGGAGTAGGCTACGGCTTGGGGGTAAGGTTTAGGGCTGGTGGTGGGTTTCCGTTCCGGGCTAGGGTTAGGGTTAGGGAACGGCAAGGCTTAGGGCACAGGTGATGGTACGGAAACGTGGGAGGGTCAGGCTACGTGCTGATGAAAGGGTCAGTGCCTGCGTACGGGCCAGGAATAGGCTACGGCGTAGGGAAAGGTGTAGGGCTGGTGGTGGGTTTCCGTTCCGGGCTAGGGTTAGTGTTAGGGAATGGCAAGGCTTAGGGCACAGGTGATGGTCCGCAAACGTGGGAGGGTCAGGCTACGTGCTGACGCACGGGTCAGTGCCAGCATAAGGTCCAGGAATAGGCTACGGCTTTGGGGTAAGTTGTAGGGCTGGTGGTGGGTTTCCGTTCCGGGCTAGGCTTAGGGTTAGGGAACGGCAAGGCTTAGGGCACAGGTGAGGGTCCACAAACTTGGGAGGGTCAGGCTTCGTGCTGACGCACGGGTCTGTGCCAGCGTACGGGCCAGGAGTAGGCTACGGCGTAGGGTAAGGTGTAGGGCTGGTGGTGGGTTTCCGTTCCGGGCTAGGGTTAGGGTTATGGAACGGAAAGGCTTAGGGCACAGGTGAGGGTACGGAAACGTGGGAGGGTCAGGCTACGTGCTGACCCATGTGTCAGAGCCAGCATACGGGCCAGGAGTAGGCTACTGCTTGGGGGTAAGGTATAGGGCTGGTGGTGGGTTTCCGTTCTGGGCTAGGGTTAGGGTTAGGGAATGGCAAGGCTTAGGGCACAGGTGAGGGTACGGAAAAGTGGGAGGGTCAGGCTACATGCTGACGCACGGGTCAGTGCCAGCGTACGGGCCAGGAATAGGCTACGGCGTAGGGTAAAGTGTAGGGCTGGTGGTGGTTTTCCGTTCAGGGCTAGGGTTAGGGTTAGGGAACGGCAAGGCTTAGGGCACAGGTGAGGATACAGAAACGTGGGAGGGTCAGGCTACGTGCTGACGCACGGGTCAGTGCAATCGTACCGGCCAGGAGTAGGCTACGGCTTGGGGTTTAGGTGTAGGGCTGGTGGTGGGTTTCTGTACCGGGCTAGGGTTAGGGTTAGAGAACGGCAAGGCTTAGGGCAAAGGTGATGGTACGGAAACGTGGGAGGGTCAGGCTACGTGCAGACGCACGGGTCAGTGCCAGCGTACGGGCCATAAGTAGGCTATGGCTTGGAGGTTAGGTGTAGGGCTGGTGGTGGTTTTCCGTTCTGTACTAGGGTTAGGGTTAGGGAACAGCAAGGCTTACGGCACAGGTGAAGGTACGGAAATGTGGGAAGTTCAGGCTACGTGCTGACGCACAGGTCAGTGCCAGCGTTCGGGCCAGGAGTAGGCTACGGCATAGGGTAAGGTGTAGGGCTTGTGGTGGGTTTCCGTTCCGGGCTAGGGTTAGTGTTAGGGAACGGAAAGGCTTAGGGCCCAGGTGAGGGTACGGAAACGTGTGGGGGTCAGACTACATGCTGACGCACGGGTCAGTGCCAGCGTACGGGCCAGGAGTAGGCTACGGCGTAGGGAAAGGTTTAGGGCTGGTGTTGGGTTTCCGTTCCGGACTAGGGTTAGGGTTAGGGAACGGCAAGGCTTAGGGCACAGGGGAGGGTACGGAAACGTGGGAGGGTCAGGCTACGTGCTGACGCACGGGTCAGTGCCAGCGTACGGGCCAGGAATAGGCTACGGCATACATTATGGTGTAGGGCTGGTGGTGGGATTCCGTTCCGGGCTTGGGTTAGAGTTAGGGAAGGCCAAGGCTTAGGGCTTAGCAGAAGGTACGGAAAAGTGGGAGGGTCAGGCTATGTGCTGATGCACGGGTCAGTGCCTGTGTACGGGTCAGGAGTAGGCTATGGCATGGGGGTAAGTTTTAGGGCTGGTGGTGGGTTTCCATACCAGGCTAGGGTTAGTGTTAGGGAACGGCAAGGTTTAGGGCCCAGGTGAGGGTATGGAAACGTGGGGTGTCAGTCTACATGCTGACGCAAAGGGTCAGTGCCAGCATACGGGCCAGGAGTAGGCTACGGCGTAGGGAAAGGTTTAGGGCTGGTGGTGGGTTTCCGTTCCGGGCTAGGGTTAGGGTTAGGGAACGACAAAGCTTAGGGCACAGGTGAGGGTACGGAAACGTGGGAGAGTCAGGCTACGTGCTGACGCACGTGTCAGTGTCAGCGTACAGGCCAGGAGTAGGCTACGCCGTAGGGTAAGGTCTAGGGCTGGTGGTGGTTTTCCGTTCAGGGCTAGGGTTATGGTTAGGGAATGTCAAGGCTTAGGGCACAGGTGAGGGTACGGAAACGTGGGAGGGTCAGGCTACGTGCTTACGCATGGGTCAGTGCCAGCATACGGGCCAGCAGTAGGCTACAGCGCAGGGTAAGGTATAGGGCTGGAGGTGGGTTTCCGTTCTGTGCTAGGGTTAGGGTTAGGGAACGGCAAGGCATAGGGCACAGGTGAGCGTACGGAAACGTGGCAGGGTCAGGCTACTTGCTGACCCACGGGTCAGTGCCAGCGTATGGGCCAGGAGTAGGCTACGGCTTGGGGGTAAGGTGTAGGGCTGGTGGTCCGTTTCCATGCCGGGCTAGGGTTAGGGTTACGGAACGGCAAGGCTTAGGGCACTGGTGAGGGTTACGGAAACGTGGGAGGGTCAGGCTACGTGCTGTCGCACGGGTCAGTGTCCGCGTATGGTCCAGGAGTAGGCTACGGCGTACGGTAATGTGTAGGGCTGGTGGTGGGTTTCCGTTCCGGGCTAGGGTTAGGGTTACGGAACGGCAAGGCTTAGGGCACAGGTGAGGGTACGGAAACATGGGAGCGTCAGGCTACGTGCTGACGCATGGGTCAGTGCCAGCGTACAGGCCAGGAGTAGGCTACGGTATAGGTTAAGGTCTACGGCTGGTGGTGGGTTTCCGTTCCGGGCTAGGGTTAGGGTTAGGGAAAGGCAAGGCTTAGGGCCCAGGTGAGGGTACGGAAACGTGGGAGGGTCAGGCTACGTGCTGACGCACACGTCAGTGCCATCGTACCGGCCAGGAATAGGCTACGGCTTGGGGGTTAGTGTAGGGCTGGTGGTGGGTTTCCGTTCCGGGCTAGGGTTAGTGTTAGGGAAGAGCAAGGCTTAGGGCATAGGTGAGGGTACGGAAACGTGGGAGGGTCAGGCTACGTGCTGACACATTGGTCAGTGCCAGCGTACGGGCCAGGAGTAGGCTATGGCTTGTGGGTTAGGTGTAGGGCTTGTGGTGTGTTTCTGTCCCGTACTAGGGTTAGGGTTAGGGAACGGCAAGGCTTAGGGCACAGGTGACGTAATGGTAACGTGGGAAGGTCAGGCTACATGCTGACGCACAGGTCAGTGCCAGCGTATGGACCACGAGTAGGCTATGGCTTGGGGGTAAGGTGTAGGGCTTGTGGTGGGTTTCCGTTCCGGGCTAGGGATAGGATTAGGGAATGGCAAGGTTTAGGGCACAGGTGAGGGTACAGCAACGTGGCAGGTTCAGGATACGTTCTGACGCACGGGTCAGTGCCAGCGTATGGACCAGGAGTAGGCTACAGTTGGGGGTAAGGTGTAGGGCTGTTGGTGGGTTTCCATTCCGGGCTACAGTTAGGGTTAGGGAACGGCAAAGCTTAGGGCACACGTGAGGGTACGGAAACGAGGGAGGTTCAGGCTACGTGATGACGCACGTGTCTGTGCCAGCGTACCGGCCAGGAGTAGGCTACGGTATGGTGGTTAGGTGTAGAGCTGGTGGTGGGTTTCCATTCCAGGCTAGGGTTAGTGTTAGGGAACAGGAAGGCTTAGGGCACAGGTGAGGGTACGGAAACGTGGGAGGGTCAGGCTACGTGCTGACGCACGGGTCAGTGCCAGCGTACGGGCCAGGAGTAGGCTACGGCTTGGGGGTAAGTTGTAGGGCTGGTGGTGGGTTTCCGTTCCAGGCTAGGGTTAGGGTTAGGGAACGGCAAGGCTTAGGGCACAGCTGAGGGTACAGAAACGTGGGAGGGTCAGGCTACGTGCTGACGCACGGTCAGTGCCAGCGTATGGGCCAGGAGTAAGCCACGGCTTGTGGGTTAAGATTAGGGATGGTGGTGGGTTTCCGTTTCGGGCTAGGGTTAGAGTTAGGGAACGACAAGCCTTAGGGCACAGGTGAGGGTACGGGAACATGGGAGGGTCAGGCTACATGCTGAAGCACAGGTCAGTGCCCGCGTACGGTCCAGGTGTAGGCTACGGCATAGGGTAAGGTGTAGGGCTGGGGGTGGGTTTCCGTTCCGGGCTAGGATTAGGATTAGGTAACGGCAAGGCTTAGGGCACAGGTGAGGTTACGGAATAGTGGGAGGGTCAGGCTACGTGCTGACACACGGCTGAGTGCCAGCATATGGGCCAGGAGCAGGCTACGGCGTGGTGGTAAGGTGTAGGGCTGGTGGTGGGTTTCTGTTCTGGGCTAGGGTTAGTGTTAGGGAACGGCAAGGCTTAGGGCACAGGTGAGGGTAAGGAAAAGTGTGAGCGTCAGGCTACGTGCTGACGCACGTGTCAGTGCCAGCATACCAGCCAGGAGTAGGCTAAGGCTTCGGGGTTAGGTGTAGGGCTGATGGTGGGTTTCCATTCCGGGCTAGGGTTAGGGTTAGGGAACGGTAAGGCTTAGGGCACAGGTGAGGGTATGGAAACGTGGGAGGGTCAGGCTACATGCTGCCGCACGGGTCAGTGCCAGCGTATGGGCCAGGAATAGGCTATGGCTTGGGCGTTAGGTGTAGGGCTCGTGGAGGGTTTCCGTTCCGTACTAGGGATAGGGTTAGGGAACAGCAAGGCTTAGGGAAAAGGTGAGGGTACGGAAATGTGGGAAGGTCAGGCTACGTGCTGACGCACGGGTCAGTGCCAGCGTACGGGACAGGAATAGGCTACGGCGTAGGGTAAGGTATAGGGCTGGTGGTGGGTTTCCGTTTCGGGCTAGGGTTAGGGTTACGGAACGGCAAGGCTTAGGGAACAGGTGAGGGTACGGAAACGTGGGAGGGTCAGGCTACGTGCTGACGCATGGGTCAGTGCCAGCGTTCGGGCCAGGAGAAGGCTACGGCGTAGGGTAAGGTGTAGGGCTGGTGGTGGGTTTCCGTTACAGGCTAGGGTTAGGGTTACGGAACGGCAAGGCTTAGGGCACAGGTGAGGGTACAGAAACGTGGGAGGGTCAGGCTATGTGGTGATGCATGGGTCAGTGCCAGCGTACCGGCTAGGAGTAGGCTACGGCTTGGGGGTTAGGTGTAGGGCTGGTGGTGGGTTTCCGTTCCGCGCTAGGGTTAGGGTTAGGGAATTGCAAGGCTTAGGGCACAGGTGAGGGTACGGAAACGTGGGAGGGTCAGGCTACATGCTTACGCACGGGTCAGTGCGAGCGTACGGGCGAGGAGTAGGCTACCCAGTAGGGAAAGGTTTAGGGCTGGTGGTGGGTTTCGGTTCCGGGCTAGGTTTAGGGTTAGGGAACGTCAAGGCTTAGGGCACAGGTGAGGGTACGGAAACGTGGGAGGGTCAGGCTACGTGCTGACGCACGGGTCAGTGCCAGCAGATGGGCCAGGAGTAGGCTACGGCGTAGGTTAAGGTGTAGGGCTGGTGGTGGGTTTCTGTTCCGGGCTACGGTTAGGATTAGGGAAAGGCAAAGCTTAGGGCACTGGTGAGGGTACGGAATCGTGGGAGGTTCAGGCTACGTGATGATCCACAGGTCAGTGCGAGCGTACCAACCAGGAGTAGGCTACGGCTTGTTGGTTAGGTGTAGGGCTGGTGGTGGGTTTCCCTTCCAGGCTAGGGTTAGTGTTAGGGAACAGCAAGGCTTAGGGCACAGGTGAGGGTACGGAAACGTGGGAGGGGCAGGCTATGTGCTGACGCACGGGTCAGTGCCAGCGTACGGGCCAGCATTAGGCTATGGCTTGGGGGTTAGGTGTAGGGCTTGTGGTGTGTTTCGGTTCCGTACTAGGGTTAGGGTTAGTGAACGGCAAGGCTTAGGGCACAGGTGAGGGTACGGTAATGTGGGAAGTTCAGGCTACGTGCTGACGCACAGGTCAGTGCCAGCGTATGGATCAGGAGTAGGCTATGGCTTGGGGGTAAGGTTTAGGGCTGGTGTTGGGTTTCCATTCCGGGCTAGGGTTAGGGTTAGGGAACGGCAAGGCTTAGGGCACAGGTGAGGGTACGGAAACGTGGGAGGGTCAGGCTACGTGCTGATGAAAGGGTCAGTGCCTGCGTATGGGCCAGGAATAGGCTACGGTGTAGGGAAAGGTGTAGGGCTGGTGGTGGGTTTCCGTTCCGGGCTAGGGTTAGGGTTAGGGTTAGGGAATGGCAAGGCTTAGGGCACAGGTGTGGGTCCGCAAACGTGGGAGGGTCATGCTACGTGCTGACGCACGGGTCAGTGCCAGCGTTAGGTCCAGGAGTAGCCTACGGCTTGGGGGTAACGTGTAGGGCTGGTGGTGGGTTTTCGTTCCGGACTAGGGTTAGGGTTAGGGAACGGCAACGCTTAGGGCACAGGTGAGGGTACGGAAACGTGTGAGGGTCAGGCTACGTGCTGACGCATGGGTCAGTGCCATCGTACGGGCCAGGAGTAGGCTACGGCGTAGGGTAAAGTTTAGGGCTGCTGGTGGGTTTCCGTTCCTCGCTAGGGTTAGGGTGAGGGAACGGCAAGGCTTAGGGCACAGGTGAGGGTACGGAAACGTGGGAGGGTCAGGCTACGTGCTGACTCACGTGTCAGTGCCAGCGTACGGGCCAGGAGTAGGCTATGGCGTATGGTGAGGTGTAGGGCTTGTGGTGGGTTTTCGTTCCAGGCTAGTGTTAGGGTTAGGGAATGGCAAGGCTTAGGGCACAGGTGAGGGTACGGAAACCTGTGAGGGTCAGGCTACATGCTGACGCACGTGTCAGTGCCAGCGTACGGGCCAGGAATATGCTACGGCATACGGTAATGTGTAGGGCTGGTGGTGGGATTCCGTTCCGTCTTGGGTTATGGTTAGTGAACGGCAAGGCTTATGGCACAGGAGAGGGTATGGAAACGTGGGAGGGTCAGGCTTCATGCTGATGCATGTGTCAGTGCCAGCGTACCGGCCAGGAGTAGACTACGGCGTAGGGTAATGTGTAGGGCTGTTTCCCTTTCGGGCTACAGTTAGGGTTAGGGAATGGCAAAGCGTAGGGCACAGGTGAGGTTACGGAAACGAGGGAGGTTCAGGCTACATGCTGATGCACGTGTCAGTGCCAGCGTACCGGCGAGGAGTAGGCTACGGCTTGGTGGTTAGGTGTAGGCTTGGTGGTGTGTTTCCGTTCCAGGCTAGGGTTAGTGTTAGGGAACAGCAAGGCTTAGGGCACAGGTGAGGGTACGGAAATGTGGGATGGTCAGGCTACGTGCTGACGCACAGGTCAGTGCCAGCGTATGGGCCAGGAGTAGGCTATGGCTTGGGGGTTAGTTGTAGGGCTGGTGGTGTGTTTCCGTTCCGTACTAGGGTTAGAGTTAGGGAACGGCAAGGCTTAGGGCACAGGTGAGGTTACGGTAATGTGGGAAGTTCAGGCTACGTGCTGACGCACAGGTCAGTGCCAGCGTATGGACCAGGAGTAGGCTACGGCTTGGGGGTAAGGTGTAGGGCTGGTGGTGGGTTTCCGTTCCTGGCTAAGATTAGGGTAAGGGAACGGCAAGGCTTAGGGCACAGGTGAGGGTACAGAAACGTGGGAGGGTCAGGCTATGTGGTGATGCATGGGTCAGTGCCAGCGTACCGGCTAGGAGTAGGCTACGGCTTGGGGGTTAGGTGTAGGGCTGTTGGTGGGTTTCCGTTCCGCGCTAGGGTTAGGGTTAGGGAACTGCAAGGCTTAGGGCACAGGTGAGGGTACGGAAACTTGGGAGGGTCAGGCTACATGCTTACGCACGGGTCAGTGCGAGCGTACGGGCGAGGAGTAGGCTACCCAGTAGGGAAAGGTTTAGGGCTGGTGGTGGGTTTCTGTTCCGGGCTAGGTTTAGGGTTAGGGAACGTCAAGGCTTAGGGCACAGGTGAGGGTACGGAAACGTGGGAGGGTCAGGCTACGTGCTGACGCACGGGTCAGTGCCAGCAGATGGGCCAGGAGTAGGCTACGGCGTAGGTTAAGGTTTAGTGCTGGTGGTGGGTTTCTGTTCCGGGCTACGGTTAGGATTAGGGAAAGGCAAAGCTTAGGGCACTGGTGAGGGTACGGAATCGTGGGAGGTTCAGGCTACTTGAGGACCCACAGGTCAGTGCCAGTGTACCAACCAGGAGTAGGCTACGACTTGTTGGTTAGGTGTAGGGCTGGTGGTGGGTTTCCGTTCCAGGCTAGGGTTAGTGTTAGGGAACGGCAAGGCTTAGGGCACAGGTGAGGGTACGGTAATGTTGGAAGGTCAAGCTACGTGCTGACGTACAGGTCAGTGCCAGCGTATGGACCAGGAGTAGGCTACGGCTTGGGGGTAAGGTGTAGGGCTTGTGGTGCTTTTCCGTTCAGGGCTAGGGTTAGGGTTAGGGAACGGCAAGGCTTAGGGCACAGGTGAGGGTACGGCAACGTGGCAGGGTCAGGATACGTTCTGACGCACGGGTCAGTGCCAGCGTATGGACCAGGAGTAGGCTACGGCATGTGGGTAAGGTGTAGGGCTGGTGGTGGTTTTCTGTTCTGGGCTAGGGTTAGGGTTAGTGAACGGCAAGGCTTAGGGCACAGGTGAGGTTACGGAAACGTGGGAGTGTCTGGCTACGTGGTGATGAAAGGGTCAGTGCCTGCGTACGATACAGGAATAGGCTACGGTGTATGGAAAGGTGTAGGGCTGGTGTTGGGTTTCCGTTCAGGGCTAGGGTTAGGGTTAGGGAACGGCAAGGCTTAGGGCTCAGGTGAGGTTCCGCAAAGGTGGGAGGGTCAGGCTACGTGCTGACGCACGGGTCAGTTCCAGCGTACGGGCCAGGAGTTGGCTACGGCTTGGGGGTAAGGTGTAGGGCTGGTTGTGGGTTTCCGTTCGAGGCTAGGTTTAGGGTTAGGGAACGGAAAGTCTTAGGGCACAGGTGAGGGTACGGAAACGTGGGAGGGTCAGGCTACGTGCTGACGCACGGGTCAGTGCCAGCGTACGGGCCAGGAGTAGGCTATGACGTAGGGTTAGGTGTAGGGCTGCTGGTGGGTTTCTGTTCCTGTCTAGGGTTAGGGTGAGGGAACGGCAAGGCTTAGGGCACAGGTGAGGGTACGGTAACATTGGAGGGTTAGGCTACGTGGTGAAGCACAGGTGATTACCCACGTATGGGCCAGGTGTAGGCTACGGCATAGGGTAAGGTGTAGGGCTGGTGGTGGGTTTTCATTCCGGGCTAGGGTTAGGGTTAGGGAACGGCAAGGCTTAGGGCACAGGTGACGTTACGGAAACGTGGGAGGGTCAGGGTACGTGCTGACGCATGGGCCAGTGCCAGCATATGGGCCAGGAGTAGGCTACGGCGTGGTGGTAAGTTGTAGGGCTGGTGGTGTGTTTCCGTTCCGGGCTAGGGTTAGGGTTAGGGAACGGCAAGGCTTAGGGCACTGGTGATGGTACGGAAACGTGGGAGGGTCAGGCTACGTGCTGACGCAAGGGTCAGTGCCAGCGTACGGGCCAGGAGTAGGCTACGTCTTGGGGGTAAGGTGTAGGGCTGGTGGTGGGTTTCCGTTCTGGGCTAGGGTTAGGGTAAGGGAACGGCAAGGCTTAGGGCACAGGTGAGGGTACGGAAAAGTGGGAGGGTCAGGCTACTTGCTGACGCACGGGTCAGTGCCAGCGTACAGGCCAGGAGTAGGCTACGGCGTAGGGTAAAGTGTAGGGCTGGTGGTGGTTTTCCGTTCAGGGCTAGGGTTAGTGTTAAGGAACGGCAAGGCTTAGGGCACAGGTGAGGATACAGAAACGTGGGAGGGTCAGGCTACGTGCTGACGCATGGGCCAGTGCAAGCGTACCGGCCAGGAGTAGGCTACGGCTTGGGGTTTAGGTGTAGGGCTGGTGGTGGGTTTCTGTACTGGTCTAGGGTTAGGGTTAGGGAACGGCAAGGCTTAGGGCAAAGGTGATGGTACGGAAACGTGGGAGGGTCAGGGTACGTGCTGACGCACGGGTCAGTGCCAGCGTATGGTTCATAAGTAGGCTATGGCTTGGAGGTTAGTTGTACGGCTGGTGGTGGTTTTCCGTTCCGTACTAGGGTTAGGGTTAGGGAACAGCAATGCTTACGGCACAGGTGAAGGTACGGAAATGTGGGAAGGTCAGGCTACGTGCTGATGCACGGGTCAGTGCCAGCGTTCGGGCCAGGAGTAGGCTACGACATAGGGTAAGGTTTAGGGCTTGTGGTGGGTTTCCGTTCCGGGCTAGGGTTAGGGTTAGGGAAAGGCAAGGCTTAGGGCCCAGGTGAGGGTACGGAAACGTGGGAGGGTCAGGCTACGTGCTGACGCACACGTCAGTGCCATCGTACAGGCCAGGAATAGGCTACGGCTTGGGGGTTAGTGTAGGGCTGGTGGTGGGTTTCCGTTCCGGGCTAGGGTTAGTGTTAGGGAAGAGCAAGGCTTAGGGCATAGGTGAGGGTACGGAAACGTGGGAGGGTCAGGCTACGTGCTGACACATTGGTCAGTGCCAGCGTACGGGCCAGGAGTAGGCTATGGCTTGTGGGTTAGGTGTAGGGCTTGTGGTGTGTTTCTGTCCCGTACTAGGGTTAGGGTTAGGGAACGGCAAGGCTTAGGGCACAGGTGACGTAATGGTAACGTGGGAAGGTCAGGCTACATGCTGACGCACAGGTCAGTGCCAGCGTATGGACCACGAGTAGGCTATGGCTTGGGGGTAAGGTGTAGGGCTTGTGGTGGGTTTCCGTTCCGGGCTAGGGATAGGATTAGGGAATGGCAAGGTTTAGGGCACAGGTGAGGGTACAGCAACGTGGCAGGTTCAGGATACGTTCTGACGCACGGGTCAGTGCCAGCGTATGGACCAGGAGTAGGCTACAGTTGGGGGTAAGGTGTAGGGCTGTTGGTGGGTTTCCATTCCGGGCTACAGTTAGGGTTAGGGAACGGCAAAGCTTAGGGCACACGTGAGGGTACGGAAACGAGGGAGGTTCAGGCTACGTGATGACGCACGTGTCTGTGCCAGCGTACCGGCCAGGAGTAGGCTACGGTATGGTGGTTAGGTGTAGAGCTGGTGGTCGGTTTCCATTCCAGGCTAGGGTTAGTGTTAGGGAACAGCAAGGCTTAGGGCACAGGTGAGGGTACGGAAACGTGGGAGGGTCAGGCTACGTGCTGACGCACGGGTCAGTGCCAGCGTACGGGCCAGGAGTAGGCTACGGCTTGGGGGTAAGTTGTAGGGCTGGTGGTGGGTTTCCGTTCCAGGCTAGGGTTAGGGTTAGGGAACGGCAAGGCTTAGGGCACAGCTGAGGGTACAGAAACGTGGGAGGGTCAGGCTACGTGCTGATGCACGGCTCAGTGGCAGCGTACCGGCCAGGAGTAGGCTACGGCATATGGTAAGGTGCAGGGCTGGTGGTGGGATTCCTTTCCGGTCTAGGGTTAGGGTTAGGGAACGGCAAGTCTTAGGGCTCAGGTAAGAGTACAGGAAAGTGGGAGGGTCAGGCTACGTGCTGACGCACGGGTCAGTGCCAGTGTACGGGCCAGGTGTAGGCTACGGCTTGTGGGTAAGGTTTAGGGCTGGTGGTGGGTTTCCGTTCCGGGCTAGGGTTAGGGTTAGGGAAGAGAAAGGCTTAGGGCACAGGTGAGGGTACGGAAACGTGGGAGGGTCAGGCTACGTGCTGACGCACGGTCAGTGCCAGCGTATGGGCCAGGAGTAAGCCACGGCTTGTGGGTTAAGATTAGGGATGGTGGTGGGTTTCCGTTTCGGGCTAGGGTTAGAGTTAGGGAACGACAAGCCTTAGGGCACAGGTGAGGGTACGGGAACATGGGAGGGTCAGGCTACATGCTGAAGCACGTGTCAGTGCCAGCGTACGGGCCAGGAATATGCTACGGCATACGGTAATGTGTAGGGCTGGTGGTGGGATTCCGTTCCGGCTTGGGTTATGGTTAATGAACGGCAAGGCTTAGGGCACAGGTGAGGGTACGGAAACGTGGGAGGGTCAGGCTTCATGCTGATGCCCGTGTCAGTGCCAGCGTACCGGCCAGGAGTAGACTACGGCGTAGGGTAATGTGTAGGGCTGTTTCCCTTTCGGGCTACAGTTAGGGTTAGGGAATGGCAAAGCGTAGGGCACAGGTGAGGTTACGGAAACGAGGGAGGTTCAGGCTACATGCTGATGCACGTGTCAGTGCCAGCGTACCGGCGAGGAGTAGGCTACGGCTTGGTGGTTAGGTGTAGGCTTGGTGGTGTGTTTCCGTTCCAGGCTAGGGTTAGTGTTAGGGAACAGCAAGGCTTAGGGCACAGGTGAGGGTACGGAAATGTGGGATGGTCAGGCTACGTGCTGACGCACAGGTCAGTGCCAGCGTACGGGCCAGGAGTAGGCTATGGCTTGGGGGTTAGTTGTAGGGCTGGTGGTGTGTTTCCGTTCCGTACTAGGGTTAGAGTTAGGGAACGGCAAGGCTTAGGGCACAGGTGAGGTTACGGTAATGTGGGAAGTTCAGGCTACGTGCTGACGCACAGGTCAGTGCCAGCGTATGGACCAGGAGTATGCTACGGCTTGGGGGTAAGGTGTAGGGCTGGTGGTGGGTTTCCGTTCCTGGCTAAGATTAGGGTAAGGGAACGGCAAGGCTTAGGGCACAGGTGAGGGTACAGAAACGTGGGAGGGTCAGGCTATGTGGTGATGCATGGGTCAGTGCCAGCGTACCGGCTAGGAGTAGGCTACGGCTTGGGGGTTAGGTGTAGGGCTGGTGGTGGGTTTCCGTTCCGCGCTAGGGTTAGGGTTAGGGAATTGCAAGGCTTAGGGCACAGGTGAGGGTACGGAAACGTGGGAGGGTCAGGCTACATGCTTACGCACGGGTCAGTGCGAGCGTACGGGCGAGGAGTAGGCTACCCAGTAGGGAAAGGTTTAGGGCTGGTGGTGGGTTTCGGTTCCGGGCTAGGTTTAGGGTTAGGGAACGTCAAGGCTTAGGGCACAGGTGAGGGTACGGAAACGTGGGAGGGTCAGGCTACGTGCTGACGCACGGGTCAGTGCCAGCAGATGGGCCAGGTGTAGGCTACGGCGTAGGTTAAGGTGTAGGGCTGGTGGTGGGTTTCTGTTCCGGGCTACGGTTAGGATTAGGGAAAGGCAAAGCTTAGGGCACTGGTGAGGGTACGGAATCGTGGGAGGTTCAGGCTACGTGATGATCCACAGGTCAGTGCGAGCGTACCAACCAGGAGTAGGCTACGGCTTGTTGGTTAGGTGTAGGGCTGTTGGTGGGTTTCCGTTCCAGGCTAGGGTTAGTGTTAGGGAACAGCAAGGCTTAGGGCACAGGTGAGGGTACGGAAACGTGGGAGGGGCAGGCTATGTGCTGACGCACGGGTCAGTGCCAGCGTACGGGCCAGCATTAGGCTATGGCTTGGGGGTTAGGTGTAGGGCTTGTGGTGTGTTTCGGTTCCGTACTAGGGTTAGGGTTAGGGAACGGCAAGGCTTAGGGCACAGGTGAGGGTACGGTAATGTGGGAAGTTCAGGCTACGTGCTGACGCACAGGTCAGTGCCAGCGTATGGATCAGGAGTAGGCTATGGCTTGGGGGTAAGGTTTAGGGCTGGTGTTGGGTTTCCATTCCGGGCTAGGGTTAGGGTTAGGGAACGGCAAGGCTTAGGGCACAGGTGAGGGTACGGAAACGTGGGAGGGTCAGGCTACGTGCTGATGAAAGGGTCAGTGCCTGCGTATGGGCCAGGAATAGGCTACGGTGTAGGGAAAGGTGTAGGGCTGGTGGTGGGTTTCCGTTCCGGGCTAGGGTTAGGGTTAGGGTTAGGGAATGGCAAGGCTTAGGGCACAGGTGTGGGTCCGCAAACGTGGGAGGGTCATGCTACGTGCTGACGCACGGGTCAGTGCCAGCGTTAGGTCCAGGAGTAGCCTACGGCTTGGGGGTAAGGTGTAGGGCTGGTGGTGGGTTTTCGTTCCGGACTAGGGTTAGGGTTAGGGAACGGCAACGCTTAGGGCACAGGTGAGGGTACGGAAACGTGTGAGGGTCAGGCTACGTGCTGACGCATGGGTCAGTGCCATCGTACGGGCCAGGAGTAGGCTACGGCGTAGGGTAAAGTTTAGGGCTGCTGGTGGGTTTCCGTTCCTCGCTAGGGTTAGGGTGAGGGAACGGCAAGGCTTAGGGCACAGGTGAGGGTACGGAAACGTGTGAGGGTCAGGCTACGTGCTGACTCACGTGTCAGTGCCAGCGTACGGTCCAGGAGTAGGCTATGGCGTATGGTGAGGTGTAGGGCTTGTGGTGGGTTTTCGATCCGGGCTAGTGTTAGGGTTAGGGAACGGCAAGGCTTAGGGCACAGGTGAGGGTACGGAAACCTGTGAGGGTCAGGCTACATGCTGACGCACGTGTCAGTGCCAGCGTACGGGCCAGGAATATGCTACGGCATACGGTAATGTGTAGGGCTGGTGGTGGGATTCCGTTCCGTCTTGGGTTATGGTTAGTGAACGGCAAGGCTTATGGCACAGGTGAGGGTATGGAAACGTGGGAGGGTCAGGCTTCATGCTGATGCATGTGTCAGTGCCAGCGTACCGGCCAGGAGTAGACTACGGCGTAGGGTAATGTGTAGGGCTGTTTCCCTTTCGGGCTACAGTTAGGGTTAGGGAATGGCAAAGCGTAGGGCACAGGTGAGGTTACGGAAACGAGGGAGGTTCAGGCTACATGCTGATGCACGTGTCAGTGCCAGCGTACCGGCGAGGAGTAGGCTACGGCTTGGTGGTTAGGTGTAGGCTTGGTGGTGTGTTTCCGTTCCAGGCTAGGGTTAGTGTTAGGGAACAGCAAGGCTTAGGGCACAGGTGAGGGTACGGAAATGTGGGATGGTCAGGCTACGTGCTGACGCACAGGTCAGTGCCAGCGTACGGGCCAGGAGTAGGCTATGGCTTGGGGGTTAGTTGTAGGGCTGGTGGTGTGTTTCCGTTCCGTACTAGGGTTAGAGTTAGGGAACGGCAAGGCTTAGGGCACAGGTGAGGGTACGGAAACGTGGGAGGGTCAGGCTTCGTGCTGATGCACGGGTCATTGCCACCGTATGGGCCAGGAGTAGGCTACGGCTTTTGGGTAAGTTTTGGGGCTGGTGGTGGGTTTCTGTTCTGGGCTAGGGTTAGGGTTAGGAAACGGCAAGGCTTAGGGCACAGGTGAGGGTACGGAAACGTGGGAGGGTCAGGCTACGTGCTGACACACGGGTCAGTGCCAGTGTACAGGCCAGGAATAGGCTACGGCGTAGGGTAAGCTGTAGGGTTCGTGGTGGGTTTCCGTTCCGGACAAGGGTTAGGGTTAGGGAAAGGCAAGGCTTAGGGCACAGGTGAGGTTACAGAAAAGTGGGAGGGTCAGGCTATGTGTTGACGCACGTTTCAGTGCCAGCATACGGGCCAGGAGTAGGCTACGGCTTGGGGGTAACCTGTAGGGCTGGTGGTGGGTTTCCGTTCCGGGCTAGGGTTAGGGTTAGGGAACGGCAAGGCTTAGGGCACAGGTGAGGGTATGGTAACGTGGGAGGGTCAGGCTACATGCTGACGCACGGGTCAGTGCCAGCGTTCGGGCCAGGAGTAGGCTATGTCTTGGGGGTTAGGTGTAGGGCTGGTGGTGTGTTTCCGTTCCGTACTAGGTTTAGGGTTAGGGAACGGCAAGGCTTAGGGCACAGGTGAGGTTACGGTAATGTGGGAAGTTCAGGCTACATGCTGACGCACAGGTCAGTGCCAGCGTATGGGCCAGGAGTAGGCTACGGCTTGGGGGTAAGATGTAGGGCTGGTGGTGGGTTTCCGTTCCAGGCTAGGGTTAGGGTTAGGGAACGGCAAGGCTTAGGGCACAGGTGAGGGTACGGAAACGTGGGAGTGTCTGGCTACGTGCTGATGAAAGTGTCAGTGCCTGTGTAGGGGCCAGGAATAGGCTACGTCGTAGGGAAAGTTGTAGGGCTGGTGGTGGGTTTCCGTTCCGGGCTAGGGTTAGGGTTAGGGAATGGCAAGGCTTAGGGCACAGGTGAGGGTCCGCAAACGTGGGAGGGTCATGCTACGTGCTGACGCACGGGTCAGTGCCAGCGTTAGGTCCAGGAGTAGCCTACGGCTTGGGGGTAAGGTGTAGGGCTGGTGGTGGGTTTTCGTTCCGGACTAGGGTTAGGGTTAGGGAACGGCAACGCTTAGGGCACAGGTGAGGGTACGGAAACGTGTGAGGGTCAGGCTACGTGCTGACGCATGGGTCAGTGCCATCGTACGGGCCAGGAGTAGGCTACGGCGTAGGGTAAAGTTTAGGGCTGCTGGTGGGTTTCCGTTCCTCGCTAGGGTTAGGGTGAGGGAACGGCAAGGCTTAGGGCACAGGTGAGGGTACGGAAACGTGTGAGGGTCAGGCTACGTGCTGACTCACGTGTCAGTGCCAGCGTACGGGCCAGGAGTAGGCTATGGCGTATGGTGAGGTGTAGGGCTTGTGGTGGGTTTTCGATCCGGGCTAGTGTTAGGGTTAGGGAACGGCAAGGCTTAGGGCACAGGTGAGGGTACGGAAACCTGTGAGGGTCAGGCTACATGCTGACGCACGTGTCAGTGCCAGCGTACGGGCCAGGAATATGCTACGGCATACGGTAATGTGTAGGGCTGGTGGTGGGATTCCGTTCCGTCTTGGGTTATGGTTAGTGAACGGCAAGGCTTATGGCACAGGTGAGGGTATGGAAACGTGGGAGGGTCAGGCTTCATGCTGATGCATGTGTCAGTGCCAGCGTACCGGCCAGGAGTAGACTACGGCGTAGGGTAATGTGTAGGGCTGTTTCCCTTTCGGGCTACAGTTAGGGTTAGGGAATGGCAAAGCGTAGGGCACAGGTGAGGTTAAGGAAACGAGGGAGGTTCAGGCTACATGCTGATGCACGTGTCAGTGCCAGCGTACCGGCGAGGAGTAGGCTACGGCTTGGTGGTTAGGTGTAGGCTTGGTGGTGTGTT
The DNA here is from genome assembly GCF_964341445.2 of Mesoplodon mirus. Taxonomy (NCBI): domain Eukaryota; kingdom Metazoa; phylum Chordata; class Mammalia; order Artiodactyla; family Ziphiidae; genus Mesoplodon; species Mesoplodon mirus. The sequence goes on from NW_028295338.1 coordinate 203,542, forward strand.
TCCGTTCCAGGCTAGGGTTAGTGTTAGGGAACAGCAAGGCTTAGGGCACAGGTGAGGGTACGGAAATGTGGGATGGTCAGGCTACGTGCTGACGCACAGGTCAGTGCCAGCGTACGGGCCAGGAGTAGGCTATGGCTTGGGGGTTAGTTGTAGGGCTGGTGGTGTGTTTCCGTTCCGTACTAGGGTTAGAGTTAGGGAACGGCAAGGCTTAGGGCACAGGTGAGGGTACGGAAACGTGGGAGGGTCAGGCTTCGTGCTGATGCACGGGTCATTGCCACCGTATGGGCCAGGAGTAGGCTACGGCTTTTGGGTAAGTTTTGGGGCTGGTGGTGGGTTTCTGTTCTGGGCTAGGGTTAGGGTTAGGAAACGGCAAGGCTTAGGGCACAGGTGAGGGTACGGAAACGTGGGAGGGTCAGGCTACGTGCTGACACACGGGTCAGTGCCAGTGTACAGGCCAGGAATAGGCTACGGCGTAGGGTAAGCTGTAGGGTTCGTGGTGGGTTTCCGTTCCGGACTAGGGTTAGGGTTAGGGAAAGGCAAGGCTTAGGGCACAGGTGAGGTTACAGAAAAGTGGGAGGGTCAGGCTATGTGTTGACGCACGTTTCAGTGCCAGCATACGGGCCAGGAGTAGGCTACGGCTTGGGGGTAACCTGTAGGGCTGGTGGTGGGTTTCCGTTCCGGGCTAGGGTTAGGGTTAGGGAACGGCAAGGCTTAGGGCACAGGTGAGGGTATGGTAACGTGGGAGGGTCAGGCTACATGCTGACGCACGGGTCAGTGCCAGCGTTCGGGCCAGGAGTAGGCTATGTCTTGGGGGTTAGGTGTAGGGCTGGTGGTGTGTTTCCGTTCCGTACTAGGTTTAGGGTTAGGGAACGGCAAGGCTTAGGGCACAGGTGAGGTTACGGTAATGTGGGAAGTTCAGGCTACATGCTGACGCACAGGTCAGTGCCAGCGTATGGGCCAGGAGTAGGCTACGGCTTGGGGGTAAGATGTAGGGCTGGTGGTGGGTTTCCGTTCCAGGCTAGGGTTAGGGTTAGGGAACGGCAAGGCTTAGGGCACAGGTGAGGGTACGGAAACGTGGGAGTGTCTGGCTACGTGCTGATGAAAGTGTCAGTGCCTGTGTAGGGGCCAGGAATAGGCTACGTCGTAGGGAAAGTTGTAGGGCTGGTGGTGGGTTTCCGTTCCGGGCTAGGGTTAGGGTTAGGGAATGGCAAGGCTTAGGGCACAGGTGAGGGTCCGCAAACGTGGGAGGGTCAGGCTACGTGCTGACGCACTGGTCAGTGCCAGCGTAAGGTCCAGGAGTAGCCTACGGCTTGGGGGTAAGTTGTAGGGCTGGTGGTGGGTTTCCGTTCCTGGCTAGGATTAGGGTTAGGGAACGGCAAGGCTTAGGGCACAGGTGAGGGTACAGAAACGTGGGAGGGTCAGGCTATGTGCTGATGCATGGGTCAGTGCCAGCGTACCGGCTAGTAGTAGGATACGGCTTGGGGGTTATGTGTAGGGCTGGTGGTGGGTTTCTGTTCCGGACTAGGTTTAGGGTTAGGGAACGGTAAGGCTTAGGACACATGTGAGGGTACTGAAATGTGTGAGGGTCAGGCTACGTGCTGACGCACGTGTCAGAGCCAGCGTACGGGCCAGGAGTAGGCTGCGGCGTAGGGTAAGGTGTAGGGCTGCTGGTGGATTTCAGTTCCTGGCTAGGGTTATGGTGAGGGAACGGCAAGGCTTAGGGCACAGGTGAGGGTACGGAAACATGGGAGAGTCAGGCTACGGGCTGCCTCACGGGTCAGTGCCATCGTACGGGCCAGGAGTGGGCTACGGCGTATGGTAAGGTTTAGGGCTTCTTGTGGGTTTCCGTTCCTGGCTAGGGTTAGGGTTAGGGTACGGCAAGGCTTAGGGCACAGGTGAGGGTACAGAAACGTGGGAGGGTCAGGCTACGTGCTGACGCACGGGTCAGTGTCAGCGTACGTGCCAGGAGTAGGCTACGGTGTAGGGTAAGGTGTAGGGCTGGTGGTGGTTTTCTGTTCCAGGCTACGGTTAGTGTTAGGGAACAGCAAGGCTTAGGGCACAGGTGAGGGTACGGAAACGTGGGAGGGTCAGGCTACGTGCTGACGCACGGGCCAGTGCCAGCGTACCGGCCAGGAGTAGGCTACGGCTTGGGGGTTAGGTGTAGGGCTGGTGGTGGGTTTCCCTTCCAGGCTAGGGTTAGTGTTAGGGAACAGCAAGGCTTAGGGCACAGGGGAGGGTACGGAAACGTGGGAGGGTCAGGCTACATGCTGACGCATGGGTCAGTGCCAGCGTACTGGCCAGGAGTAGGCTATGGCTTGGGGGTTAGGTGTAGGGCTTGTGGTGTGTTTCCCTTCCGTACTAGTGTTAGGGTTAAGGAACGGCAAGGCTTAGGGCACAGGTGACGTTACGGTAATGTGGGAAGGTCAGGCTACGTGCTGACGCACATGTCATTGCCAGCGTATGGACCAGGAATAGGCTACGGCTTGGGGGTAAGGTGTAGAGCTGGTGGTCGGTTTCCGTTCTGGACTAGGTTTAGGGTTAGGGTACGGCAAGGCTTAGGGCACAGGTGATGGTCCGCAAACGTGGGAGGGTCAGGCTACGTGCTGATGCAAGGGTCAGTGCCAGCATAAGGTCCAGGAATAGGCTACGGCTTTGGGGTAAGTTGTAGGGCTGGTGGTGGGTTTCCGTACTGGGCTAGGGATAGGGTTAGGGAACGGCAAGGCTTAGGGCACAGGTGAGGGTCCACAAACGTGGGAGGGTCAGGCTTCGTGCTGATGCACGGGTCTGTGCCAGCGTACGGGCCAGAAGTAGGATACGGCTTGGGGCTAAGGTGTAGGGCTGGTGGTGGGTTTCCGTTCCGGGCTACGGTTAGGTTTATGGAATGGCAAGGCTTAGGGCACAGGTGAGGGTACGGCAACGTGGGAGCGTCAGGCTACGTGAAGATGCACGTGTCAGTGCCAGCGTACTGGCCAGTAGTAAGCTACGGCTTGGGGGTTAGGTGTAGGGCTGATGGTGGGTTTCCGTTCCGCGCTAGGGTTAGGGTTACAGAACGGCAAGGCTTAGGGCACAGGTGAGGGTACGGAAACGTGGGAGGTTCAGGCTACATGCTGACGCAAGGATCAGTGCCACCGTACAGGCCAGGAGTAGGCTACGGCGTAGGTTATGGTGTAGGGCTGGTGGTGGGTTTCCGTTCCGGGCTAGGGTTAGGGTTAGGGAACGGTAAGGCTTAGGGCACAGATGAGGGTACGGAAACGTGGGAGGGTCAGGCTACGTGCTGATGAAAGGGTCAGTGCCTGCGTACGGGCCAGGAATAGGCTACGGCTTGGGGTAAGGTGTAGGGCTGGTGGTGGTTTTCTGTTCCGGGCTAGGGTTAGGGTTAGGGAACGGCAAGGCTTAGGGCACAGGTGAGGTTACGGAAACGTGGGAGGGTCAGGCTACATGCTGACACACGGGTCAGTGCCAGCGTACGGGCCAGGACTAGGCTACGGCATACGATAAGGTGTAGAGCTGGTGGTGAGATTCCGTGCCGGGCTAGGGTTAGGGTTAGGGAACGACAAGGCTTAGGGCACAGGTGAGCGTACGGTAACATGGGAGGGTCAGGCTACGTGCTGAAGCACAGGTCAGTGCCCGCGTACGGGCCAGGTGTAGGCTACGGCATAGAGTAATGTGTAGGGCAGGTGGTGGGTTTCCGTTCCGGGCTAGGGTTAGGGTTAGTGAACGGCAAGGCTTAGGGCACAGGTGAGGGTACGGAAACGTGGGAGGGTCAGTCTAATTGCTGATGAAAGGGTCAGTGCCTGCGTATGAGCCAGGAATAGGCTACGGCGTAGGGAAAGGTGTAGGGCTGGTGGTGGGTTTCGGTTCCGGGCTAGGGTTAGGGTTAGGGAACGGCAAGGCTTAGGGCACAGGAGAGTGTCCGCAAACGTGGGAGGGTCAGGCTTCGTGCTCACGCACGGGTCTGTGCCAGCGTACGGGCCAGGAGTAGGCTACGGCTTAGGGGTAAGCTGTAGGGCTGGTGGTGGGTTTCCGTTCCGGGCTACGGTTAGGGTTAGGGAACGGCAAGGCTTAGGGCACAGGTGAGGGTACGGAAACGTGGGAGGGTCAGGCTACGTGATGATGCACGGGTCAGTGTCAGCGTACTGGCCAGGAGTAAGCTACGGGTTGGAGGTTAGGTGTAGGGCTGGTGGTGGGTTTCCGTTCCGGGCTAGGGTTAGGGTTACGGACCGGCAAGGCTTAGGGCAGAGATGAGGGTACGGAAACGTGGGAGGGTCTGGCTACGTGCTGATGAAATTGTCAGTGCCTGCGTACGGGCCAGGAATAGGTTACGGCATAGGGAAAGGTTTAGGGCTGGTGGTGGGTTTCCGTTCCGGGCTAGGGTTAGGGTTAGGGAACGGCAAGGCTTACAGCACAGGTGAGGGTACGGAAACGTGAGAGGGTTAGGCTACGTGCTGACACACAGTTCAGTGCCAGCGTACGGGCCAGGAGTAGGCTACGGCGTAGGGTAAGGTGTAGGGCTGGTGGTGGGTTTCCATTCATGGGCTAGGGTTAGGGTTAGGAAACGCCAAGGCTTAGGGCCCAGGTGAGGGTACGGAAACGTGGGAGGGTCAGACTACGTGCTGACGCATGGGTCAGTGCCAGCGTACCGGCAAGGTGTAGGCTACAGCGTAGGGAAAGTTTTAGGGCTAGTGGTGGGTTTCCGTTCAGGGCTAGGGTTAGGGTTAGGGAACGGCAAGGCTTATGGCACAGGTGAGGGTACGGAAACGTGGGAGGGTCAGGCTACGTGCTGACGCACGGGTCAGTGCCAGCGTACCGGCCAGGAGTAGGCTACGGCTTGGTGGTTAGGTGTAGGTCTGATGGTGTGTTTCCGTTCCAGGCTAGGGTTAGTGTTAGGGAACAGCAAGTCTTAGGGCACAGGTGAGGGTACAGAAACGTGGGAGGGTCAGGCTAAGTGCTGACGCACGGGTCAGTGCCAGCGTACGGGCCAGGAGTAGGCTACGGCTTGGGGGTTAGGTGTAGGGCTTTTGGTGTGTTTCCTTTCCGTACTAGGGTTAGGGTTAGGGAACGGCAAGGCTTAGGGCACAGGTGAGGGTACGGTAATGTGGGAAGTTCAGGCTACGTGGTGACGCACAGGTCATTGCCAGCGTATGGACCAGGAGTAGGCTACGGCTTGGGGGTAAGGTTTAGGGCTGGTGGTGGGTTTCCGTTCCGGGCTAGGGTTAGGGTTAGGGAACGGCAAGGCTTAGGGCACAGGTGATGGTACGGAAACGTGGGAGGGTCAGGCTACGTGCTGATGAAAGGGTCAGTGCCTGCGTACGGGCCAGGAATAGGCTACGGCGTAGGGAAAGGTGTAGGGCTGGTGGTGGGTTTCCGTTCCGGGCTAGGGTTAGTGTTAGGGAATGGCAAGGCTTAGGGCACAGGTGATGGTCCGCAAACGTGGGAGGGTCAGGCTACGTGCTGACGCACGGGTCAGTGCCAGCATAAGGTCCAGGAATAGGCTACGGCTTTGGGGTAAGTTGTAGGGCTGGTGGTGGGTTTCCGTTCCGGGCTAGGCTTAGGGTTAGGGAACGGCAAGGCTTAGGGCACAGGTGAGGGTCCACAAACTTGGGAGGGTCAGGCTTCGTGCTGACGCACGGGTCTGTGCCAGCGTACGGGCCAGGAGTAGGCTACGGCGTAGGGTAAGGTGTAGGGCTGGTGGTGGGTTTCCGTTCCGGGCTAGGGTTAGGGTTATGGAACGGAAAGGCTTAGGGCACAGGTGAGGGTACGGAAACGTGGGAGGGTCAGGCTACGTGCTGACCCATGTGTCAGAGCCAGCATACGGGCCAGGAGTAGGCTACTGCTTGGGGGTAAGGTATAGGGCTGGTGGTGGGTTTCCGTTCTGGGCTAGGGTTAGGGTTAGGGAATGGCAAGGCTTAGGGCACAGGTGAGGGTACGGAAAAGTGGGAGGGTCAGGCTACATGCTGACGCACGGGTCAGTGCCAGCGTACGGGCCAGGAATAGGCTACGGCGTAGGGTAAAGTGTAGGGCTGGTGGTGGTTTTCCATTCAGGGTTAGGGTTAGGGTTAGGGAACGGCAAGGCTTAGGGCACAGGTGAGGATACAGAAACGTGGGAGGGTCAGGCTACGTGCTGACGCACGGGTCAGTGCAATCGTACCGGCCAGGAGTAGGCTACGGCTTGGGGTTTAGGTGTAGGGCTGGTGGTGGGTTTCTGTACCGGGCTAGGGTTAGGGTTAGAGAACGGCAAGGCTTAGGGCAAAGGTGATGGTACGGAAACGTGGGAGGGTCAGGCTACGTGCAGACGCACGGGTCAGTGCCAGCGTACGGGCCATAAGTAGGCTATGGCTTGGAGGTTAGGTGTAGGGCTGGTGGTGGTTTTCCGTTCTGTACTAGGGTTAGGGTTAGGGAACAGCAAGGCTTACGGCACAGGTGAAGGTACGGAAATGTGGGAAGTTCAGGCTACGTGCTGACGCACAGGTCAGTGCCAGCGTTCGGGCCAGGAGTAGGCTACGGCATAGGGTAAGGTGTAGGGCTTGTGGTGGGTTTCCGTTCCGGGCTAGGGTTAGTGTTAGGGAACGGAAAGGCTTAGGGCCCAGGTGAGGGTACGGAAACGTGTGGGGGTCAGACTACATGCTGACGCACGGGTCAGTGCCAGCGTACGGGCCAGGAGTAGGCTACGGCGTAGGGAAAGGTTTAGGGCTGGTGTTGGGTTTCCGTTCCGGACTAGGGTTAGGGTTAGGGAACGGCAAGGCTTAGGGCACAGGGGAGGGTACGGAAACGTGGGAGGGTCAGGCTACGTGCTGACGCACGGGTCAGTGCCAGCGTACGGGCCAGGAATAGGCTACGGCATACGTTATGGTGTAGGGCTGGTGGTGGGATTCCGTTCCGGGCTTGGGTTAGAGTTAGGGAAGGCCAAGGCTTAGGGCTTAGCAGAAGGTACGGAAAAGTGGGAGGGTCAGGCTATGTGCTGATGCACGGGTCAGTGCCTGTGTACGGGTCAGGAGTAGGCTATGGCATGGGGGTAAGTTTTAGGGCTGGTGGTGGGTTTCCATACCAGGCTAGGGTTAGTGTTAGGGAACGGCAAGGTTTAGGGCCCAGGTGAGGGTATGGAAACGTGGGGTGTCAGTCTACATGCTGACGCAAAGGGTCAGTGCCAGCATACGGGCCAGGAGTAGGCTACGGCGTAGGGAAAGGTTTAGGGCTGGTGGTGGGTTTCCGTTCCGGGCTAGGGTTAGGGTTAGGGAACGACAAAGCTTAGGGCACAGGTGAGGGTACGGAAACGTGGGAGAGTCAGGCTACGTGCTGACGCACGTGTCAGTGTCAGCGTACAGGCCAGGAGTAGGCTACGCCGTAGGGTAAGGTCTAGGGCTGGTGGTGGTTTTCCGTTCAGGGCTAGGGTTATGGTTAGGGAATGTCAAGGCTTAGGGCACAGGTGAGGGTACGGAAACGTGGGAGGGTCAGGCTACGTGCTTACGCATGGGTCAGTGCCAGCATACGGGCCAGCAGTAGGCTACAGCGCAGGGTAAGGTATAGGGCTGGAGGTGGGTTTCCGTTCTGTGCTAGGGTTAGGGTTAGGGAACGGCAAGGCATAGGGCACAGGTGAGCGTACGGAAACGTGGCAGGGTCAGGCTACTTGCTGACCCACGGGTCAGTGCCAGCGTATGGGCCAGGAGTAGGCTACGGCTTGGGGGTAAGGTGTAGGGCTGGTGGTCCGTTTCCATGCCGGGCTAGGGTTAGGGTTACGGAACGGCAAGGCTTAGGGCACTGGTGAGGGTTACGGAAACGTGGGAGGGTCAGGCTACGTGCTGTCGCACGGGTCAGTGTCCGCGTATGGTCCAGGAGTAGGCTACGGCGTACGGTAATGTGTAGGGCTGGTGGTGGGTTTCCGTTCCGGGCTAGGGTTAGGGTTACGGAACGGCAAGGCTTAGGGCACAGGTGAGGGTACGGAAACATGGGAGCGTCAGGCTACGTGCTGACGCATGGGTCAGTGCCAGCGTACAGGCCAGGAGTAGGCTACGGTATAGGTTAAGGTCTACGGCTGGTGGTGGGTTTCCGTTCCGGGCTAGGGTTAGGGTTAGGGAAAGGCAAGGCTTAGGGCCCAGGTGAGGGTACGGAAACGTGGGAGGGTCAGGCTACGTGCTGACGCACACGTCAGTGCCATCGTACCGGCCAGGAATAGGCTACGGCTTGGGGGTTAGTGTAGGGCTGGTGGTGGGTTTCCGTTCCGGGCTAGGGTTAGTGTTAGGGAAGAGCAAGGCTTAGGGCATAGGTGAGGGTACGGAAACGTGGGAGGGTCAGGCTACGTGCTGACACATTGGTCAGTGCCAGCGTACGGGCCAGGAGTAGGCTATGGCTTGTGGGTTAGGTGTAGGGCTTGTGGTGTGTTTCTGTCCCGTACTAGGGTTAGGGTTAGGGAACGGCAAGGCTTAGGGCACAGGTGACGTAATGGTAACGTGGGAAGGTCAGGCTACATGCTGACGCACAGGTCAGTGCCAGCGTATGGACCACGAGTAGGCTATGGCTTGGGGGTAAGGTGTAGGGCTTGTGGTGGGTTTCCGTTCCGGGCTAGGGATAGGATTAGGGAATGGCAAGGTTTAGGGCACAGGTGAGGGTACAGCAACGTGGCAGGTTCAGGATACGTTCTGACGCACGGGTCAGTGCCAGCGTATGGACCAGGAGTAGGCTACAGTTGGGGGTAAGGTGTAGGGCTGTTGGTGGGTTTCCATTCCGGGCTACAGTTAGGGTTAGGGAACGGCAAAGCTTAGGGCACACGTGAGGGTACGGAAACGAGGGAGGTTCAGGCTACGTGATGACGCACGTGTCTGTGCCAGCGTACAGGCCAGGAGTAGGCTACGGTATGGTGGTTAGGTGTAGAGCTGGTGGTGGGTTTCCATTCCAGGCTAGGGTTAGTGTTAGGGAACAGGAAGGCTTAGGGCACAGGTGAGGGTACGGAAACGTGGGAGGGTCAGGCTACGTGCTGACGCACGGGTCAGTGCCAGCGTACGGGCCAGGAGTAGGCTACGGCTTGGGGGTAAGTTGTAGGGCTGGTGGTGGGTTTCCGTTCCAGGCTAGGGTTAGGGTTAGGGAACGGCAAGGCTTAGGGCACAGCTGAGGGTACAGAAACGTGGGAGGGTCAGGCTACGTGCTGACGCACGGTCAGTGCCAGCGTATGGGCCAGGAGTAAGCCACGGCTTGTGGGTTAAGATTAGGGATGGTGGTGGGTTTCCGTTTCGGGCTAGGGTTAGAGTTAGGGAACGACAAGCCTTAGGGCACAGGTGAGGGTACGGGAACATGGGAGGGTCAGGCTACATGCTGAAGCACAGGTCAGTGCCCGCGTACGGTCCAGGTGTAGGCTACGGCATAGGGTAAGGTGTAGGGCTGGGGGTGGGTTTCCGTTCCGGGCTAGGATTAGGATTAGGTAACGGCAAGGCTTAGGGCACAGGTGAGGTTACGGAATAGTGGGAGGGTCAGGCTACGTGCTGACACACGGCTGAGTGCCAGCATATGGGCCAGGAGCAGGCTACGGCGTGGTGGTAAGGTGTAGGGCTGGTGGTGGGTTTCTGTTCTGGGCTAGGGTTAGTGTTAGGGAACGGCAAGGCTTAGGGCACAGGTGAGGGTAAGGAAAAGTGTGAGGGTCAGGCTACGTGCTGACGCACGTGTCAGTGCCAGCATACCAGCCAGGAGTAGGCTAAGGCTTCGGGGTTAGGTGTAGGGCTGATGGTGGGTTTCCATTCCGGGCTAGGGTTAGGGTTAGGGAACGGTAAGGCTTAGGGCACAGGTGAGGGTATGGAAACGTGGGAGGGTCAGGCTACATGCTGCCGCACGGGTCAGTGCCAGCATATGGGCCAGGAATAGGCTATGGCTTGGGCGTTAGGTGTAGGGCTCGTGGAGGGTTTCCGTTCCGTACTAGGGATAGGGTTAGGGAACAGCAAGGCTTAGGGAAAAGGTGAGGGTACGGAAATGTGGGAAGGTCAGGCTACGTGCTGACGCACGGGTCAGTGCCAGCGTACGGGACAGGAATAGGCTACGGCGTAGGGTAAGGTATAGGGCTGGTGGTGGGTTTCCGTTTCGGGCTAGGGTTAGGGTTACGGAACGGCAAGGCTTAGGGAACAGGTGAGGGTACGGAAACGTGGGAGGGTCAGGCTACGTGCTGACGCATGGGTCAGTGCCAGCGTTCGGGCCAGGAGAAGGCTACGGCGTAGGGTAAGGTGTAGGGCTGGTGGTGGGTTTCCGTTACAGGCTAGGGTTAGGGTTACGGAACGGCAAGGCTTAGGGCACAGGTGAGGGTACAGAAACGTGGGAGTGTCAGGCTACCTGCTGACGCATGGGTCAGTGCCAGCGTACAGGCCAGCAATAGGCTACGTCGTGGGTAAGGTCTAGGGCTCGCGGTGGGTTTCCGTTCCGGGCTAGGGTTAGGGATAGGGAACGGCAAGGCTTAGGGCACAGGTGAGGATACGGAAACGTGGGAGGGTCAGGCTACGTGCTGACGCACGGGTCAGTGCCAGCGTACGGGCCAGGAGTAGGCTACGGCTTTGTGGTTAGATGTAGGGCTGGTGGTGGGTTTCCGTTCCAGGCTAGGGTTAGTGTTAGGGAACAGCAAGGCTTAGGGCACAGGTGAGGGTACGGAAACGTGGGAGGGGCAGGCTACGTGCTGACGCACGGGTCAGTGCCGGCGTACGGGCCAGCATTAGGCTATGTATTGGGGGTTAGGTGTAGGGCTTGTGGTGTGTTTCGGTTCCGTACTAGGGTTAGGGTTAGGGAACGGCAAGGCTTAGGGCACAGGTGAGGGTACGGTAATGTGGGAAGTTCAGGCTACGTGCTGACGCACAGGTCAGTGCCAGCGTATGGATCAGGAGTAGGCTATGGCTTGGGGGTAAGGTTTAGGGCTGGTGTTGGGTTTCCATTCCGGGCTAGGGTTAGGGTTAGGGAACGGCAAGGCTTAGGGCACAGGTGAGGGTACGGAAACGTGGGAGGGTCAGGCTACGTGCTGATGAAAGGGTCAGTGCCTGCGTATGGGCCAGGAATAGGCTACGGCGTAGGGAAAGGTGTAGGGCTGGTGGTGGGTTTCCGTTCCGGGCTAGGGTTAGGGTTAGGGTTAGGGAATGGCAAGGCTTAGGGCACAGGTGTGGGTCCGCAAACGTGGGAGGGTCAGGCTACGTGCTGACGCACGGGTCAGTGCCAGCGTTAGGTCCAGGAGTAGCCTACGGCTTGGGGGTAAGGTGTAGGGCTGGTGGTGGGTTTTCGTTCTGGACTAGGGTTAGGGTTAGGGAACGGCAATGCTTAGGGCACAGGTGAGGGTACGGAAACGTGTGAGGGTCAGGCTACGTGCTGACGCATGGGTCAGTGCCATCGTACGGGCCAGGAGTAGGCTACGGCGTAGGGTAAAGTTTAGGGCTGCTGGTGGGTTTCCGTTCCTGGCTAGGGTTAGGGTGAGGGAACGGCAAGGCTTAGGGCACAGGTGAGGGTACGGAAACGTGGGAGGGTCAGGCTACGTGCTGACTCACGTGTCAGTGCCAGCGTACGGGCCAGGAGTAGGCTATGGCGTATGGTGAGGTGTAGGGCTTGTGGTGGGTTTTCGTTCCGGGCTAGTGTTAGGGTTAGGGAACGGCAAGGCTTAGGGCACAGGTGAGGGTAGGGAAACCTGTGAAGGTCAGGCTACGTGCTGACGCACGTGTCAGTGCCAGCGTACGGGCCAGGAATATGCTACGGCATACGGTAATGTGTAGGGCTGGTGGTGGGATTCCGTTCCGGCTTGGGTTATGGTTAATGAACGGCAAGGCTTAGGGCACAGGTGAGGGTACGGAAACGTGGGAGGGTCAGGCTTCATGCTGATGCCCGTGTCAGTGCCAGCGTACCGGCCAGGAGTAGACTACGGCGTAGGGTAATGTGTAGGGCTGTTTCCCTTTCGGGCTACAGTTAGGGTTAGGGAATGGCAAAGCGTAGGGCACAGGTGAGGTTACGGAAACGAGGGAGGTTCAGGCTACATGCTGATGCACGTGTCAGTGCCAGCGTACCGGCGAGGAGTAGGCTACGGCTTGGTGGTTAGGTGTAGGCTTGGTGGTGTGTTTCCGTTCCAGGCTAGGGTTAGTGTTAGGGAACAGCAAGGCTTAGGGCACAGGTGAGGGTACGGAAATGTGGGATGGTCAGGCTACGTGCTGACGCACAGGTCAGTGCCAGCGTACGGGCCAGGAGTAGGCTATGGCTTGGGGGTTAGTTGTAGGGCTGGTGGTGTGTTTCCGTTCCGTACTAGGGTTAGAGTTAGGGAACGGCAAGGCTTAGGGCACAGGTGAGGTTACGGTAATGTGGGAAGTTCAGGCTATGTGCTGACGCACAGGTCAGTGCCAGCGTATGGACCAGGAGTATGCTACGGCTTGGGGGTAAGGTGTAGGGCTGGTGGTGGGTTTCCGTTCCTGGCTAAGATTAGGGTAAGGGAACGGCAAGGCTTAGGGCACAGGTGAGGGTACAGAAACGTGGGAGGGTCAGGCTATGTGGTGATGCATGGGTCAGTGCCAGCGTACCGGCTAGGAGTAGGCTACGGCTTGGGGGTTAGGTGTAGGGCTGGTGGTGGGTTTCCGTTCCGCGCTAGGGTTAGGGTTAGGGAATTGCAAGGCTTAGGGCACAGGTGAGGGTACGGAAACGTGGGAGGGTCAGGCTACATGCTTACGCACGGGTCAGTGCGAGCGTACGGGCGAGGAGTAGGCTACCCAGTAGGGAAAGGTTTAGGGCTGGTGGTGGGTTTCGGTTCCGGGCTAGGTTTAGGGTTAGGGAACGTCAAGGCTTAGGGCACAGGTGAGGGTACGGAAACGTGGGAGGGTCAGGCTACGTGCTGACGCACGGGTCAGTGCCAGCAGATGGGCCAGGAGTAGGCTACGGCGTAGGTTAAGGTGTAGGGCTGGTGGTGGGTTTCTGTTCCGGGCTACGGTTAGGATTAGGGAAAGGCAAAGCTTAGGGCACTGGTGAGGGTACGGAATCGTGGGAGGTTCAGGCTACGTGATGATCCACAGGTCAGTGCGAGCGTACCAACCAGGAGTAGGCTACGGCTTGTTGGTTAGGTGTAGGGCTGGTGGTGGGTTTCCCTTCCAGGCTAGGGTTAGTGTTAGGGAACAGCAAGGCTTAGGGCACAGGTGAGGGTACGGAAACGTGGGAGGGGCAGGCTATGTGCTGACGCACGGGTCAGTGCCAGCGTACGGGCCAGCATTAGGCTATGGCTTGGGGGTTAGGTGTAGGGCTTGTGGTGTGTTTCGGTTCCGTACTAGGGTTAGGGTTAGTGAACGGCAAGGCTTAGGGCACAGGTGAGGGTACGGTAATGTGGGAAGTTCAGGCTACGTGCTGACGCACGGGTCAGTGCCAGCGTATGGATCAGGAGTAGGCTATGGCTTGGGGGTAAGGTTTAGGGCTGGTGTTGGGTTTCCATTCCGGGCTAGGGTTAGGGTTAGGGAACGGCAAGGCTTAGGGCACAGGTGAGGGTACGGAAACGTGGGAGGGTCAGGCTACGTGCTGATGAAAGGGTCAGTGCCTGCGTATGGGCCAGGAATAGGCTACGGTGTAGGGAAAGGTGTAGGGCTGGTGGTGGGTTTCCGTTCCGGGCTAGGGTTAGGGTTAGGGTTAGGGAATGGCAAGGCTTAGGGCACAGGTGTGGGTCCGCAAACGTGGGAGGGTCATGCTACGTGCTGACGCACGGGTCAGTGCCAGCGTTAGGTCCAGGAGTAGCCTACGGCTTGGGGGTAAGGTGTAGGGCTGGTGGTGGGTTTTCGTTCCGGACTAGGGTTAGGGTTAGGGAACGGCAACGCTTAGGGCACAGGTGAGGGTACGGAAACGTGTGAGGGTCAGGCTACGTGCTGACGCATGGGTCAGTGCCATCGTACGGGCCAGGAGTAGGCTACGGCGTAGGGTAAAGTTTAGGGCTGCTGGTGGGTTTCCGTTCCTGGCTAGGGTTAGGGTGAGGGAACGGCAAGGCTTAGGGCACAGGTGAGGGTACGGAAACGTGGGAGGGTCAGGCTACGTGCTGACTCACGTGTCAGTGCCAGCGTACGGGCCAGGAGTAGGCTATGGCGTATGGTGAGGTGTAGGGCTTGTGGTGGGTTTTCGTTCCAGGCTAGTGTTAGGGTTAGGGAACGGCAAGGCTTAGGGCACAGGTGAGGGTACGGAAACCTGTGAGGGTCAGGCTACATGCTGACGCACGTGTCAGTGCCAGCGTACGGGCCAGGAATATGCTACGGCATACGGTAATGTGTAGGGCTGGTGGTGGGATTCCGTTCCGTCTTGGGTTATGGTTAGTGAACGGCAAGGCTTATGGCACAGGAGAGGGTATGGAAACGTGGGAGGGTCAGGCTTCATGCTGATGCATGTGTCAGTGCCAGCGTACCGGCCAGGAGTAGACTACGGCGTAGGGTAATGTGTAGGGCTGTTTCCCTTTCGGGCTACAGTTAGGGTTAGGGAATGGCAAAGCGTAGGGCACAGGTGAGGTTACGGAAACGAGGGAGGTTCAGGCTACATGCTGATGCACGTGTCAGTGCCAGCGTACCGGCGAGGAGTAGGCTACGGCTTGGTGGTTAGGTGTAGGCTTGGTGGTGTGTTTCCGTTCCAGGCTAGGGTTAGTGTTAGGGAACAGCAAGGCTTAGGGCACAGGTGAGGGTACGGAAATGTGGGATGGTCAGGCTACGTGCTGACGCACAGGTCAGTGCCAGTGTACGGGCCAGGAGTAGGCTATGGCTTGGGGGTTAGTTGTAGGGCTGGTGGTGTGTTTCCGTTCCGTACTAGGGTTAGAGTTAGGGAACGGCAAGGCTTAGGGCACAGGTGAGGTTACGGTAATGTGGGAAGTTCAGGCTACGTGCTGACGCACAGGTCAGTGCCAGCGTATGGACCAGGAGTAGGCTACGGCTTGGGGGTAAGGTGTAGGGCTGGTGGTGGGTTTCCGTTCCTGGCTAAGATTAGGGTAAGGGAACGGCAAGGCTTAGGGCACAGGTGAGGGTACAGAAACGTGGGAGGGTCAGGCTATGTGGTGATGCATGGGTCAGTGCCAGCGTACCGGCTAGGAGTAGGCTACGGCTTGGGGGTTAGGTGTAGGGCTGTTGGTGGGTTTCCGTTCCGCGCTAGGGTTAGGGTTAGGGAACTGCAAGTCTTAGGGCACAGGTGAGGGTACGGAAACGTGGGAGGGTCAGGCTACATGCTTACGCACGGGTCAGTGCGAGCGTACGGGCGAGGAGTAGGCTACCCAGTAGGGAAAGGTTTAGGGCTGGTGGTGGGTTTCTGTTCCGGGCTAGGTTTAGGGTTAGGGAACGTCAAGGCTTAGGGCACAGGTGAGGGTACGGAAACGTGGGAGGGTCAGGCTACGTGCTGACGCACGGGTCAGTGCCAGCAGATGGGCCAGGAGTAGGCTACGGCGTAGGTTAAGGTTTAGTGCTGGTGGTGGGTTTCTGTTCCGGGCTACGGTTAGGATTAGGGAAAGGCAAAGCTTAGGGCACTGGTGAGGGTACGGAATCGTGGGAGGTTCAGGCTACTTGAGGACCCACAGGTCAGTGCCAGTGTACCAACCAGGAGTAGGCTACGACTTGTTGGTTAGGTGTAGGGCTGGTGGTGGGTTTCCGTTCCAGGCTAGGGTTAGTGTTAGGGAACGGCAAGGCTTAGGGCACAGGTGAGGGTACGGTAATGTTGGAAGGTCAAGCTACGTGCTGACGTACAGGTCAGTGCCAGCGTATGGACCAGGAGTAGGCTACGGCTTGGGGGTAAGGTGTAGGGCTTGTGGTGCTTTTCCGTTCAGGGCTAGGGTTAGGGTTAGGGAACGGCAAGGCTTAGGGCACAGGTGAGGGTACGGCAACGTGGCAGGGTCAGGATACGTTCTGACGCACGGGTCAGTGCCAGCGTATGGACCAGGAGTAGGCTACGGCATGTGGGTAAGGTGTAGGGCTGGTGGTGGTTTTCTGTTCTGGGCTAGGGTTAGGGTTAGTGAACGGCAAGGCTTAGGGCACAGGTGAGGTTACGGAAACGTGGGAGTGTCTGGCTACGTGGTGATGAAAGGGTCAGTGCCTGCGTACGATACAGGAATAGGCTACGGTGTATGGAAAGGTGTAGGGCTGGTGTTGGGTTTCCGTTCAGGGCTAGGGTTAGGGTTAGGGAACGGCAAGGCTTAGGGCTCAGGTGAGGTTCCGCAAAGGTGGGAGGGTCAGGCTACGTGCTGACGCACGGGTCAGTTCCAGCGTACGGGCCAGGAGTTGGCTACGGCTTGGGGGTAAGGTGTAGGGCTGGTTGTGGGTTTCCGTTCGAGGCTAGGTTTAGGGTTAGGGAACGGAAAGTCTTAGGGCACAGGTGAGGGTACGGAAACGTGGGAGGGTCAGGCTACGTGCTGACGCACGGGTCAGTGCCAGCGTACGGGCCAGGAGTAGGCTATGACGTAGGGTTAGGTGTAGGGCTGCTGGTGGGTTTCTGTTCCTGTCTAGGGTTAGGGTGAGGGAACGGCAAGGCTTAGGGCACAGGTGAGGGTACGGTAACATTGGAGGGTTAGGCTACGTGGTGAAGCACAGGTGATTACCCACGTATGGGCCAGGTGTAGGCTACGGCATAGGGTAAGGTGTAGGGCTGGTGGTGGGTTTTCATTCCGGGCTAGGGTTAGGGTTAGGGAACGGCAAGGCTTAGGGCACAGGTGACGTTACGGAAACGTGGGAGGGTCAGGGTACGTGCTGACGCATGGGCCAGTGCCAGCATATGGGCCAGGAGTAGGCTACGGCGTGGTGGTAAGTTGTAGGGCTGGTGGTGTGTTTCCGTTCCGGGCTAGGGTTAGGGTTAGGGAACGGCAAGGCTTAGGGCACTGGTGATGGTACGGAAACGTGGGAGGGTCAGGCTACGTGCTGACGCAAGGGTCAGTGCCAGCGTACGGGCCAGGAGTAGGCTACGTCTTGGGGGTAAGGTGTAGGGCTGGTGGTGGGTTTCCGTTCTGGGCTAGGGTTAGGGTAAGGGAACGGCAAGGCTTAGGGCACAGGTGAGGGTACGGAAAAGTGGGAGGGTCAGGCTACTTGCTGACGCACGGGTCAGTGCCAGCGTACAGGCCAGGAGTAGGCTACGGCGTAGGGTAAAGTGTAGGGCTGGTGGTGGTTTTCCGTTCAGGGCTAGGGTTAGTGTTAAGGAACGGCAAGGCTTAGGGCACAGGTGAGGATACAGAAACGTGGGAGGGTCAGGCTACGTGCTGACGCATGGGCCATTGCAAGCGTACCGGCCAGGAGTAGGCTACGGCTTGGGGTTTAGGTGTAGGGCTGGTGGTGGGTTTCTGTACTGGTCTAGGGTTAGGGTTAGGGAACGGCAAGGCTTAGGGCAAAGGTGATGGTACGGAAACGTGGGAGGGTCAGGGTACGTGCTGACGCACGGGTCAGTGCCAGCGTATGGTTCATAAGTAGGCTATGGCTTGGAGGTTAGTTGTACGGCTGGTGGTGGTTTTCCGTTCCGTACTAGGGTTAGGGTTAGGGAACAGCAATGCTTACGGCAGAGGTGAAGGTACGGAAATGTGGGAAGGTCAGGCTACGTGCTGATGCACGGGTCAGTGCCAGCGTTCGGGCCAGGAGTAGGCTACGACATAGGGTAAGGTTTAGGGCTTGTGGTGGGTTTCCGTTCCGGGCTAGGGTTAGGGTTAGGGAACGGCAAGGCTTAGGGCACAGGTGAGGGTACGGAAACGTGGGAGGGTCAGGCTACGTGCTGACGCACGGGTCAGTGCCAGCGTACGGGCCAGGAATAGGCTACGGCATACGTTAAGGTGTAGGGCTGGTGGTGGGATTCCGTTCCGGGCTTGGGTTAGAGTTAGGGAAGGCCAAGGCTTAGGGCTTAGCAGAGGGTATGGAAAAGTGGGAGGGTCAGGCTACGTGCTGACGCACGGGTCAGTGCCAGAGTTCGGGCCAGGAGTAGGCTACGGCGTAGGGTAAGGTGTAGGGCTGGTGGTGGGTTTCCGTTCCGGGATAGGGTTAGTGTTAGGGAACGGCAATGCTTAGGGCCCAGGTGATGGTATGGAAACGTGGGAGTGTTAAACTACATGCTGACGCATGGGTCAGTGCGAGCGTACGGGCGAGGCGTAGGCTACCCAGTAGGGAAAGGTTTAGAGCTGGTGGTGGGTTTCCGTTCCGGGCTAGGGTTAGGGTTAGGGAACGGCAAGGCTTAGGGCACAGGTGAGGGTACGGAAACGTGGGAGGGTCAGACTACGTGCTGACGCACGGGTCAGTGCTAGCGTATGGGCCAGGAGTAGGCTACGGCGTAGGTTAAGGTGTAGGGCTGGTGGTGGGTTTCCGTTCCAGGCTACGGTTAGGGTTAGGGAACGGCAAATCTTAGGACACAGGTGAGGGTACGGAAACGTGGGAGGGTCAGGCTACATGCTGATGCACGTGTCAGTGCCAGCGTACTGGCCAGGAATAGGCTATGGCTTGGGGGTAAGCTGTAGGGCTGGTGGAGTGTTTCCGTTCCGGGCTACGGTTAGCGTTAGGGTACGGCAAGGCTTAGGGCACAGGTGACGTTACAGAAACGTGGGAGGGTCAGGCTACGTGCTGACGCACGGGTCAGTGCCAGTGTACCGGCCAGGAGTAGGCTACGGCTTGGGGGATAGTTGTAGGGCTGGTGGTGGTTTTCCGTTCCGGGCTAGGGTTAGGGTTAGGGAACGGCAAGGCTTAGGGCACAGGTGAGGGTACGGAAATGTGAGAAGGTAAGGCTACGTGCTGACGCACGTGTCAGTGCCAGCGTACGGGCCAGGAGTAGGCTACGGCGTAGGGTAAGGTGTAGGGCTGGTGGTGGGTTTCCGTTCCGGGCTATGTTTAGGGTTAGGGAACGGCAAGAGTTAGGGCACAGGTGAGGGTACATAAAAGTTGGAGGTTCAGGCTACGTGCTAATGCACGTGTCAATGTTAGCGTACGGGCCAGGAGTAGGCTACGTCGTAGAGAAAGGTGTATGGCTGGTGGTGGGTTTCCTTTCTGGGCTAGGGTTAGGGATAGGGAACGGAAAGGCTTAGGGCACAGGTGAGGTTACGGAAACGTGGGAGGGTCAGGCTACGTGCTGACGCATGGGTCAGTGCCAGCGTACAGGCCAGGATTAAGCTATGGCTTGGGTGTAAGTTGTAGGGTTTGTGGTGGGTTTCCATTCCGGGCTATGGTTAGGGTTAGTGAAAGGCAAGGCTTAGGGCACAGGTGAGGATACGGAAACGTGGGAGAGTCACGCTACGTGCTGACGCACGTGTCAGTGCCACAATACGGGCCAGGAGTAGGCTACGGCTTGGGGGTAAGTTGTAGGGCTGGTCGTGCGTTTCCGTTGGTGGCTAGGGCTAGGGTTAGGGAACGGCAAGGCTTAGGGCATAGGTGAGGGTACGGAAACGTGGGAGGGTTAGACAACGTGCTGACGCACGGGTCAGTGCCAGCGTACGGGCCAGGAGTAGGCTGCGGCGTAGGGTAAAGTGTAGGTCTGGTGGTGGGTTTCCATTCCGGGCTAGGGTTAGGGTTACGGAACGGCAAGGCTTAGTCCTCAGGTGAGGGTACGGAAAAGTGGGAGTGTCTCGCTACGTGCTGACGCATGGGTCAGTGCCAGCGTACCGGCCAGGAGTAGGCTACGTCTTCGGGGTTAGGTGTAGGGCTGGTGGTGGGTTTCCGTTCCGGGCTGGGGTTAGGGTTAGGGAACGGCAAGTCTTAGGGCACAGGTGATGGTACGGAAACGTGGGAGCGTCAGGCTACGTGCTGACGGATGGGCCAGTGCCAGCGTACAGGGCAGGAGTAGGCTATGTCGTAGGGTAAGGTCTAGGGCTGGTGGTGGTTTTCCGTTCCAGGCTAGGGTTAGGGTTAGGGAACGGCAAGGCTTTGGGCACAGGTGAGGGTACGGAAACGTGGCAGGGTCAGGCTACGTGCTGACGCACGGGTCAGTGGCAGCGGACCGGCCAGGAGTAGTCCACAGGTTGGGGGTTAGGTGTAGGGCTGGTGGTGGGTCTCCGTTCCGGGCTAGGGTTAGTGTTAGGGAACAGCAAGGCTTAGGGCACAGGTGAGGGTACGGAAACTTGGGAGGGTCAGGCTACGTGCTGACGCATGGGTCAGTTCCAGTGTACGGGCCAGGAATAGGCTATGGCTTGGGGGTTAGTTGTAGGGCTTGTGGTGGGTTTCCATTCTGTACTAGGGTTAGGGTTAGGGAACGGAAAGGCTTAGGGCACAGGTGACGTTACGGTAATATGGGAAGGTCAGGCTACGTGCTGACGCACAAATCAGAGCCCGCGTATGGACCAGGAGTAGGCTACGGCTTGGGGGTAAGCTGTAGGGCTTGTGGTGTGTTTCCGTTCCAGGCTAGGGTTAGGGTTAGGGAACGGCAAGGCTTAGGGCACAGGTGAGGGTACGGCAAAATGGCAGGGTCAGGATACGTGCTGATGAAAGGTTCAGTGCCTGCGTACGGGCCAGGAATAGGCTACGGCGTAGGGAAAGGTATAGGGCTGGTGGTGGGTTTCTGTTCCGGGCTAGGGTTAGGGTTAGGGAAAGGCAAGGCTTAGCAGTTACCAGGCTGCCACCTGTAAGGAAGAGGATGCGTCACCCATAACGTCTGCTGAAATTTCTCTCCGGGCTGAGGTGAGGAAGGAAAAAAATGAGTGTGGGCCGGGACAGGAGGGGTATCTCAGGCAGGAAAATGGAAAGCTTCCAGAAGAGCGCCTGTGGCCAGGACCATCCTGGCTGGCCTGCAGGCACCAAGTGGGCCTGTGTGCTGTCGCTGCTGTGGCTCCACTGCCCTTCCTCTAGGCTTTCAAGCCCTTGTACATATTCAGGTGTTTTACCTGGGAAGGGTGGGAACAGTTCAGCAGCAGCTGGCCTGGGGCTCAGCTCACGTTTACTCACAGACGCCTCGGCACGGTCCCGCAGCTTTGCAATGAGGACCCTCCTTGCGTGGGGTGGGGCTGCTGGCTGTATGGGAGATGATTCTCCACATCTGACCAATTTCAGAATTGTTTACCTCTGGAGTAAGTGCCTTGATAGGGTTTTCCTCTGTATAACTGTTGGGTTCAGGTTTTTTTTTTTCTCCATTGTTTCAAGTTAAATTTTATTCCTCTTTTATGTATTTATAGATATAAGCATGGAAATAAGTCATTCATATAAATACATCTGTGTGAATGGAAGAACATTTTTCTGTTTCATTTTTAAAAATTTTGAAATTTAAATTTATTTTCTTATACAGCAGGTTATTATTAGTTATGTATTTTATGCATTTACATGTATACAGGTCAATCCCAATCTCCCAACTCATCCCACCACCACCACCACCCCATGGCTTCCCCCTCTTTGTGTCCATACGTTTGTTCTCTACCTGTGTGTCTCTATTTCTGCCCTGCAAACAAGTTCATCTGTACCACTTTTCTAGGTACCAAATATAGGCATTAATATACAATATTTGTTTTTCTGTTTCTGACTTACTCCACTCTGTATGACAGTCTCTAGATCCATCGAGTTCTCTACAAATGACCCAGTTTCATTCCTTTATATGGTTGAGTAATACTCCATTTTATATATGTACCACATCTTTATCCGTTCTTCTGTCTGTGGGCATTTAGGTTGCTTCCATTACCTGGCTATTGTAAATAGTGCTGCAATGAACATTGTGGTGAATGTGTCTCTTTGATTTATGGTTTTCTCTGGGTATATGCTCAGAAGTGGGATTGCTGGATCAGATGGTACTCCTCTTTTTAGTTTTTTAAAGGAACCTCCATACTGTTCTCCATAGTGACTGTATCAATTTACATTCCCACCAATAGTGGAAGAGGGTTCCTTTTGTCCACACCCTCCCCAGAATTTTTGTTTGTAGATTTTCTGATGATGCCGACTCTAATGGGTGTGACGTCATACCTTATTGTAGTTTTGATTTGCATTTCTCTAACAATTAGTGATGTTGAGCAGCATTTCATGTGCGTCTTGGCCATCTCTGTGTCTTATTTGAAGAAACGTCTATTTAGATCTTCTGCCCATTTTTGTATTGCGTTGTTTGTCTTAGTAATATTAAGCTGCATGTGCTGTTTATATATATTGGAGATTAAACCTTTGTCCATTGATTCGTTTGCAACGATTTTCGCCCATTCTGAGGGATGCCTTTTTCCATTCCCGTGTTTTTTAACAAAAAAGGAAAGAAAGGAAAAGAAGCAGAACACTAATGTGCGTAAAATATGCCTTTTGAAACGGTCGTTTTGAAATATGGACGTCCTTTGAATTTTTTGGTCGATATGTGACCCCAGGATTTGTTTTCAGGGCAGGTGTCATTTACAGGCCTGCAATGATTTTGAATATTAACTGACCATTAGCGTTGGGATTAAAACTGCTGTTGTGTGAAACGGCCACAAGGTGGCAGCAGTTCACCCTTACCAAATCTGGTTACTAGGGCAAGAGAGCCTCAGTGGAAGTGGTGTTCTAGATTGGAGTTTAGAATGGAATGTGCCAGGAGAAAGCCCCTCACGTTTGTCTCACTACTTCTTGTTCGTGTTTTTAATTTAATTTTTTATTTTTTATTACAGCAAGTTTGATTACAATGTTTGGCTTGCTGTAGGTGTGGAAGATGTGGTTCTTTTACATATATACAGATGACTGTTCTTCCTGGGATCCTTTTCCCATGTACGTTATGACAGAATGTTGAGTAGTCCTCTCTTGGTATTCTGTAGGTCTTTGGTGATTATATATGTCACCTGTGTTTGTATATGTCTGTTAACCCCGATATCATAATGAAACCAATCCTCACACCTTTCCATTGGTGAACCATAAGTTTGTTTAATGAATCTGTGATTGCCCTTCTCCGTGGAAATATCTGCCCTGGTATCCATTTTTAGGTAACACCTATAAGTGATATGATATGATATGTGTCTTTCACTTTCTGACTTACTACAAGTCACGTGATTACTTCTAGACTCATCTACGGTGCTGCAAATGGCATTGTGTCCTTTTTTCCCTTGGCTTCTCTTCTGCCTTAGCAAGGTCCATTTTCAACAATGTGATTCCCTGAGGGTTGTGGATTAGCTGACCTGGGCAGCCTTACGCTGCAAGCTGGCCCTCCCCAGGTTTGCCTGGTTGAGTTCAAGAAAAACAGTGCTCCAGGCAGCAATAGCCCCTGAAGCTGTGCCTGACTCCATATTCTCTGCCCCATCAGCAGTCTCGGGGCTGTGCTGGTGGGAGGGAGTGAGGGGCCACAGCTTTGTTGGTGGCCCAGTGTGAGGGGGGTTCTGCTGGACTTTCTGCAGGTGTTTCCAGGTTGCCACATGTAAAGAAGAGGATGTGTCACCCATACCTTCCGCTGGAATTTCTCTCCGGACAGAGGTGAGGAAGGAAAAAAGCAGTGGGGGCCGGGACAGGAGTGGTATCTCAGGCAGGGTAATGGAAAGCTTCCTGAAGATCGCCCGGGGCCAGGACCACCCTGTCTGGCCTGCAGGCACCAAGTTGGCCTGCGTGCTGTCGCTGGTGTGGCTCCATGGCCCTTCCTCTAGGCTTTCAAGCCCTTGTACATATTCAGGTGTTTTACCTGGGAAGGGTGGGAACAGTTCAGCAGCAACTGGCCTGGGGCTCAGCTCACGTTTACTCACAGATGCCTCGGCACGGTCCCCCAGCTTTGCAATGAGGACGCTCCTTGCGTGGGGGGTGGGTTGCTGGCTGTATGGGAGATGATTCCCAACCTCTGACCAATTTCAGAATTGTTGACCGCTGGAGCAAGTGCCCTGATAGGGTTTTCCTCTGTATAAATCGTGGGTTCAGGGTTTTTTTTTTTCTTTTATGGTTCAAGTTAGATTTTATTCCTCTTTTATGTATTTATAGATATAAGCAGGTAAATAATTCATTCTTATAAATACATCTGTGTGAAGGGAAGTACATTCTTCTGTTTTATTTTTAAATTTTATTTTTTAAGATTTTGAAATTTAATTTTATTTATTTTTTTATACAGCAGGTTATTATTAGTTATGTATTTTATGCATATACATGTATACAGGTCAATCCCCATCTCCCAACTCATCCCACCACCGTCACCCCATAGCTTCCCAAACTTGGTGTCCATACGTTTGTTCTCTACCGCTGTGTCTCTATTTCTTCCATGCACATCAGTTCATCTGTACCATTTTTTAGGTTCCACATATATGCATTAATATACAATATTTGTTTTCCTCTTTCAGACTTAATTCATTCTCTATGACAGTCACTAGATCCATCGATGTCTCTACAAAGGACCCAGTTTCATTCCCCTTTATGGCCAAGTAATATTCCATTTTATATATGTACCACGTCTTTATCCATTCATCTGTCTGTGGGCATTTAGGTTGCTTCCATTACCTGGCTATTGTAAATAGTGCTGCAATGAACATTGTGGTGAATGTGCCTTTTTGATTTATGGTTTTCTCTGGGTATATGCCCAGAAGTGGGATTGCTGGATCAGATGGTAATTCTATTTCTAGTTTTTTTTAAGGAAACTCCATACTGTTTTCCATAGTGACTGTATCAATTTACATTCTCACCAATAGTGGAAGAGGGCTCCTTTTGTCCACACCCTCCCCAGAATTGGTTGTTTGTAGATTTCCTGATGATGCCGATTCTAACAGGTGTGAGGTGATACCTCATTGTAGTTTTGATTTGCATTTCTCTAATAATTAGTGCTGTTGAGCAGCTTTTCATGTGCGTCTTGGGCATTTCTGTGTCTTCTTTGAAGAAACGTCTGTTTAGATCTTCTGCCCATTTTTGTATTGGGTTGTTTGTTTTTTTTAATATTAAGCTGCATGTGCTGTTTATATATATTGGAGATTAAACCTCTGTCCATTGATTCGTCTGCAACGATTTTCGCCCATTCTGAGGGATGCCTTTTTCCATTCCCGTGTTTTTTAACAAAAAAGGAAAGAAAGGAAAAGAAGCAGAACACCAATGTGCGTAAAATATGCCTTTTGAAACGGTGGTTTTGAAATATGGACATCCTTTGAAATTTTTGGTGGATATGTGACACCAGGATTTATTTTCAGGGCAGGTGTCATTTACAGGCCTGCAATGATTTTGAATATCAACTGAACATTAGCACTGGGATTAAAGCTGCTGTTGTGTGAAACGGCCACAAGGTGGCAGCAGTTCACCCTTACCAAATCTGGTTACTAGGGCAAGAGAGCCTCAGTGGAAGTGGTGTTCTAGATTGGAATTTAGAATGGAATGTGCCAGGAGAAAGCCCCTCACGTTTGTCTCACTACATCTTGTTCGTGTTTTTAATTTATTTTTTTTTTATTTTTTATTACAGCATGTTTGATTACAATGTTTGGCTTGTTGTAGGTGTGGAAGATGTGGTTCTTTTACACATATACAGATGACTGTTCTTCCTGGGATCCTTTTCCCATGCACGTTATGACAGAATGTTGAGTAGTCCTCTCTTGGTATTCTGTAGGTCTTTGGTGATTATATATGTCACCTGTGTTTGTATATGTCTGTTAACCCCGATATCGTAATGAAACCAATCCTCACACCTTTCCATTGGTGAACCATAAGTTTGTTTAATGAATCTGTGATTGCCCTTCTCCGTGGAAATATCTGCCCTGGTATCCATTTTTAGGTAACACCTATAAGTGATATGATATGATATGTGTCTTTCACTTTCTGACTTACTACAAGTCACGTGATTACTTCTAGACTCATCTACGGTGCTGCAAATGGCATTGTGTCCTTTTTTTCCCTTGGCTTCTCTTCTGCCTTAGCGGGCTCCATTTTCAACAATGTGATTCCCTGAGGGTTGTGGATTAGCTGACCTGGGCAGCCTTACCCTGCCGGTCCGCCCTCCCCAGGTGTGCCTCGTTGAGGTCAATATAAACAGAGCTCCAGGCTGCAATAGACCCTGCAGCTGTGCCTGACTCCATATTCTCTGCCCCGTCAGCAGTATCGGGGCTGTGCTGGTGGGAGTGAGGGGCCACAGCTTTGTGGGTGGCCCGGTGTGAGTGGGGTTCTGCTGGCCTTTCTGTAGGAGTTGCCAGGCTGCCACCTGTAAAGAAGAGGTTGTGTCACCCATACCTTCCGCTGGAATTTCTCTACGGACAGAGGTGAGGAAGGAAAAAAGCAATGGGGGCCGGGACAGGAGGGGTATCTCAGGCAGGGCAATGGAAAGCTTCTGGAAGAGCGCCCGGGGCCAGGACCACCCTGGCTGGCCTGCAGGCACCAAGTTGGCCTGCGTGCTGTCGCTGGTGTGGCTCCATGGTCCTTCCTCTAGGCTTTCAAGCCCTTGTACATATTCAGGTGTTTTACCTGGAAAGGGTGGGAACAGTTCAGCAGCACCTGGCCTGGCGCTCAGCTCACGTTTACTCACAGATGCCTCGGCACGGTCCCCCAGCTTTGCAATGAGGACGCTCCTTGCGTGGGGGGTGGGTTGCTGGCTGTATGGGAGATGGTACCCAACCTCTGACCAATTTCAGAATTGTTTACCACTGGAGCAAGTGCCCTGATAGGGTTTTCCTCTGTATAACTCGTGGGTTCAGGTTTTTTTTTCTTTTATGGTTCAAGTTAGATTTTATTCCCCTTTTATGTATTTATAGATATAAGCATGGAAATAATTCATTCCAATAAATACATCTGTGTGACGGGAAGAATTTTTTCTGTTTTATTTATAAATTTTATTTTTTAAAATTTTGAAATTTAATTTTATTTATGTTTCTATACAGCACGTCATTATTTGTTATGTATTTTATGCATATACATGTATACAGGTCAATCCCAATCTCCCAACTCATCCCACCACCACCACCCCATGGCTTCCCACACTTGGTGTCCATACGTTTGTTCTCTACCTCTGTGTCTCTATTTCTTCCCTGCAAACCAGTTCATCTGTAGCATTTTTAGGTTCCACATATATGCATAATATACAATATTTGTTTTCCTCTTTCTGACTTACTTCATTCTGTATGACAGTCTCTCGATCCATCGATGTCTCTACAAATGACCCAGTTTCATTCCTTTTTATGGCCGAGTAATATTCCATTTTATATATGTACCACATCTATATCCATTCATCTGTCTGTGGGCATTTAGGTTGCTTCCATTACCTGGCTATTGTAAATAGTGCTGCAACGAACATTGTGGTGAATGTACCTTTTTGAAATACGGTTTTCTCTGGGTATATGCCCAGAAGTGGGATTGCTGGATCAGATGGTAATTCTATTTCTAGTTTTTTTAAGGAAACTCCATACTGTTCTCCATAGTGACTGTATCAATTTACATTCCCACCAATAGTGGAAGAGGGCTCCTTTTGTCCACACCCTCCCCAGAATTGGTTGTTTGTAGATTTTCTGATGATGCCGATTCTAACAGGTGTGAGGTGATACCTCATTGTAGTTTTGATTTGCATTTCTCTAATAATTTGTGCTGTTGAGCAGCTTTTCATGTGCGTCTTGGCCATCTCTGTGTCTTCTTTGAAGAAACGTCTCTTTAGATCTTCTGCCCATTTTTGTATTGGGTTGTTTGTTTTTTTTAATATTAAGCTGCATGAGTTGTTTATATATATTGGAGATTAAAACTCTGTACATTGATTCTTCTGCAATGATTTTCGCCCATTCTGAGGGATGCCTTTTTCCATTCCCGTGTTTTTTAACAAAAAAGGAAAGAAAGGAAAAGAAGCAGTACACTAATGTGCATAAAATATGACTTTTGAAATGGTCGTTTTGAAATATGGACGTCCTTTGAGTTTTTTGGTCGATATGTGACCACAGGATTTGTTTTCAGGGCAGGTGTCATATACAGGCCTGCAATGATTTTGAATATCAACTGAACATTAGCGCTGGGATTAAAGCTGCTGTTGTGTGAAACGGCCACAAGGTGGCAGCAGTTCACCCTTACCAAATCTGGTTACTAGGGCAAGAGAGCCTCAGTGGAAGTGGTGTTCTAGATTGGAGTTTAGAATGGAATGTGCCAGGAGAAAGCCCCTCACGTTTGTCTCACTATTTCTTGTTCGTGTTTTTAATTTAAGTTTTTATTTTTTATTACAGCAAGTTTGATTACAATGTTTGGCTTGCTGTAGGTGTGGAAGATGTGGTTCTTTTACACATATACAGATGACTGTTCTTCCTGGAATCCTTTTCCCATGTACGTTATGACAGAATGTTGAGTAGTCCTCTCTTGGTATTCTGTAGGTCTTTGGTGATTATATATGTCACCTGTGTTTGTATATGTCTGTTAACCCCGATATCGTAATGAAACCAATCCTCACACCTTTCCATTGGTGAACCATAAGTTTGTTTAATGAATCTGTGATTGCCCTTCTCCGTGGAAATATCTGCCCTGGTATCCATTTTTAGGTAACACCTATAAGTGATATGATATGATATGTGTCTTTCACTTTCTGACTTACTACAAGTCACGTGATTACTTCTAGACTCATCTACGGTGCTGCAAATGGCATTGTGTCCTTTTTTCCCTTGGCTTCTCTTCTGCCTTAGCGGGGTCCATTTTCAACAATGTGATTCCCTGAGGGTTGTGGATTAGCTGACCTGGGCAGGCTTACCCTGCCGGCCTGCCCTCCCCAGGTGTGCCTCGTGGAGGTCAATATAAACAGAGCTCCAGGCAGCAATAGCCACTGAAGCTGTGCCTGACTCCATATTCTCTGCCCCGTCAGCAGTCTCGGGGCTGTGCTGGTGGCAGGGAGTGAGGGGCCACAGCTTTGTGGGTGGCCCGGTGTGAGTGGGGTTCTGCTGGCCTTTCTGCAGGAGTTGCCAGGCTGCCGCCTGTAAAGAAGAGGTTGTGTCACCCATACCTTCCGCTGGAATTTCTCTCCGGAGAGAGGTGAGGAAGGAAAAAAGCAGTGGGGGCCGGGACAGGAGGGGTATCTCAGGCAGGGCAATGGAAAGCTTCTGGAAGAGCGCCCGGGGCCAGGACCACCCTGGCTGGCCTGCAGGCACCAAGTTGGCCTGCGTGCTGTCACTTGTGTGGCTCCACGGTCCTTCCTCTAGGCTTTCAAGCCCTTGTACATATTCAGGTGTTTTACCTGGAAAGGGTGGGAACAGTTCAGCAGCAGCTGGCCTGGGGCTCAGCTCACGATTACTCACAGATG
This sequence comes from Mesoplodon mirus, assembly GCF_964341445.2. Lineage (NCBI taxonomy): Eukaryota > Metazoa > Chordata > Mammalia > Artiodactyla > Ziphiidae > Mesoplodon > Mesoplodon mirus. Next base: position 232,543 of record NW_028295338.1, read on the forward strand.
CCTCGGCACGGTCCCCCAGCTTTGCAATGAGGATGCTCCTTGATGGGGTGTGGGTTGCTGGCTGTATGGGAGATGGTTCCCCACCTCTGACCAATTTCAGAATTGTTTACCACTGGAGCAAGTGCCCTGATAGGGTTTTCCTCTGTATAACTCGTGAACTCGTGGGTTCAGGTTTTTTTTTTCTTTTATGGTTCAAGTAAGATTTTATTCCTCTTTTATGTATTTATAGATATAAGCATGGAAATAATTCATTCCTATAAATACATCTGTGTGACGGGAAGAATTTATTCTGTTTTATTTTTAAATTTTATTTTTTAAAATTTTGAAATTTAATTTTATTTATGTTTTTATACAGTAGGTTATTTTTAGTTATGTATTTTATGCATATACATGTATACAGGTCAATCCCAATCTCCCAACTCATACCACCACCACCACCCCATGGCTTCTCACACTTGGTGTCCATACGTTTGTTCTCTACCTCTGTGTCTCTATTTCTTCCCTGCAAACCAGTTCATCTGTTCCATTTTTTTAGGTTCCACATATATGCATTAATATACAATATGTGTTTTCCTCTTTCTGACTTACTTCATTCTGTATGACAGTCTCTCGATCCATCGATGTCTCTACAAATGACCCAGTTTCATTCCTTTTTATGGCCGAGTCATATTCCATTTTATATATGTACCACATCTTTATCCATTCATCTGTCTGTGGGCATTTAGGTTGCTTCCATTACCTGGCTATTGTAAATAGTGCTGCAACGAACATTGTGATGAATGTGCCTTTTTGAAATACGGTTTTCTCTGGGTATATGCCCAGAAGTGCGATTGCTGGATCAGATGGTAATTCTATTTCTAGTTTTTTTAAGAAACTCCATACTGTTCTCCATAGTGACTGTATCAATTTACATTCCCACCAATAGTGGAAGAGGGCTCCTTTTGTCCACACCCTCCCCAGAATTGGTTGTTTGTAGATTTTCTGATGATGCCGATTCTAACAGGTGTGAGGTGATACCTCATTGTAGTTTTGATTTGCATTTCTCTAATAATTAGTGCTGTTGAGCAGCTTTTCATGTGCGTCTTGGCCATCTCTGTGTCTCCTTTGAAGAATCGTCTCTTTGATCTTCTGCCCATTTTTTTTGGGTTGTTTGTTTTTTTAATATTAAGCTGCATGAGCTGTTTATATATATTGGAGATTAAACCTCTGTCCTTTGATTCGTCTGCAACGATTTTCGCCCATTCTGAGGGATGCCTTTTTCCATTCCCGTGTTTTATAACAAAAAAGGAAAGAAAGGAAAAGAAGCAGAACACTAATGTGCATAAAATATGCCTTTTGGAACGTTCGTTTTGAAATATGGACGTCCTTTGAATTTTTTGGTCGATATGTGACCCCAGAATTTGTTTTCAGGGCAGGTGTCATTTACAGGCCTGCAATGATTTTGAATATCAACTGACCATTAGCGTTGGGATTAAAGCTGCTGTTGTGTGAAACGGCCACAAGGTGGCAGCAGTTCACCCTTACCAAATCTGGTTACTAGGGCAAGAGAGCCTCAGTGGAAGTGGTTTTCTAGATTGGAGTTTAGAATGGAATGTGCCAGGATAAAGCCCCTCACGTTTGTCTCACTACTTCTTGTTCGTGTTTTTAATTTAATTTTTTATTTTTTATTACAGCAAGTTTGATTACAATGTTTGGCTTTTTGTAGATGTGGAAGATGTGGTTCTTTTACACATATACAGATGACTGTTCTTCCTGGGATCCTTTTCCCATGTACGTTATGACAGAATGTTGAGTAGTCCTCTCTTGGTAGTCTGTAGGTCTTTGGTGATGATATATGTCACCTGTGTTTGTATATGTCTGTTAACCCCGATATCGTAATGAAACCAATCCTCACACCTTTCCATTGGTGAACCATAAGTTTGTTTAATGAATCTGTGATTGCCCTTCTCCGTGGAAATATCTGCCCTGGTATCCATTTTTAGGTAACACCTATAAGTGATATGATATGATATGTGTCTTTCACTTTCTGACTTACTACAAGTCACGTGATTACTTCTAGACTCATCTACGGTGCTGCAAATGGCATTGTGTCCTTTTTTCCCTTGGCTTCTCTTCTGCCTTAGCGGGGTCCATTTTCAACAATGTGATTCCCTGAGGGTTGTGGATTAGCTGACCTGGGCAGGCTTACCCTTCCGGCCAGCCCTCCCCAGGTGTGCCTCGTTGAGGTCAATATAAACAGCGCTCCAGGCAGCAATAGCCCCTTAAGCTGTGCCTGACTCCATATTCTCTGCCCCGTCAGCAGTCTCGGGGCTGTGCTGGTGGGAGGGAGTGAGGGGCCACAGCTTTGTGGGTGGCCCGGTGTGAGTGGGGTTCTGCTGGCCTTTCTGCAGGAGTTGCCAGGTTGCCGCCTGTAAAGAAGAGGATGTGTCACCCATACCTTCCGCTGGAATTTCTCTACGGACAGAGGTGAGGAAGGAAAAAAAGCAGTGGGGGCCCTGACAGGAGGGGTATCTCAGTCAGGGCAATGGAAAGCTTCTGGAAGAGCGCCCGGGGCCTGGACCACCCTGGATGGCCTGCAGGCACCAAGTTGGCCTGCGTGCTGTCGCTGGTGTGGCTCCACGGTCCTTCCTCTAGGCTTTCAAGCCCTTGTACATATTCAGGTGTTTTACCTGGAAAGGGTGGGAACAGTTCAGCAGCAGCTGGCCTGGGGCTCAGCTCACGTTTACTCACAGATGCCTCGGCATGGTCAACCAGCTTTGCAATGAGGTCGCTCCTTGCGTGGGGGGTGGGTTGCTGGCTGTATGGGAGATGGTTCCCCACCTCTGACCTATTTCAGAATTGTTTACCACTGGAGCAAGTGCCCTGATAGGGTTTTCCTCTGTATAACTCGTGGGTTCAGGTTTTTTTTTTTCTTTTATGGTTCAAGTTAGATTTTATTCCTCTTTTATGTATTTATAGATATAAGCATGGAAATAATTTATTCCTATAAATACATGTGTGTGACGGGAAGAACTTTTTTCTGTTTTATTTTTAAATTTTATTTTTTAAAATTTTGAAATTTAATTTTATTTATTTTTTTTATACAGCACGTTATTATTAGTTATGTATTTTATGCATATACATGTATACAGGTCAATCCCAAACTCCCAACTCATCCCACCAAAACCACCCCATGGCTTCCCACACTTGGTGTCCATACGTTTGTTCTCTACCTCTGTGTCTCTATTTCTTCCCTGCAAACCAGTACATCTGTACCATTTTTAGGCTCCACATATATGCATTAATATACAATATTTGTTTTCCTCTTTCTGACTTACTTCATTCTGTATGACAGTCTCTCGATCCATCGATGTCTCTACAAATGACCCAGTTTCATTCTTGTTTATGGCCGAGTAATATTCCATTTTATATATGTACCACATCTTTATCCATTCATCTGTCTGTGGGCATTTAGGTTGCTTCCATTACCTGGCTATTGTAAATAGTGCTGCAATGAATATTGTGGTGAATGTGCCTTTTTGAAATACGGTTTTCTCTGGGTATATGCCCAGAAGTGGGATTGCTGGATCCGATGGTAATTCTATTTCTAGTTTTTTTAAGGAAACTCCATACTGTTCTCCATAGGGACTGTATCAATTTACATTCCCACCAATAGTGGAAGAGGGCTCCTTTTGTCCACACCCTCCCCAGAATTGGTTGTTTGTAGATTTTCTGATGATGCCGATTCTAACAAGTGTGAGGTGATACCTCATTGTAGTTTTGATTTGCATTTCTCTAATAATTAGTGCTGTTGAGCAGCTTTTCATGTGCGTCTTGGCCATCTCTGTGTCTCCTTTGAAGAATCGTCTCTTTCGATCTTCTGCCCATTTTTTTTGGGATGTTTGTTTTTTTAATATTAAGCTGCATGAGCTGTTTATATATATTCGAGATTAAACCTCTGTCCTTTGATTCGTCTGCAACGATTTTCGCCCATTCTGAGGGATGCCTTTTTCCATTCCCGTGTTTTATAACAAAAAAGGAAAGAAAGGAAAAGAAGCAGAACACTAATGTGCATAAAATATGCCTTTTGGAACGTTCGTTTTGAAATATGGACGTCCTTTGAATTTTTTGGTCGATATGTGACCCCAGGATTTGTTTTCAGGGCAGGTGTCATTTACAGGCCTGCAATGATTTTGAATATCAACTGACCATTAGCGTTGGGATTAAAGCTGCTGTTGTGTGAAACGGCCACAAGGTGGCAGCAGTTCTCCCTTACCAAATCTGGTTACTAGGGCAAGAGAGCCTCAGTGGAAGTGGTTTTCTAGATTGGAGTTTAGAATGGAATGTGCCAGGAGAAAGCCCCTCACGTTTGTCTCACTACTTCTTGTTCGTGTTTTTAATTTAATTTTTTATTTTTTATTACAGCAAGTTTGATTACAATGTTTGGCTTTTTGTAGATGTGGAAGATGTGGTTCTTTTACACATATACAGATGACTGTTCTTCCTGGGATCCTTTTCCCATGTACGTTATGACAGAATGTTGAGTAGTCCTCTCTTGGTAGTCTGTAGGTCTTTGGTGATGATATATGTCACCTGTGTTTGTATATGTCTGTTAACCCCGATATCGTAATGAAACCAATCCTCACACCTTTCCATTGGTGAACCATAAGTTTGTTTAATGAATCTGTGATTGCCCTTCTCCGTGGAAATATCTGCCCTGGTATCCATTTTTAGGTAACACCTATAAGTGATATGATATGATATGTGTCTTTCATTTTCTGACTTACTACAAGTCACGTGATTACTTCTAGACTCATCTACGGTGCTGCAAATGGCATTGTGTCCTTTTTTCCCTTGGCTTCTCTTCTGCCTTAGCGGGGTCCATTTTCAAAAATGTGATTCCCTGAGGGTTGCGGATTAGCTGAGCTGGGCAGCCTTACCCTTCCGGCCAGCCCTCCCCAGGTGTGCCTCGTTGAGGTCAATATAAACAGCGCTCCAGGCACCAATAGCCCCTTAAGCAGTGCCTGACTCCATATTCTCTGCCCCGTCAGCAGTCTCGGGGCTGTGCTGGTGGGAGGGAGTGAGGGGCCACAGCTTTGTGGGTGGCCCGGTGTGAGTGGGGTTCTGCTGGCCTTTCTGCAGGAGTTGCCAGGCTGCCGCCTGTAAAGAAGAGGATGTGTCACCCATACCTTCCGCTGGAATTTCTCTACGGACAGAGGTGAGGAAGGAAAAAAAGCAGTGGGGGCCCTGACAGGAGGGGTATCTCAGTCAGGGCAATGGAAAGCTTCTGGAAGAGCGCCCGGGGACTGGACCACCCTGGATGGCCTGCAGGCACCAAGTTGGCCTGCGTGCTGTCGCTGGTGTGGCTCCACGGTCCTTCCTCTAGGCTTTCAAGCCCTTGTACATATTCAGGTGTTTTACCTGGAAAGGGTGGGAACAGTTCAGCAGCAGCTGGCCTGGGGCTCAGCTCACGTTTACTCACAGATGCCTCGGCATGGTCAACCAGCTTTGCAATGAGGTCGCTCCTTGCGTGGGGGGTGGGTTGCTGGCTGTATGGGAGATGGTTCCCCACCTCTGACCAATTTCAGAATTGTTTACCACTGGAGCAAGTGCCCTGATAGGGTTTTCCTCTGTATAACTCGTGGGTTCAGGTTTTTTTTTCTTTTATGGTTCAAGTTAGATTTTATTCCTCTTTTATGTATTTATAGATATAAGCATGGAAATAATTTATTCCTATAAATACATCTGTGTGACGGGAAGAACTTTTTTCTGTTTTATTTTTAAATTTTATTTTTTAAAATTTTGAAATTTAATTTTATTTATTTTTTTATACAGCACGTTATTATTAGTTATGTATTTTATGCATATACATGTATACAGGTCAATCCCAAACTCCCAACTCATCCCACCAAAACCACCCCATGGCTTCCCACACTTGGTGTCCATACGTTTGTTCTCTACCTCTGTGTCTCTATTTCTTCCCTGCAAACCAGTACATCTGTACCATTTTTAGGCTCCACATATATGCATTAATATACAATATTTGTTTTCCTCTTTCTGACTTACTTCATTCTGTATGACAGTCTCTCGATCCATCGATGTCTCTACAAATGACCCAGTTTCATTCTTGTTTATGGCCGAGTAATATTCCATTTTATATATGTACCACATCTTTATCCATTCATCTGTCTGTGGGCATTTACGTTGCTTCCATTACCTGGCTATTGTAAATAGTGCTGCAATGAATATTGTGGTGAATGTGCCTTTTTGAAATACGGTTTTCTCTGGGTATATGCCCAGAAGTGGGATTGCTGGATCCGATGGTAATTCTATTTCTAGTTTTTTTTTTAAGGAAACTCCATACTGTTCTCCATAGTGACTGTATCAATTTACATTCCCACCAATAGTGGAAGAGGGCTCCTTTTGTCCACACCCTCCCCAGAATTTGTTGTTTGTAGATATCCTGATGATGCCGATTCTAACAGGTGTGAGGTAATACCTCATTGTAGTTTTGATTTGCATTTCTCTAATAATTAGTGCTGTTGAGCAGCTTTTTATGTGCGTCTTGGCCATCTCTGTGTCTTCTTTGAAGAAACGTCCCTTTAGATCTTCTGCCCATTTTTGTATTGGGATGTTTGTTTTTTTAATATTAAGCTGCATGAGCTGTTTATATAAATTGGAGATTAAACCTTTGTCCATTGATTGGATTGCAACGATTTTCGCCCATTCTGAGGGATGCCTTTTTCCATTCCCGATTTTTTTTACAAAAAAAGGAAAGAAAGAAAAAGAAGCAGAACACTAATGTGTGTAAAATATGCCTTTTGAAATGATCGTTTTGAAATATGGACGTGCTTTGAATTTTTTGGTCGATATGTGACCCCAGAATTTGTTTTCAGGGCAGGTGTGATTTACAGGCCTGCAATGATTTTGAATATCAATGGACCATTAGCGCTGGGATTAAAGCTGCTGTTGTGTGAAACGGCCACAAGGTGGCAGCAGTTCTCCCTTACCAAATCTGGTTAAGAGGGCAACAGAGCCTCAATGGAAGTCGTGTTCTAGATTGGAATTTAGAATGGAATGTGCCAGGAGAAAGCCCCTCACGTTTGTCTAACTACAACTTGTTTATGTTTTTAATTTATTTTAAATTATTTTTTATTACAGCAAGTTTGATTACAATGTTTGGCTTGTTGTAGATGTGGAAGATGTGGTTCTTTTACACATATAGAGATGTCTGATCTTCCGGGGGTCCTTTTCCCATGTACGTTATGACAGAATGTTGAGTAGTCCTCTCTTGGTATTCTGTAGGTCTTTGGTGATTATATATGTCACCTGTGTTTGTATATGTCTGTTAACCCCGATATCGTAATGAAACCAATCCTCACACCTTTCCATTGGTGAACCATAAGTTTGTTTAATGAATCTGTGATTGCCCTTCTCCGTGGAAATATCTGCCCTGGTATCCATTTTTAGGTAACACCTATAAGTGATATGATATGATATGTGTCTTTCACTTTCTGACTTACTACAAGTCACGTGATTACTTCTAGACTCATCTACGGTGCTGCAAATGGCATTGTGTCCTTTTTTCCCTTGGCTTCTCTTCTGCCTTAGCGGGGCCCATTTTCAACAATGTGATTCCCTGAGGGTTGTGGATTAGCTGACCTGGGCAGCCTTAACCTGCCGGCCCGCCCTCCCAAGGTGTGCCTCGTTGAGATCAATATAAACAGAGCTGCAGGCAGCAATAGCCCCTGAAGCTGTGCCTGACTCCATATTCTCTGCCCCGTCAGCAGTCTCGGGGCTGTGCTGGTGGGAGGGATTGAGGGGCCACAGCTTTGTGGGTGGCCCGGTGTGAGTGGGGTTCTGCTGGCCTTTCTGCAGGAGTTGCCAGGCTGCCGCCTGTAAAGAAGAGGATGTGTCACCCATACCTTCCGCTGGAATTTCTCTCCGGACAGAGGTGAGGAAGGAAAAAAGCAGTGGGGGCCGGGACAGGAGGGGTATCACAGGCAGGGCAATGGAAAGCTTCTGGAAGAGCGCCAGGGTCCAGGACCACGCTGGCTGGCCTGCAGCCACCAAGTTGGCCTGCGTGCTGTCGCTGGTGTGGCTCCACGGTCCTTCCTCTAGGCTTTCAAGCCCTTGTACATATTCAGGTGTTTTACCTGGAAAGGGTGGGAACAGTTCAGCAGCAGCTGGCCTGGGGCTCAGCTCACGTTTACTCACAGATGCCTCGGCACGGTCCCCCAGCTTTGCAATGAGGACACTCCTTGCGTGGGGGTTGGGATGCTGGCTGTATGGGAGATGGTTCCCCACCTCTGACCAATTTCAGAATTGTTTACCACTGGAGCAAGTGCCGTGATAGGGTTTTCCTCTGTATAACTCGTGGTTTCACTTTTTTTTTCACTTATGTTTCAAGTTAGATGTTATTCCTCTTTTATGTATTTATAGATATAAGCATGGAAATAATTCATTCCTATAAATACATCTGTGTGACGGGAAGAACTTTTTTCTGTTTTATTTTTAAATTTTATTTTTTAAAATTTTGAAATTTTATTTATTTTTTTATACAGCACGTTATTATTAGTTATGTATTTTATGCATATACATGTATACAGGTCAATCCCAAACTCCCAACTCCTCCCACCACCACCACCCCATGGCTTCCCACACTTGGTGTCCATACGTTTGTTCTCTACCTCTGTGTCTCTATTTCTTCCCTGCAAACCAGTTCATCTGTACCATTTTTAGGCTCCACATATATGCATTAATATACAATATTTGTTTTCCTCTTTCTGACTTACTTCATTCTGTATGACAGTCTCTCGATCCATCGATGTCTCTACAAATGACCCAGTTTCATTCCTTTTTATGGCCGAGTCATATTCCATTTTATATATGTACCACATCTTTATCCATTCATCTGTCTGTGGGCATTTAGGTTGCTTCCATTACCTGGCTATTGTAAATAGTGCTGCAACGAACATTGTGGTGAATGTGCCTTTTTGAAATACGGTTTTCTCTGGGTATATGCCCAGAAGTGGGATTGCTGGATCAGATGGTAATTCTATTTCTAGTTTTTTTAAGGACACTCCATACTGTTCTCCATAGTGACTGTATCAATTTACATTCCCACCAATAGTGGAAGAGGGCTCCTTTTGTCCACACCCTCCCCAGAATTGGTTGTTTGTAGATTTTCTGATGATGCCGATTCTAACAGGTGTGAGGTGATACCTCATTGTAGTTTTGATTTGCATTTCTCTAATAATTAGTGCTGTTGAGCAACTTTTCATGTGCGTCTTGGCCATCTCTGTGTCTCCTTTGAAGAAACGACTCTTTAGATCTTCTGCCCATTTTTTTTGGGTTGTTTGTTTTTTAATATTAAGCTGCATGAGCTGTTTATATATATTGGAGATTACACCTCTGTCCATTGATTCGTCTGCAACGATTTTCGCCCATTCTGAGGGATGCCTTTTTCCATTCCCGTGTTTTTTAACAAAAAAGGAAAGAAAGGAAAAGAAGCAGAACACTAATGTGCGTAAAATATGCCTTTTGAAACGGTGGTTTTGAAATATGGACGTCCTTTGAAATTTTTGGTCGATATGTGACCCCAGGATTTGTTTTCAGGGCAGGTGTCATTTACAGGCCTGCAATGATTTTGAATATCAACTGACCATTAGCGTTGGGATTAAAGCTGCTGTTGTGTGAAACGGCCACAAGGTGGCAGCAGTTCACCCTTACCAAATCTGGTTACTAGGGCAAGAGAGCCTCAGTGGAAGTGGTGTTCTAGATTGGATTTTAGAATGGAATGTACCAGGAGAAAGCCCCTCACGTTTGTCTCACTACTTCTTGTTCGTGTTTTTAATTTAAGTTTTTATTTTTTATTACAGCAAGTTTGATTACAATGTTTGGCTTGTTGTAGGTGTGGAAGATGTGGTTCTTTTACACATATACAGATGACTGTTCTTCTTGGGATCCTTTTCCCATGTACGTTATGACAGAATGTTGAGTAGTCCTCTCTTGGTATTCTGTAGGTCTTTGGTGATTATATATGTCACCTGTGTTTGTATATGTCTGTTAACCCCGATATCGTAATGAAACCAATCCTCACACCTTTCCATTGGTGAACCATAAGTTTGTTTAATGAATCTGTGATTGCCCTTCTCCGTGGAAATATCTGCCCTGGTATCCATTTTTCGGTAACACCTATAAGTGATATGATATGATATGTGTCTTTCACTTTCTGACTTACTACAAGTCACGTGATTACTTCTAGACTCATCTACGGTGCTGCAAATGGCATTGTGTCCTTTTTTCCCTTGGCTTCTCTTCTGCCTTAGCGGGGTCCATTTTCAACAATGTGATTCCCTGAGGGTTGTTGATTAGCTGACCTGGGCAGCCTTACCCTGCCGGCCCGCCCTCCCCAGGTGTGCCTCGTTGAGGTCAATATAAACAGAGCTCCAGGCAGCAATAACCCCTGAAGCTGTGCCTGACTCCATATTCTTTGCCCCGTCAGCAGTCTCGGGGCTGTGCTGGTGGGAGGGAGTGAGGGGCCACATCTTTGTGGGTGGCCCGGTGTGAGTGGGGTTCTGCTGGCCTTTCTGCAGGAGTTGCCAGGCTGCCGCCTGTAAAGAAGAGGATGTGTCACCCATACCTTCCGCTGGAATTTCTCTCCGGACAGAGGTGAGGAAGGAAAAAAGCAGTGGGGGCCGGGACAGGAGGGCTATCTCAGGCAGGGCAATGGAAAGCTTCTGGAAGAGCGCCAGGGTCCAGGACCACGCTGGCTGGCCTGCAGGCACCAATTTGGCCTGCCTGCTGTCGCTGGTGTGTCTCCACGGTCCTTCCTCTAGGCTTTCAAGCCCTTGTACATATTCAGGTGTTTTACCTGGAAAGGGTGGGAACAGTTCAGCAGCAGCTGGCCTGGGGCTCAGCTCACGTTTACTAACAGATGCCTCGGCACGGTCCCCCAGCTTTGCAATGAGGACACTCCTTGCATGGGGGTTGGGTTGCTGGCTGTATGGGAGATGGTTCCCCACCTCTGACCAATTTCAGAATTGTTTACCACTGGAGCAAGTGCCGTGATAGGGTTTTCCTCTGTATAACTCGTGGGTTCACTTTTTGTTTCTTTTATGTTTCAAGTTAGATGTTATTCCTCTTTTATGTATTTATAGATATAAGCATGGAAATAATTCATTCCTATAAATACATCTGTGTGACGGGAAGAACTTTTTTCTGTTTTATTTTTAAATTTTATTTTTTAAAATTTTGAAATTTTATTTATTTTTTTATACAGCACGTTATTATTAGTTATGTATTTTATGCATATACATGTATACAGGTCAATCCCAAACTCCCAACTCATCCCACCACCACCACCCCATGGCTTCCCACACTTGGTGTCCATACGTTTGTTCTCTACCTCTGTGTCTCTATTTCTTCCCTGCAAACCAGTTCATCTGTACCATTTTTAGGCTCCACATATATGCATTAATATACAATATTTGTTTTCCTCTTTCTGACTTACTTCATTCTGTATGACAGTCTCTCGATCCATTGATGTCTCTACAAATGACCCAGTTTCATTCCTTTTTATGGCCGAGTCATATTCCATTTTATATATGTACCACATCTTTATCCATTCATCTGTCTGTGGGCATTTAGGTTGCTTCCATTACCTGGCTATTGTAAATAGTGCTGCAACGAACATTGTGGTGAATGTGCCTTTTTGAAATACGGTTTTCTCTGGGTATATGCCCAGAAGTGGGATTGCTGGATCAGATGGTAATTCTATTTCTAGTTTTTTTAAGGAAACTCCATACTGTTCTCCATAGTGACTGTATCAATTTACATTCCCACCAATAGTGGAAGAGGGCTCCTTTTGTCCACACCCTCCCCAGAATTGGTTGTTTGTAGATTTTCTGATGATGCCGATTCTAACAGGTGTGAGGTGATACCTCATTGTAGTTTTGATTTGCATTTCTCTAATAATTAGTGCTGTTGAGCAGCTTTTCATGTGCGTCTTGGCCATCTCTGTGTCTCCTTTGAAGAAACGTCTCTTTAGATCATCTGCCCATTTTTTTTTGGGTTGTTTGTTTTTTTAATATTAAGCTGCATGAGCTGTTTATATATATTGGAGATTAAACCTCTGTCCATTGATTCGTCTGCAACGATTTTCGCCCATTCTGAGGGATGCCTTTTTCCATTCTCGTGTTTTTTAACAAAAAAGGAAAGAAAGGAAAAGAAGCAGAACACTAATGTGCGTAAAATATGCCTTTTGAAACGGTGGGTTTGAAATATGGACGTCCCTTGAAATTTTTGGTCGATATGTGACCCCAGGATTTGTTTTCAGGGCAGGTGTCATTTACAGGCCTGCAATGATTTTGAATATCAACTGACCATTAGCGTTGGGATTAAAGCTGCTGTTGTGTGAAACGGCCACAAGGTGGCAGCAGTTCACCCTTACCAAATCTGGTTACTAGGGCAAGAGAGCCTCAGTGGGAGTGGTGTTCTAGATTGGATTTTAGAATGGAATGTACCAGGAGAAAGCCCCTCACGTTTGTCTCACTACTTCTTGTTCGTGTTTTTAATTTAAGTTTTTATTTTTTATTACAGCAAGTTTGATTACAATGTTTGGCTTGTTGTAGGTGTGGAAGATTTGGTTCTTTTACACATATACAGATGACTGTTCTTCTTGGGATCCTTTTCCCATGTACGTTATGACAGAATGTTGAGTAGTCCTCTCTTGGTATTCTGTAGGTCTTTGGTGATTATATATGTCACCTGTGTTTGTATATGTCTGTTAACCCCGATATCGTAATGAAACCAATCCTCACACCTTTCCATTGGTGAACCATAAGTTTGTTTAATGAATCTGTGATTGCCCTTCTCCGTGGAAATATCTGCCCTGGTATCCATTTTTAGGTAACACCTATAAGTGATATGATAGGATATGTGTCTTTCACTTTCTGACTTACTACAAGTCACGTGATTACTTCTAGACTCATCTACGGTGCTGCAAATGGCATTGTTTCCTTTTTTCCCTTGGCTTCTCTTCTGCCTTAGCGGGGTCCATTTTCAACAATGTGATTCCCTGAGGGTTGTGGATTAGCTGACCTGGGCAGCCTTACCCTGCCGGCCCGCCCTCCCCAGGTGTGCCTCATTGAGGTCAATATAAACAGAGCTCCAGGCAGCAATAGCCCCTGAAGCTGTGCCTGACTCCATATTCTCTGCCCCGTCAGCAGTCTCGGGGCTGTGCTGGTGGGAGGGAGTGAGGGGCCACAGCTTTGTGGGTGGCCCGGTGTGAGTGGGGTTCTGCTGGCCTTTCTGCAGGAGTTGCCAGGCTGCCGCCTGTAAAGAAGAGGATGTGTCACCCATACCTTCCGCTGGAATTTCTCTCCGGACAGAGGTGAGGAAGGAAAAAAGCAGTGGAGGCCGGGACAGGAGGGGTATCTCAGGCAGGGCAATGGAAAGCTTCTGGAAGAGCGCCAGGGTCCAGGATCCCGCTGGCTGGCCTGCAGGCACCAAGTTGGCCTGCGTGCTGTCGCTGGTGTGGCTCCACGGTCCTTCCTCTAGGCTTTCAAGCCCTTGTACATATTCAGGTGTTTTACCTGGAATGGGTGGGAACAGTTCAGCAGCATCTGGCCTGGGGCTCAGCTCACGTTTACTCACAGATGCCAAGGCACGGTCCCCCAGCTTTGCAACGAGGACGCTCCTTGCGTGGGTGGTGAGTGGCTGGCTGTATGGGAGATGGTTCCCCACCTCTGACCAATTTCAGAACTGTTTACCGCTGGAGCAAGTGCCGTGATAGGGTTTTCCTCTGTATAGCTCGTGGGTTCAATTTTTTTTCCTTTTATGGTTCAAGTTAGATTTTATTCCTCTTTTATGTATTTATAAATATAAGCATGGAAATAATTCATTCCTATAAATACATCTGTGGGACGGGAAGAAATTTTTCTGTTTTATTTTTAAATTTTATTTTTTAAAATTTTGAAATTTAATTTTATTTATGTTTTTATACAGCACGTTATTATTAGTTATGTATTTTATGCATATACATGTATACAGGTCAATCCCAATCTCCCAACTCATCCCACCACCACCACCCCATGGCTTCCCACACGTGGTGTCCATACGTTTGTTCTCTACCTCTGTGTCTCTATTTGTTCCCTGCAAACCAGTTCATCTGTACCATTTTTAGGCTCCACATATATGCATTAATATACAATATTTGTTTTCCTCTTCTGACTTAATTCATTCTGTATGACAGTCTCTCGATCCATTGATGTCTCTACAAATGACCCAGTTTCATTCCTTTTTATGGCCGAGTCATATTCCATTTTATATAAGTACCACATCTTTATCCATTCATCTGTCTGTGGGCATTTAGGTTGCTTCCATTACCTGGCTATTGTAAATAGTGCTGCAACGAACATTGTGGTGAATGTGCCTTTTTGAAATACGGTTTTCTCTGGGTATATGCCCAGAAGTGGGATTCCTGGATCAGATGGTAATTCTATTTCTAGATTTTTTAAGGAAACTCCATACTGTTCTCTATAGTGACTGTATCAATTTACATTCCCACCAATTGTGGAAAAGGGCTCCTTTTGTCCACACCCTCCCCAGAATTGGTTGTTTGTAGATTTTCTGATGATGCCGATTCTAACAGGTGTGAGGTGATACCTCATTGTAGTTTTGATTTGCATTTCTCTAATAATTAGTGCTGTTGAGCAGCTTTTCATGTGCGTCTTGGCCATCTCTGTGTCTCCTTTGAAGAAACGTCTCTTTAGATCTTCTGCCCATTTTTTGGGGGGTTGTTTGTTTTTTTAATATTAAGCTGCATGAGCTGTTTATATATAATGGAGATTAAACCTCTGTCCATTGATTCGTCTGCAACGATTTTCGCCCATTCTGAGGGATGCCTTTTTCCATTCCCATGTTTTTTAACAAAAAAGGAAAGAAAGGAAAAGAAGCAGAACACTAATGTGCGTAAAATATGCCTTTTGAAACGGTGGTTTTGAAATATGGACGTCCTTTGAATTTTTTGGTCGATATGTGACCCCAGGATTTGTTTTCAGGGCAGGTGTCATTTACAGGCCTGCAATGATTTTGAATATCAACTGACCATTAGCGCTGGGATTAAAGCTGCTGTTGTGTGAAACGGCCACAAGGTGGCAGCAGTTCACCCTTACCAAATCTGGTTACTAGGGCAAGAGAGCCTCAGTGGAAGTGGTGTTCTAGATTGGATTTTAGAATGGAATGTGCCAGGAGAAAGCCCCTCACGTTTGTCTCACTACTTCTTGTTCGTGTTTTTAATTTAAGTTTTTATTTTTTATTACAGCAAGTTTGATTACAATGTTTGGCTTGTTGTAGGTGTGGAAGATGTGGTTCTTTTACACATATACAGATGTCTGTTCTTCCTGGGATCCTTTTCCCATGTACGTTATGACAGAATGTTGAGTAGTCCTCTCTTGGTATTCTGTAGGTCTTTGGTGATTATATATGTCACCTGTGTTTGTGTATGTCTGTTAACCCCGATATCGTAATGAAACCAATCCTCACAACTTTCCATTGGTGAACCATAAGTTTGTTTAATGAATCTGTCATTGCCCATCTCCGTGGAAATATCTGCCCTGGTATCCATTTTTAGGTAACACCTATAAGTGATATGATATGATATGTGTCTTTCACTTTCTGACTTACTACAAGTCACGTGATTACTTCTAGACTCATCTACGGTGCTGCAAATGGCATTGTGTCCTTTTTTCCCTTGGCTTCTCTTCTGCCTTAGCGGGGTCCATTTTCAACAATGAGATTCCCTGAGGGTTGTGGATTAGCTGACCTGGGCAGCCTTACCCTGCCAGCCCGCCCTCCCAAGGTGTGCCTCGTTGAGGTCAATATAAACAGCGTTCCAGGCAGCAATAGCCCCTGAAGCTGTGCCTGACTCCATATTCTCTGCCCCGTCAGCAGTCTCGGGGCTGTGCTGGTGGGAGGGAGTGAGGGGCCACAGCTTTGTGGGTGGCCCGGTGTGAGTGGGGTTCTGCTGGCCTTTCTGCAGGAGTTGCCAGGCTGCCGCCTGTAAAGAAGAGGTTGTGTCACACATACCTTCCGCTGGAATTTCTCTCCGGAAAGAGGTGAGGATGGAAAAAAGCAGTGGGGGCCGGGACAGGAGGGGTATCACAGGCAGGGCAATGGAAAGCTTCTGGAAGAGCGCCCGGGGCCAGGACCACCCTGGCTGGCCTGCAGGCACCAAGTTGGCCTGCATGCTGTCGCTGGTGTGGCACCACTGTCTTTCCTCTAGGCTTTCAAGCCCTTGTACATATTCAGGTGTTTTACCTGGAAAGGGTGGGAACAGTTCAGCAGCAGCTGGCCTGGAGCTCAGCTCACGTTTACTCACAGATGCCTCGGCACGGACCCCCAGCTTTGCAATGAGGACGCTCCTTGCGTGGGGGGTGGGTTGCTGGCTGTATGGGAGATGATTCCCCACCTCTGACCAATTTCAGAATTGTTTACCACTGGAGCAAGTGCCCTGATAGGGTTTTCTTCTGTATAACTCGTGGGTTCAGGATTTTTTTTTTTATGGTTCAAGTTAGATTTTATTCCTCTTTTATGTATTTATAGATAGAAGCATGGAAATAATTCATTCCTATAAATACATCTGTGTGACGGGAAGAACTTTTTTCTGTTTTATATTTAAATTTTATTTTTTAAAATTTTGAAATTTTATTTTATTTATTTTCTTTTTTATAAGCACGTTATTATTAGTTATGTATTTTATGCATATACATGTATACAGGTCAATCCCAATCTCCCAACTCATCCCACCACCACCACCCCATGTCTTCCCACACTTGGTGTCCATACGTTTTTTCTCTACCTCTGTGTCTCTATTTCTTCCCTGCAAACCAGTTCATTTGTACCATTTTTAGGCTCCACATATATGCGTTAATAGACAATATTTGTTTTCCTCTTTCTGACTTACTTCATTCTGTATGACAGTCTCTCGATCCATCGATGTCTCTACAAATGACCCAGTTTCATTCCTTTTTATGGCCGAGTCATATTCCATTTTATATAAGTACCACATCTTTATCCATTCATCTGTCTGTGGGCATTTAGGTTGCTTCCATTACCTGGCTATTGTAAATAGTGCTGCAACGAACATTGTGGTGAATGTGCCTTTTTGAAATACGGTTTTCTCTGGGTATATGCCCAGAAGTGGGATTGCTGGATCAGATGGTAATTCTATTTCTAGTTTTTTTAAGGAAACTCCATATTGTTCTCCATAGTGACTGTATCAATTTACATTCCCACCAATAGTGGAAGAGGGCTCCTTTTGTCCACACCCTCCCCAGAATTGGTTGTTTGTAGATTTTCTGATGATGCCGATTCTTACAGGTGTGAGGTGAAACCTCATTGTAGTTTTGATTTGTATTTCTCTAATAATTAGTGCTGTTGAGCAGCTTTTCATGTGCGTCTTAGCCATCTCTGTGTCTCCTTTGAAGAAACGTCTCTTTAGATCTTCTGCCCATTTTTTGGGGGGTTGTTTGTTTTTTAATATTGAGCTGCATGAGCTGTTTATATATATTGGAGATTAAACCTCTGTCCATTGATTCGTCTGCAACGATTTTCGCCCATTCTGAGGGATGCTTTTTTCCATTCCCGCTTTTTTTAACAAAAAAAGGAAAGAAAGGAAAAGAAGCATTACACTAATGTGCGTAAAATATGCCTTTTGAAACTGTCGTTTTGAAATATGGACGTCCTTTGAATATTTTGGTCGATATGTGACCCCAGGATTTGTTTTCAGGGCAGGTGTCATTTCCAGGCCTGCAATGATTTTGAATATCAACTGACCATTAGTGCTGGGATTAAAGCTGCTGTTGTGTGAAACGGCCACAAGGTGGCAGCAGTTCACCCTTACCAAATCTGGTTACTAGGGCAAGAGAGCCTCAGTGGAAGTGGTGTTCTAGATTGGAGTTTAGAATGGAATGTGCCAGGAGAAAGCCCCTCACGTTTGTCTCACTACTTCTTGTTCGTGTTTTTAAATTAACTTTTTATTTTTTATTACAGCAAGTTTGATTACAATGTTTGGCTTGTTGTAGGTGTGGAAGATGTGGTTCTTTTACACATATACAGATGTCTGTTCTTCCTGGGATCCTTTTCCCATGTACGTTATGACAGAATGTTGAGTAGTCCTCTCTTGGTATTCTGTAGGTCTTTGGTGATTATATATGTCACCTGTGTTTGTATATGTCTGTTAACCCCGATATCGTAATGAAACCAATCCTCACACCTTTCCATTGGTGAACCATAAGTTTGTTTAATGAATCTGTGATTGCCCTTCTCCGTGGAAATATCTGCCCTGGTATCCATTTTTAGGTAACACCCCTTAAGTGATATGATATGATATGTGTCTTTCACTTTCTGACTTACTACAAGTCACGTGATTACTTCTAGACTCATCTACGGTGCTGCAAATGGCATTGTGTCCTTTTTTCCCTTGGCTTCTCTTCTGCCTTAGCGGGGTCCATTTTCAACAATGTGATTCACTGAGGGTTGTGGATTAGCTGACGTGGGCAGCCTTACCCTGCCGGTCCGCCCTCCCCAGGTGTGCCTCGTTGAGGTCAATATAAACAGCGCTCCAGGCAGCAATAGCCACTGAAGCTGTGCCTGCCTCCATATTCTCTGCCCCGTCAGCAGTCTCGGGGCTCTGCTGGTGGGAGGGAGTGAGGAGCCACAGCTTTGTGGGTGGCCCTGTGTGAGTGGGGTTCTGCTGGCCTTTCTGCAGGAGTTGCCATGCTGCCGCCTGTAAAGAAGAGGATGTGTCACCCATTCCTTCCGCTGGAATTTCTCTCCGGACAGAGGTGAGGAAGGAAAAAAGCAGTGGGGTCCGGGACAGGAGGGGTATCACAGGCAGGGCAATGGAAAGCTTCTGGAAGAGCGCCCGGGGCCAGGACCACCCTGGCTGGCCTACAGGCACCAAGTCGGCCTGCGTGCTCTCGCTGGTGTGGCTCCACGGACCTTCCTCTAGGCTTTCAAGCCCTTGTACATATTCAGGTGTTTTACATGGAAAGGGTGGGAACAGTTCAGCAGCAGCTGGCCTGGGGCTCAGCTCACGTTTACTCACAGATGCCTCGACACGGTCCCTCAGCTTTGCAATGAGGACGCTCCTTGCGTGGGGGGTGGGTTGCTGGCTGTATGGGAGATGGTTCCCCACCTCTGACCAATTTCAGAATTGTTTACCACTGGAGCAAGTGCCCTGATAGGGATTTCCTGTGTATAACTGGTGGGTTCAGGGTTTTTTTTCTTTTTATGGTTCAAGTTATATTTTATTCCTCTTTTATGTATTTATAGATATAAGCATGGAAATAATTCATTCCTATAAATACATCTTTGTGAAGGAAAGAACTGTTTTCTGTTTTATTATTAATTTTATTTTTTTAAAATTTTTAAATTTAATTTTATTTATTTTTTTATACAGCAGGTTATTATTAGTTATGTATTTTATGCATATATATATATACAGGTCAATTCCAATCTCCCAACTCATCCCACCACCACCACCCCATGGCTTCCCACACTTGGTGTCCATACGTTTGTTCTCTAACTCTGTGTCTCTATTTCTTCCCTGCAAATCATTTCATCTGTACCATTTTTTAGGTTCCACATATATGCATTAATATACGATATTTGTTTTTCTCTTTCTGACTTACTTCATTCTGTATGACAGTCACTAGATCCATCGATGTCTCTACAAAGGACCCAGTTTCATTCCTCTTTATGGCCGAGTAATATTCCATTTTATATATGTACCACATCTTTATCCATTCATCTGTCTGTGGGCATTTAGGTTGCTTCCATTACCTGGCTATTGTAAATAGTGCTGCAATGAACATTGTGGTGAATGTGCCTTTTTGATTTATGGTTTTCTCTGGGTATATGCCCAGAAGTGGGATTGCTGGATCAGATGGTAATTCTATTTCTAGTTTTTTTTAAGGAAACTCCATACTGTTTTCCATAGTGACTGTATCAATTTACATTCCCACCAATAGTGGAAGAGGGCTCCTTTTGTCCACACCCTCCCCAGAATTGGTTGTTTGTAGATTTCCTGATGATGCCGATTCTAACAGGTGTGAGGTGATACCTCATTGTAGTTTTGATTTGCATTTCTCTAATAATTAGTGCTGTTGAGCAGCTTTTCATGTGTGTCTTGGCCATCTCTGTGTCTTCTTTGAAGAAACGTCTCTTTAGATCTTCTGCCCATTTTTGTATTGGCTTTTTTGTTTTTTTAATATTAAGCTGCATGTGCTGTTTATATATATTGGAGATTAAACCTCTGTCCATTGATTCGTCTGCAATGATTTTCGCCCATTCTGAGGAATGCCTTTTTCCATTCCCGTGTTTTTTAACAAAAAAGGAAAGAAAGGAAAAGAAGCAGAACACCGATGTGCGTAAAATATGACTTTTGAAACGGTCGTTTTGAAATATGGACATCCTTTGAATTTTTTGGTGGATATGTGACACCAGGATTTATTTTCAGGGCAGGTGTCATTTACAGGCCTGCAATGATTTTGAATATCAACTGAATATTAGCACTAGGATTAAAGCTGCTGTTGAGTGAAACGGCCACAAGGTGGCAGCAGTTCACCCTTACCAAATCTGGTTACTAGGGCAAGAGAGCCTCAGTGGAAGTGGTGTTCTAGATTGGAATTTAGAATGGAATGTGCCAGGAGAAAGCCCCTCACGTTTGTCTCACTACATCTTGTTCGTGTTTTTAATTTAATTTTTTTTATTTTTTATTACAGCAAGTTTGATTACAATGTTTGGCTTGTTGTAGGTGTGGAAGATGTGGTTCTTTTACACATATACAGATGACTGTTCTTCCTGGGATCCTTTTCCCATGTACGTTATGACAAAATGTTGAGTAGTCCTCTCTTGGTATTCTGTAGGTCTTTGGTGATTATATATGTCACCTGTGTTTGTATATGTCTGTTAACCCCGATATCGTAATGAAACCAATCCTCACACCTTTCAATTGGTGAACCATAAGTTTGTTTAATGAATCTGTGATTGCCCTTCTCCGTGGAAATATCTGCCCTGGTATCCATTTTTAGGTAACACCTATAAGTGATATGATATGATATGTGTCTTTCACTTTCTGACTTACTACAAGTCACGTGATTACTTCTAGACTCATCTACGGTGCTGCAAATGGCATTGTGTCCTTTTTTTCCTTGGCTTCTCTTCTGCCTTAGAGGGCTCCATTTTCAACAATGTGATTCCCTGAGGGTTGTGGATTAGCTGACCTGGGCAGCCTTACCCTGCCGGTCCGCCCTCCCCAGGTGTGCCTTGTTGACGTCAATATAAACAGCGCTCCAGGCAGCAACAGCCCCTGAAGCTGTGCCTGACTCCATATTCTCTGCCCCGTCAGCAGGTTCGGGGCTGTGCTGGTGGGAGGGAGTGAGGGGCCACAGCTTTGTGGGTGGCCCGTTGTGAGTGGAGTTCTGCTGGCCTTTCTGTAGGAGTTGCCAGGCTGCCGCCTGTAAAGAAGAGGATGTGTCACCCATACCTTCCGCTGGAATTTCTCTCCGGACAGAGGTGAGGAAGGAAAAAAGCAGTGGGGGCAGGGACAGCCGGGGAATCTCAGGCAGGGCAATGGAAAGCTTCTGGAAGTGCGCCCAGGTCCAGGACCACGCTGGCTGGCCTGCAGGCACCAAGTTGGCCTGCGTGCTGTCGCTGGTGTGGCTCCACGGTCCTTCCTCTAGGCTTTCAAGCCCTTGTACATATTCAGGTGTTTTACCTGGAAAGGGTGGGAACAGTTCAGCAGCAGCTGGCCTGGGGCTCAGCTCACGTTTACTCACAGATGCCTCGGCACGGTCCCCCAGCTTTGCAATGGGGACGCTCCTTGCGTGGGGCGTGGGTTGCTGGCTGTATGGGAGATGGTTCCCCACCTCTGACCAATTTCAGAATTGTTTACTGCTGGAGCAAGTGCCGTGATAGGGTTTTCCTCTGTATAACTCGTGGGTTCACTTTTTTTTTCTTTTATGGTTCAAGTTAGATTTTATCCCAATTTTATGTATTTATAAATATAAGCATGGAAATAATTCATTTCTGTAAATACATCTGTGTGACGGGAAGAATTTTTTCAGGTTTATTTTTAAATTTTATTTTTTAAAATTTTGAAATTTAATTTTATTTATGCTTTTATACAGCACGTTATTATTAGTTATGTATTTTATGCATATACATGTATACAGGTCAATCCCAAACTCCCAACTCATCCCACCACCACCACCCCATGGCTTCCCACACTTGGTGTCCATACGTTTGTTCTCTACCTCTGTGTCTCTATTTCTTCCTTGCAAACCAGTTCATCTGTACCATTTTTAGGCTCCACATATATGCATTAATATACAATATTTGTTTTCCTCTTTCTGACTTACTTCATTCTGTATGACAGTCTCTCGATCCATCGATGTCTCTACAAATGACCCAGTTTCATTCCTTTTTATGGCCTAGTAATATTCCATTTTATATAGGTACCACATCTTTATCCATTCATCTGTCTGTGGGCATTTAGGTTGCTTCCATTACCTGGCTATTGTAAATAGTGCTGCAACGAACATTGTGGTGAATGTGCCTTTTGGAAATACGGTTTTCTCTGGGTATATGCCCAGAAGTGGGATTGCTGGATCAGATGGTAATTCTATTTCTAGTTTTTTTAAGGAAACTCCATACTGTTCTCCATAGGGACTGTATCAATTTACATTCCCACCAATAGTGGAAGAGGGCTCCTTTTGTCCACACCCTCCCCAGAATTGGTTGTTTGTAGATTTTCTGATGATGCCGATTCTAACAGGTGTGAGGTGATACCTCATTGTAGTTTTGATTTGCATTTCTCTAATAATTAGTGCTGTTGAGCAGCTTTTCATGTGTGTCTTGGCCATCTCTGTGTCTCCTTTGAAGAAACGTCTCTTTAGATCTTCTGCCCATTTTTTTGGGTTGTTTGTTTTTTTAATATTAAGCTGCATGAGCTGTTTATATATATTGGAGATTAAACCTCTGTCCATTGATTCGTCTGCAACGATTTTCGCCCATTCTGAGGGATGCCTTTTTCCATTCCCGTGTTTTTTAACAAAAAAGGAAAGAAAGGAAAAGAAGCAGAACACTAATGTGCGTAAAATATGCCTTTTGAAACGGTGGTTTTGAAATATGGACGTCCTTTGAAATTTTTGGTCGATATGTGACCCCAGGATTTGTTTTCAGGGCAGGTGTCATTTACAGGCCTGCAATGATTTTGAATATCAACTGACCATTAGCGTTGGGATTAAAGCTGCTGTTGTGTGAAACGGCCACAAGGTGGCAGCAGTTCACCCTTACCAAATCTGGTTACTAGGGCAAGAGAGCCTCAGTGGAAGTGGTGTTCTAGATTGGAGTTTAGAATGGAATGTACCAGGAGAAAGCCCCTCACGTTTGTCTCACTACTTCTTGTTCGTGTTTTTAATTTAAGTTTTTATTTTTTATTACAGCAAGTTTGATTACAATGTTTGGCTTGTTGTAGGTGTGGAAGATGTGGTTCTTTTACACATATACAGATGACTGTTCTTCTTGGGATCCTTTTCCCATGTACGTTATGACAGAATGTTGAGTAGTCCTCTCTTGGTATTCTGTAGGTCTTTGGTGATTATATATGTCACCTGTGTTTGTATATGTCTGTTAACCCCGATATCGTAATGAAACCAATCCTCACACCTTTCCATTGGTGAACCATAAGTTTGTTTAATGAATCTGTGATTGCCCTTCTCCGTGGAAATATCTGCCCTGGTATCCATTTTTAGGTAACACCTATAAGTGATATGATATGATATGTGTCTTTCACTTTCTGACTTACTACAAGTCACGTGATTACTTCTAGACTCATCTACGGTGCTGCAAATGGCATTGTGTCCTTTTTTCCCTTGGCTTCTCTTCTGCCTTAGGGGGTCCATTTTCAACAATGTGATTCCCTGAGGGTTGTGGATTAGCTGACCTGGGCAGCCTTACCCTGCCGGCCCGCCCTCCCCAGGTGTGCCTCGTTGAGGTCAATATAAACAGAGCTCCAGGCAGCAATAGCCCCTGAAGCTGTGCCTGACTCCATATTCTCGGCCCCGTCAGCAGTCTCGGGGCTGTGCTGGTGGGAGGGAGTGAGGGGCCACAGCTTTGTGGGTGGCCCGGTGTGAGTGGGGTTCTGCTGGCCTTTCTGCAGGAGTTGCCAGGCTGCCGCCTGTAAAGAAGAGGATGTGTCACCCATACCTTCCGCTGGAATTTCTCTCCGGACAGAGGTGAGGAAGGAAAAACGCAGTGGGGTCCGGGACAGGAGGGGTATCTCAGGCAGGGCAATGGAAAGCTTCTGGAAGAGCGCCAGGGTCCAGGACAACGCTGGCTGGCCTGCAGGCACCAAGTTGGCCTGCATGCTGTCGCTGGTGTGGCTCCACGGTCCTTCCTCTAGGCTTTCAAGCCCTTGTACATATTCAGGTGTTTTACCTGGAAAGGGTGGGAACAGTTCAGCAGCAGCTGGCCTGGGGCTCAGCTCACGTTTACTCACAGATGCCTCGGCACGGTCCCCCAGCTTTGCAATGAGGACGCTCCTTGCGTGGGGGTTGGGTTGCTGGCTGTATGGGAGATGGTTCCCCACCTCTGACCAATTTCAGAATAGTTTTCCACTGGATCAAGTGCCGTGATAGGGTTTTCCTCTGTATAACTCGTGGGTTCACTTTTTTTTTCTTTTATGTTTCAAGTTAGATGTTATTCCTCTTTTATGTATTTATAGATATAAGCATGGAAATAATTCATTACTATAAATACATCTCTGTGACGGGAAAAACTATTTTCTGTTTTATTTTTAACTTTTATTTTTTAAAATTTTGAAATTTTATTTATTTTTTTATACAGCACGTTATTATTAGTTATGTATTTTATGCATATACATGTATACAGGTCAATCCCAAACTCCCAACTCATCCCACCACCACCACCCCATGGCTTCCCACACTTGGTGTCCATACGTTTGTTCTCTACCTCTGTGTCTCTATTTCTTCCCTGCAAACCAGTTCATCTGTACCATTTTTAGGCTCCACATATATGCATTAATATACAATATTTGTTTTCCTCTTTCTGACTTACTTCATTCTGTATGACAGTCTCTCGATCCATCGATGTCTCTACAAAGGACCCAGTTTCATTCCTTTTTATAGCCGAGTCATATTCCATTTTATATATGTACCACATCTTTATCCATTCATCTGTCTGTGGGCATTTAGGTTGCTTCCATTACCTGGCTATTGTAAATAGTGCTGCAACGAACATTGTGCTGAATGTGCCTTTTGGAAATACGGTTTTCTCTGGGTATATGCCCAGAAGTGGGATTGCTGGATCAGATGGTAATTCTATTTCTAGTTTTTTTAAGGAAACTCCATACTGTTCTCCATAGTGCCTGTATCAATTTACATTCCCACCAATAGTGGAAGAGGGCTCCTTTTGTCCACACCCTCCCCAGAATTGGTTGTTTGTAGATTTTCTGATGATGCCGATTCTAACAGGTGTGAGGTGATACCTCATTGTAGTTTTGATTTGCATTTCTCTAATAATTAGTGCTGTTGAGCAGCTTTTCATGTGCGTCTTGGCCATCTCTGTGTCTCCTTTGAAGAAACGTCTCTTTAGATCTTCTGCCCATTTTTTGGGGGGTTGTTTGTTTTTTTTAATATTAAGCTGCATGAGCTGTTTATATATATTGGAGATTAAACCTCTGTCCATTGATTCGTTTGCCAAGATTTTCACCCATTCTGAGGGAGGCCTTTTTCCATTCCCGTTTTTTATAACAAAAAAGGAAAGAAAGGAAAAGAAGCAGAACACTAATGTGCGTAAAATATGCCTTTTGAAATGGTGGTTTTGAAATATGGACGTCCTTTGAAATTTTTGGTCGATATGTGACCCCAGGATTTGTTTTCAGGGCAGGTGTCATTTACAGGCCTGCAATGATTTTGAATATCAACTGACCATTAGCGTTGGGATTAAAGCTGCTGTTGTGTGAAACGGCCACAAGGTGGCAGCAGTTCACCCTTACCAAATCTGGTTACTAGGGCAAGAGAGCCTCAGTGGAAGTGGTGTTCTAGATTGGAGTTTAGAATGGAATGTACCAGGAGAAAGCCCCTCACGTTTGTCTCACTACTTCTTGTTCGTGTTTTTAATTTAAGTTTTTATTTTTTATTACAGCAAGTTTGATTACAATGTTTGGCTTGTTGTAGGTGTGGAAGATGTGGTTCTTTTACACATATACAGATGACTGTTCTTCTTGGGATCCTTTTCCCATGTACGTTATGACAGAATGTTGAGTAGTCCTCTCTTGGTATTCTGTAGGTCTTTGGTGATTATATATGTCACCTGTGTTTGTATATGTCTGTTAACCCCGATATCGTAATGAAACCAATCCTCACACCTTTCCATTGGTGAACCATAAGTTTGTTTAATGAATCTGTGATTGCCCTTCTCCGTGGAAATATCTGCCCTGGTATCCATATTTAGGTAACACCTATAAGTGATATGATATGATATGTGTCTTTCACTTTCTGACTTACTACAAGTCACGTGATTACTTCTAGACTCATCTACGGTGCTGCAAATGGCATTGTGTCCTTTTTTCCCTTGGCTTCTCTTCTGCCTTAGGGGGTCCATTTTCAACAATGTGATTCCCTGAGGGTTGTGGATTAGCTGACCTGGGCAGCCTTACCCTGCCGGCCCGCCCTCCCCAGGTGTGCCTCGTTGAGGTCAATATAAACAGAGCTCCAGGCAGCAATAGCCCCTGAAGCTGTGCCTGACTCCATATTCTCTGCCCCGTCAGCAGTCTCGGGGCTGTGCTGGTGGGAGGGAGTGAGGGGCCACAGCTTTGTGGGTGGCCCGGTGTGAGTGGGGTTCTGCTGGCCTTTCTGCAGGAGTTGCCAGGCTGCCGCCTGTAAAGAAGAGGATGTGTCACCCATACCTTCCGCTGGAATTTCTCTCCGGACAGAGGTGAGGAAGGAAAAAAGCAGTGGGGGCCGGGACAGGAGGGCTATCTCAGGCAGGGCAATGGAAAGCTTCTGGAAGAGCGCCAGGGTCCAGGACCACGCTGGCTGGCCTGCAGGCACCAAGTTGGCCTGCATGCTGTCGCTGGTGTGGCTCCACGGTCCTTCCTCTAGGCTTTCAAGCCCTTGTACATATTCAGGTGTTTTACCTGGAAAGGGTGGGAACAGTTCAGCAGCAGCTGGCCTGGGGCTCAGCTCACGTTTACTCACAGATGCCTCGGCACGGTCCCCCAGCTTTGCAATGAGGACGCTCCTTGCGTGGGGGTTGGGTTGCTGGCTGTATGGGAGATGGTTCCCCACCTCTGACCAATTTCAGAATAGTTTACCACTGGATCAAGTGCCGTGATAGGGTTTTCCTCTGTATAACTCGTGGGTTCACTTTTTTTTTCTTTTATGTTTCAAGTTAGATGTTATTCCTCTTTTATGTATTTATAGATATAAGCATGGAAATAATTCATTACTATAAATACATCTCTGTGACGGGAAAAACTATTTTCTGTTTTATTTTTAAATTTTATTTTTTAAAATTTTGAAATTTTATTTATTTTTTTATACAGCACGTTATTATTAGTTATGTATTTTATGCATATACATGTATACAGGTCAATCCCAAACTCCCAACTCATCCCACCACCACCACCCCATGGCTTCCCACACTTGGTGTCCATACGTTTGTTCTCTACCTCTGTGTCTCTATTTCTTCCCTGCAAACCAGTTCATCTGTACCATTTTTAGGCTCCACATATATGCATTAATATACAATATTTGTTTTCCTCTTTCTGACTTACTTCATTCTGTATGACAGTCTCTCGATCCATCGATGTCTCTACAAATGACCCAGTTTCATTCCTTTTTATAGCCGAGTCATATTCCATTTTATATATGTACCACATCTTTATCCATTCATCTGTCTGTGGGCATTTAGGTTGCTTCCATTACCTGGCTATTGTAAATAGTGCTGCAACGAACATTGTGGTGAATGTGCCTTTTGGAAATACGGTTTTCTCTGGGTATATGCCCAGAAGTGGGATTGCTGGATCAGATGGTAATTCTATTTCTAGTTTTTTTAAGGAAACTCCATACTGTTCTCCATAGTGCCTGTATCAATTTACATTCCCACCAATAGTGGAAGAGGGCTCCTTTTGTCCACACCCTCCCCAGAATTGGTTGTTTGTAGATTTTCTGATGATGCCGATTCTAACAGGTGTGAGGTGATACCTCATTGTAGTTTTGATTTGCATTTCTCTAATAATTAGTGCTGTTGAGCAGCTTTTCATGTGCGTCTTGGCCATCTCTGTGTCTCCTTTGAAGAAACGTCTCTTTAGATCTTCTGCCCATTTTTTGGGGGGTTGTTTGTTTTTTTTAATATTAAGCTGCATGAGCTGTTTATATATATTGGAGATTAAACCTCTGTCCATTGATTCGTTTGCCAAGATTTTCACCCATTCTGAGGGAGGCCTTTTTCCATTCCCGTTTTTTTTAACAAAAAAGGAAAGAAAGGAAAAGAAGCAGAACACTAATGTGCGTAAAATATGCCTTTTGAAACGGTCGTTTTGAAATATGGACGTCCTTTGAATTTTTTGGTCGATATGTGACCCCAGGATTTGTTTTCAGGGCAGGTGTCATTTACAGGCCTGCAATGATTTTGAATATCAACTGACCATTAGCGTTGGGATTAAAGCTGCTGTTGTGTGAAACGGCCACAAGGTGGCAGCAGTTCACCCTTACCAAATCTGGTTACTAGGGCAAGAGAGCCTCAGTGGAAGTGGTGTTCTAGATTGGAGTTTAGAATGGAATGTACCAGGAGAAAGCCCCTCACGTTTGTCTCACTACTTCTTGTTCGTGTTTTTAATTTAAGTTTTTATTTTTTATTACAGCAAGTTTGATTACAATGTTTGGCTTGTTGTAGGTGTGGAAGATGTGGTTCTTTTACACATATACAGATGACTGTTCTTCTTGGGATCCTTTTCCCATGTACGTTATGACAGAATGTTGAGTAGTCCTCTCTTGGTATTCTGTAGGTCTTTGGTGATTATATATGTCACCTGTGTTTGTATATGTCTGTTAACCCCGATATCGTAATGAAACCAATCCTCACACCTTTCCATTGGTGAACCATAAGTTTGTTTAATGAATCTGTGATTGCCCTTCTCCGTGGAAATATCTGCCCTGGTATCCATTTTTAGGTAACACCTATAAGTGATATGATATGATATGTGTCTTTCACTTTCTGACTTACTACAAGTCACGTGATTACTTCTAGACTCATCTACGGTGCTGCAAATGGCATTGTGTCCTTTTTTCCCTTGGCTTCTCTTCTGCCTTAGGGGGTCCATTTTCAACAATGTGATTCCCTGAGGGTTGTGGATTAGCTGACCTGGGCAGCCTTACCCTGCCGGCCCGCCCTCCCCAGGTGTGCCTCGTTGAGGTCAATATAAACAGAGCTCCAGGCAGCAATAGCCCCTGAAGCTGTGCCTGACTCCATATTCTCGGCCCCGTCAGCAGTCTCGGGGCTGTGCTGGTGGGAGGGAGTGAGGGGCCACAGCTTTGTGGGTGGCCCGGTGTGAGTGGGGTTCTGCTGGCCTTTCTGCAGGAGTTGCCAGGCTGCCGCCTGTAAAGAAGAGGATGTGTCACCCATACCTTCCGCTGGAATTTCTCTCCGGACAGAGGTGAGGAAGGAAAAACGCAGTGGGGTCCGGGACAGGAGGGGTATCTCAGGCAGGACAATGGAAAGCTTCTGGAAGAGCGCCAGGGTCCAGGACCACGCTGGCTGGCCTGCAGGCACCAAGTTGGCCTGCATGCTGTCGCTGGTGTGGCTCCACGGTCCTTCCTCTAGGCTTTCAAGCCCTTGTACATATTCAGGTGTTTTACCTGGAAAGGGTGGGAACAGTTCAGCAGCAGCTGGCCTGGGGCTCAGCTCACGTTTACTCACAGATGCCTCGGCACGGTCCCCCAGCTTTGCAATGAGGACGCTCCTTGCGTGGGGGTTGGGTTGCTGGCTGTATGGGAGATGGTTCCCCACCTCTGACCAATTTCAGAATAGTTTTCCACTGGATCAAGTGCCGTGATAGGGTTTTCCTCTGTATAACTCGTGGGTTCACTTTTTTTTTTCTTTTATGTTTCAAGTTAGATGTTATTCCTCTTTTATGTATTTATAGATATAAGCATGGAAATAATTCATTACTATAAATACATCTCTGTGACGGGAAAAACTATTTTCTGTTTTATTTTTAACTTTTATTTTTTAAAATTTTGAAATTTTATTTATTTTTTTATACAGCACGTTATTATTAGTTATGTATTTTATGCATATACATGTATACAGGTCAATCCCAAACTCCCAACTCATCCCACCACCACCACCCCATGGCTTCCCACACTTGGTGTCCATACGTTTGTTCTCTACCTCTGTGTCTCTATTTCTTCCCTGCAAACCAGTTCATCTGTACCATTTTTAGGCTCCACATATATGCATTAATATACAATATTTGTTTTCCTCTTTCTGACTTACTTCATTCTGTATGACAGTCTCTCGATCCATCGATGTCTCTACAAATGACCCAGTTTCATTCCTTTTTATAGCCGAGTCATATTCCATTTTATATATGTACCACATCTTTATCCATTCATCTGTCTGTGGGCATTTAGGTTGCTTCCATTACCTGGCTATTGTAAATAGTGCTGCAACGAACATTGTGGTGAATGTGCCTTTTGGAAATACGGTTTTCTCTGGGTATATGCCCAGAAGTGGGATTGCTGGATCAGATGGTAATTCTATTTCTAGTTTTTTTAAGGAAACTCCATACTGTTCTCCATAGTGCCTGTATCAATTTACATTCCCACCAATAGTGGAAGAGGGCTCCTTTTGTCCACACCCTCCCCAGAATTGGTTGTTTGTAGATTTTCTGATGATGCCGATTCTAACAGGTGTGAGGTGATACCTCATTGTAGTTTTGATTTGCATTTCTCTAATAATTAGTGCTGTTGAGCAGCTTTTCATGTGCGTCTTGGCCATCTCTGTGTCTCCTTTGAAGAAACGTCTCTTTAGATCTTCTGCCCATTTTTTGGGGGGTTGTTTGTTTTTTTTAATATTAAGCTGCATGAGCTGTTTATATATATTGGAGATTAAACCTCTGTCCATTGATTCGTTTGCCAAGATTTTCACCCATTCTGAGGGAGGCCTTTTTCCATTCCCGTTTTTTTTAACAAAAAAGGAAAGAAAGGAAAAGAAGCAGAACACTAATGTGCGTAAAATATGCCTTTTGAAACGGTCGTTTTGAAATATGGACGTCCTTTGAATTTTTTGGTCGATATGTGACCCCAGGATTTGTTTTCAGGGCAGGTGTCATTTACAGGCCTGCAATGATTTTGAATATCAACTGACCATTAGCGTTGGGATTAAAGCTGCTGTTGTGTGAAACGGCCACAAGGTGGCAGCAGTTCACCCTTACCAAATCTGGTTACTAGGGCAAGAGAGCCTCAGTGGAAGTGGTGTTCTAGATTGGAGTTTAGAATGGAATGTACCAGGAGAAAGCCCCTCACGTTTGTCTCACTACTTCTTGTTCGTGTTTTTAATTTAAGTTTTTATTTTTTATTACAGCAAGTTTGATTACAATGTTTGGCTTGTTGTAGGTGTGGAAGATGTGGTTCTTTTACACATATACAGATGACTGTTCTTCTTGGGATCCTTTTCCCATGTACGTTATGACAGAATGTTGAGTAGTCCTCTCTTGGTATTCTGTAGGTCTTTGGTGATTATATATGTCACCTGTGTTTGTATATGTCTGTTAACCCCGATATCGTAATGAAACCAATCCTCACACCTTTCCATTGGTGAACCATAAGTTTGTTTAATGAATCTGTGATTGCCCTTCTCCGTGGAAATATCTGCCCTGGTATCCATTTTTAGGTAACACCTATAAGTGATATGATATGATATGTGTCTTTCACTTTCTGACTTACTACAAGTCACGTGATTACTTCTAGACTCATCTACGGTGCTGCAAATGGCATTGTGTCCTTTTTTCCCTTGGCTTCTCTTCTGCCTTAGGGGGTCCATTTTCAACAATGTGATTCCCTGAGGGTTGTGGATTAGCTGACCTGGGCAGCCTTACCCTGCCGGCCCGCCCTCCCCAGGTGTGCCTCGTTGAGGTCAATATAAACAGAGCTCCAGGCAGCAATAGCCCCTGAAGCTGTGCCTGACTCCATATTCTCTGCCCCGTCAGCAGTATCGGGGCTGTGCTGGTGGGAGGGAGTGAGGGGCCACAGCTTTGTGGGTGGCCCGGTGTGAGTGGGGTTCTGCTGGCCTTTCTGCAGGAGTTGCCAGGCTGCCGCCTGTAAAGAAGAGGATGTGTCACCCATACCTTCCGCTGGAATTTCTCTCCGGACAGAGGTGAGGAAGGAAAAAAGCAGTGGGGGCCGGGACAGGAGGGCTATCTCAGGCAGGGCAATGGAAAGCTTCTGGAAGAGCGCCAGGGTCCAGGACCACGCTGGCTGGCCTGCAGGCACCAAGTTGGCCTGCATGCTGTCGCTGGTGTGGCTCCACGGTCCTTCCTCTAGGCTTTCAAGCCCTTGTACATATTCAGGTGTTTTACCTGGAAAGGGTGGGAACAGTTCAGCAGCAGCTGGCCTGGGGCTCAGCTCACGTTTACTCACAGATGCCTCGGCACGGTCCCCCAGCTTTGCAATGAGGACGCTCCTTGCGTGGGGGTTGGGTTGCTGGCTGTATGGGAGATGGTTCCCCACCTCTGACCAATTTCAGAATAGTTTACCACTGGATCAAGTGCCGTGATAGGGTTTTCCTCTGTATAACTCGTGGGTTCACTTTTTTTTTCTTTTATGTTTCAAGTTAGATGTTATTCCTCTTTTATGTATTTATAGATATAAGCATGGAAATAATTCATTACTATAAATACATCTCTGTGACGGGAAAAACTATTTTCTGTTTTATTTTTAAATTTTATTTTTTAAAATTTTGAAATTTTATTTATTTTTTTATACAGCACGTTATTATTAGTTATGTATTTTATGCATATACATGTATACAGGTCAATCCCAAACTCCCAACTCATCCCACCACCACCACCCCATGGCTTCCCACACTTGGTGTCCATACGTTTGTTCTCTACCTCTGTGTCTCTATTTCTTCCCTGCAAACCAGTTCATCTGTACCATTTTTAGGCTCCACATATATGCATTAATATACAATATTTGTTTTCCTCTTTCTGACTTACTTCATTCTGTATGACAGTCTCTCGATCCATCGATGTCTCTACAAATGACCCAGTTTCATTCCTTTTTATAGCCGAGTCATATTCCATTTTATATATGTACCACATCTTTATCCATTCATCTGTCTGTGGGCATTTAGGTTGCTTCCATTACCTGGCTATTGTAAATAGTGCTGCAACGAACATTGTGGTGAATGTGCCTTTTGGAAATACGGTTTTCTCTGGGTATATGCCCAGAAGTGGGATTGCTGGATCAGATGGTAATTCTATTTCTAGTTTTTTTAAGGAAACTCCATACTGTTCTCCATAGTGCCTGTATCAATTTACATTCCCACCAATAGTGGAAGAGGGCTCCTTTTGTCCACACCCTCCCCAGAATTGGTTGTTTGTAGATTTTCTGATGATGCCGATTCTAACAGGTGTGAGGTGATACCTCATTGTAGTTTTGATTTGCATTTCTCTAATAATTAGTGCTGTTGAGCAGCTTTTCATGTGCGTCTTGGCCATCTCTGTGTCTCCTTTGAAGAAACGTCTCTTTAGATCTTCTGCCCATTTTTTGGGGGGTTGTTTGTTTTTTTTAATATTAAGCTGCATGAGCTGTTTATATATATTGGAGATTAAACCTCTGTCCATTGATTCGTTTGCCAAGATTTTCACCCATTCTGAGGGAGGCCTTTTTCCATTCCCGTTTTTTTTAACAAAAAAGGAAAGAAAGGAAAAGAAGCAGAACACTAATGTGCGTAAAATATGCCTTTTGAAACGGTCGTTTTGAAATATGGACGTCCTTTGAATTTTTTGGTCGATATGTGACCCCAGGATTTGTTTTCAGGGCAGGTGTCATTTACAGGCCTGCAATGATTTTGAATATCAACTGACCATTAGCGTTGGGATTAAAGCTGCTGTTGTGTGAAACGGCCACAAGGTGGCAGCAGTTCACCCTTACCAAATCTGGTTACTAGGGCAAGAGAGCCTCAGTGGAAGTGGTGTTCTAGATTGGAGTTTAGAATGGAATGTACCAGGAGAAAGCCCCTCACGTTTGTCTCACTACTTCTTGTTCGTGTTTTTAATTTAAGTTTTTATTTTTTATTACAGCAAGTTTGATTACAATGTTTGGCTTGTTGTAGGTGTGGAAGATGTGGTTCTTTTACACATATACAGATGACTGTTCTTCTTGGGATCCTTTTCCCATGTACGTTATGACAGAATGTTGAGTAGTCCTCTCTTGGTATTCTGTAGGTCTTTGGTGATTATATATGTCACCTGTGTTTGTATATGTCTGTTAACCCCGATATCGTAATGAAACCAATCCTCACACCTTTCCATTGGTGAACCATAAGTTTGTTTAATGAATCTGTGATTGCCCTTCTCCGTGGAAATATCTGCCCTGGTATCCATTTTTAGGTAACACCTATAAGTGATATGATATGATATGTGTCTTTCACTTTCTGACTTACTACAAGTCACGTGATTACTTCTAGACTCATCTACGGTGCTGCAAATGGCATTGTGTCCTTTTTTCCCTTGGCTTCTCTTCTGCCTTAGGGGGTCCATTTTCAACAATGTGATTCCCTGAGGGTTGTGGATTAGCTGACCTGGGCAGCCTTACCCTGCCGGCCCGCCCTCCCCAGGTGTGCCTCGTTGAGGTCAATATAAACAGAGCTCCAGGCAGCAATAGCCCCTGAAGCTGTGCCTGACTCCATATTCTCTGCACCGTCAGCAGTCTCGGGGCTGTGCTGGTGGGAGGGAGTGAGGGGCCACAGCTTTGTGGGTGGCCCGGTGTGAGTGGGGTTCTGCTGGCCTTTCTGCAGGAGTTGCCAGGCTGCCGCCTGTAAAGAAGAGGATGTGTCACCCATACCTTCCGCTGGAATTTCTCTCCGGACAGAGGTGAGGAAGGAAAAAAGCAGTGGGGGCCGGGACAGGAGGGCTATCTCAGGCAGGGCAATGGAAAGCTTCTGGAAGAGCGCCAGGGTCCAGGACCACGCTGGCTGGCCTGCAGGCACCAAGTTGGCCTGCATGCTGTCGCTGGTGTGGCTCCACGGTCCTTCCTCTAGGCTTTCAAGCCCTTGTACATATTCAGGTGTTTTACCTGGAAAGGGTGGGAACAGTTCAGCAGCAGCTGGCCTGGGGCTCAGCTCACGTTTACTCACAGATGCCTCGGCACGGTCCCCCAGCTTTGCAATGAGGACGCTCCTTGCGTGGGGGTTGGGTTGCTGGCTGTATGGGAGATGGTTCCCCACCTCTGACCAATTTCAGAATAGTTTACCACTGGATCAAGTGCCGTGATAGGGTTTTCCTCTGTATAACTCGTGGGTTCACTTTTTTTTTCTTTTATGTTTCAAGTTAGATGTTATTCCTCTTTTATGTATTTATAGATATAAGCATGGAAATAATTCATTACTATAAATACATCTCTGTGACGGGAAAAACTATTTTCTGTTTTATTTTTAAATTTTATTTTTTAAAATTTTGAAATTTTATTTATTTTTTTATACAGCACGTTATTATTAGTTATGTATTTTATGCATATACATGTATACAGGTCAATCCCAAACTCCCAACTCATCCCACCACCACCACCCCATGGCTTCCCACACTTGGTGTCCATACGTTTGTTCTCTACCTCTGTGTCTCTATTTCTTCCCTGCAAACCAGTTCATCTGTACCATTTTTAGGCTCCACATATATGCATTAATATACAATATTTGTTTTCCTCTTTCTGACTTACTTCATTCTGTATGACAGTCTCTCGATCCATCGATGTCTCTACAAATGACCCAGTTTCATTCCTTTTTATAGCCGAGTCATATTCCATTTTATATATGTACCACATCTTTATCCATTCATCTGTCTGTGGGCATTTAGGTTGCTTCCATTACCTGGCTATTGTAAATAGTGCTGCAACGAACATTTTGGTGAATGTGCCTTTTGGAAATACGGTTTTCTCTGGGTATATGCCCAGAAGTGGGATTGCTGGATCAGATGGTAATTCTATTTCTAGTATTTTTAAGGAAACTCCATACTGTTCTCCATAGTGCCTGTATCAATTTACATTCCCACCAATAGTGGAAGAGGGCTCCTTTTGTCCACACCCTCCCCAGAATTGGTTGTTTGTAGATTTTCTGATGATGCCGATTCTAACAGGTGTGAGGTGATACCTCATTGTAGTTTTGATTTGCATTTCTCTAATAATTAGTGCTGTTGAGCAGCTTTTCATGTGCGTCTTGGCCATCTCTGTGTCTCCTTTGAAGAAACGTCTCTTTAGATCTTCTGCCCATTTTTTGGGGGGTTGTTTGTTTTTTTTAATATTAAGCTGCATGAGCTGTTTATATATATTGGAGATTAAACCTCTGTCCATTGATTCGTTTGCCAAGATTTTCACCCATTCTGAGGGAGGCCTTTTTCCATTCCCGTTTTTTTTAACAAAAAAGGAAAGAAAGGAAAAGAAGCAGAACACTAATGTGCGTAAAATATGCCTTTTGAAACGGTCGTTTTGAAATATGGACGTCCTTTGAATTTTTTGGTCGATATGTGACCCCAGGATTTGTTTTCAGGGCAGGTGTCATTTACAGGCCTGCAATGATTTTGAATATCAACTGACCATTAGCGTTGGGATTAAAGCTGCTGTTGTGTGAAACGGCCACAAGGTGGCAGCAGTTCACCCTTACCAAATCTGGTTACTAGGGCAAGAGAGCCTCAGTGGAAGTGGTGTTCTAGATTGGAGTTTAGAATGGAATGTACCAGGAGAAAGCCCCTCACGTTTGTCTCACTACTTCTTGTTCGTGTTTTTAATTTAAGTTTTTATTTTTTATTACAGCAAGTTTGATTACAATGTTTGGCTTGTTGTAGGTGTGGAAGATGTGGTTCTTTTACACATATACAGATGACTGTTCTTCTTGGGATCCTTTTCCCATGTACGTTATGACAGAATGTTGAGTAGTCCTCTCTTGGTATTCTGTAGGTCTTTGGTGATTATATATGTCACCTGTGTTTGTATATGTCTGTTAACCCCGATATCGTAATGAAACCAATCCTCACACCTTTCCATTGGTGAACCATAAGTTTGTTTAATGAATCTGTGATTGCCCTTCTCCGTGGAAATATCTGCCCTGGTATCCATTTTTAGGTAACACCTATAAGTGATATGATATGATATGTGTCTTTCACTTTCTGACTTACTACAAGTCACGTGATTACTTCTAGACTCATCTACGGTGCTGCAAATGGCATTGTGTCCTTTTTTCCCTTGGCTTCTCTTCTGCCTTAGGGGGTCCATTTTCAACAATGTGATTCCCTGAGGGTTGTGGATTAGCTGACCTGGGCAGCCTTACCCTGCCGGCCCGCCCTCCCCAGGTGTGCCTCGTTGAGGTCAATATAAACAGAGCTCCAGGCAGCAATAGCCCCTGAAGCTGTGCCTGACTCCATATTCTCTGCACCGTCAGCAGTCTCGGGGCTGTGCTGGTGGGAGGGAGTGAGGGGCCACAGCTTTGTGGGTGGCCCGGTGTGAGTGGGGTTCTGCTGGCCTTTCTGCAGGAGTTGCCAGGCTGCCGCCTGTAAAGAAGAGGATGTGTCACCCATACCTTCCGCTGGAATTTCTCTCCGGACAGAGGTGAGGAAGGAAAAAAGCAGTGGGGGCCGGGACAGGAGGGGTATCTCAGGCAGGGCAATGGAAAGCTTCTGGAAGAGCGCCAGGGTCCAGGACCACGCTGGCTGGCCTGCAGGCACCAAGTTGGCCTGCATGCTGTCGCTGGTGTGGCTCCACGGTCCTTCCTCTAGGCTTTCAAGCCCTTGTACATATTCAGGTGTTTTACCTGGAAAGGGTGGGAACAGTTCAGCAGCAGCTGGCCTGGGGCTCAGCTCACGTTTACTCACAGATGCCTCGGCACGGTCCCCCAGCTTTGCAATGAGGACGCTCCTTGCGTGGGGGTTGGGTTGCTGGCTGTATGGGAGATGGTTCCCCACCTCTGACCAATTTCAGAATAGTTTACCACTGGATCAAGTGCCGTGATAGGGTTTTCCTCTGTATAACTCGTGGGTTCACTTTTTTTTTCTTTTATGTTTCAAGTTAGATGTTATTCCTCTTTTATGTATTTATAGATATAAGCATGGAAATAATTCATTACTATAAATACATCTCTGTGACGGGAAAAACTATTTTCTGTTTTATTTTTAAATTTTATTTTTTAAAATTTTGAAATTTTATTTATTTTTTTATACAGCACGTTATTATTAGTTATGTATTTTATGCATATACATGTATACAGGTCAATCCCAAACTCCCAACTCATCCCACCACCACCACCCCATGGCTTCCCACACTTGGTGTCCATACGTTTGTTCTCTACCTCTGTGTCTCTATTTCTTCCCTGCAAACCAGTTCATCTGTACCATTTTTAGGCTCCACATATATGCATTAATATACAATATTTGTTTTCCTCTTTCTGACTTACTTCATTCTGTATGACAGTCTCTCGATCCATCGATGTCTCTACAAATGACCCAGTTTCATTCCTTTTTATAGCCGAGTCATATTCCATTTTATATATGTACCACATCTTTATCCATTCATCTGTCTGTGGGCATTTAGGTTGCTTCCATTACCTGGCTATTGTAAATAGTGCTGCAACGAACATTGTGGTGAATGTGCCTTTTGGAAATACGGTTTTCTCTGGGTATATGCCCAGAAGTGGGATTGCTGGATCAGATGGTAATTCTATTTCTAGTTTTTTTAAGGAAACTCCATACTGTTCTCCATAGTGCCTGTATCAATTTACATTCCCACCAATAGTGGAAGAGGGCTCCTTTTGTCCACACCCTCCCCAGAATTGGTTGTTTGTAGATTTTCTGATGATGCCGATTCTAACAGGTGTGAGGTGATACCTCATTGTAGTTTTGATTTGCATTTCTCTAATAATTAGTGCTGTTGAGCAGCTTTTCATGTGCGTCTTGGCCATCTCTGTGTCTCCTTTGAAGAAACGTCTCTTTAGATCTTCTGCCCATTTTTTGGGGGGTTGTTTGTTTTTTTTAATATTAAGCTGCATGAGCTGTTTATATATATTGGAGATTAAACCTCTGTCCATTGATTCGTTTGCCAAGATTTTCACCCATTCTGAGGGAGGCCTTTTTCCATTCCCGTTTTTTTTAACAAAAAAGGAAAGAAAGGAAAAGAAGCAGAACACTAATGTGCGTAAAATATGCCTTTTGAAACGGTCGTTTTGAAATATGGACGTCCTTTGAATTTTTTGGTCGATATGTGACCCCAGGATTTGTTTTCAGGGCAGGTGTCATTTACAGGCCTGCAATGATTTTGAATATCAACTGACCATTAGCGTTGGGATTAAAGCTGCTGTTGTGTGAAACGGCCACAAGGTGGCAGCAGTTCACCCTTACCAAATCTGGTTACTAGGGCAAGAGAGCCTCAGTGGAAGTGGTGTTCTAGATTGGAGTTTAGAATGGAATGTACCAGGAGAAAGCCCCTCACGTTTGTCTCACTACTTCTTGTTCGTGTTTTTAATTTAAGTTTTTATTTTTTATTACAGCAAGTTTGATTACAATGTTTGGCTTGTTGTAGGTGTGGAAGATGTGGTTCTTTTACACATATACAGATGACTGTTCTTCTTGGGATCCTTTTCCCATGTACGTTATGACAGAATGTTGAGTAGTCCTCTCTTGGTATTCTGTAGGTCTTTGGTGATTATATATGTCACCTGTGTTTGTATATGTCTGTTAACCCCGATATCGTAATGAAACCAATCCTCACACCTTTCCATTGGTGAACCATAAGTTTGTTTAATGAATCTGTGATTGCCCTTCTCCGTGGAAATATCTGCCCTGGTATCCATTTTTAGGTAACACCTATAAGTGATATGATATGATATGTGTCTTTCACTTTCTGACTTACTACAAGTCACGTGATTACTTCTAGACTCATCTACGGTGCTGCAAATGGCATTGTGTCCTTTTTTCCCTTGGCTTCTCTTCTGCCTTAGCGGGGTCCATTTTCAAAAATGTGATTCCCTGAGGGTTGTGGATTATCTGACCTGGGCAGCCTTACCCTGCCGGCCCGCCCTCCCCAGGTGTGCCTCGTTGAGGTCAATATAAACAGAGCTCCAGGCAGCAATAGCCCCTGAAGCTGTGCCTGACTCCATATTCTCTGCCCCGTCAGCAGTCTCGGGGCTGTGCTGGTGGGAGGGAGTGAGGGGCCACAGCTTTGTGGGTGGCCCGGTGTGAGTGGGGTTCTGCTGGCCTTTCTGCAGGAGTTGCCAGGCTGCCGCCTGTAAAGAAGAGGATGTGTCACCCATACCTTCCGCTGGAATTTCTCTCCGGACAGAGGTGAGGAAGGAAAAAAGCAGTGGGGGCCGGGACAGGAGGGCTATCTCAGGCAGGGCAATGGAAAGCTTCTGGAAGAGCGCCAGGGTCCAGGACCACGCTGGCTGGCCTGCAGGCACCAAGTTGGCCTGCATGCTGTCGCTGGTGTGGCTCCACGGTCCTTCCTCTAGGCTTTCAAGCCCTTGTACATATTCAGGTGTTTTACCTGGAAAGGGTGGGAACAGTTCAGCAGCAGCTGGCCTGGCGCTCAGCTCACGTTTACTCACAGATGCCTCGGCACGGTCCCCCAGCTTTGCAATGAGGACGCTCCTTGCGTGGGGGGTGGGTTGCTGGCTGTATGGGAGATGATTCCCCACCTCTGACCAATTTCAGAATTGTTTACCACTGGAGCAAGTGCCCTGATAGGGTTTTCCTCTGTATAACTCCTGGGTTCAGGTTTTTTTTTTCTTTTATGGTTCAAGTTAGATTTTATTCCCCTTTTATGTATTTATAAATATAAGCATGGAAATAATTCATTCCTATAAATACATCTGTGTGACGGGAAGAACATTTTTCTGTTTTATTTTTAAATTTTATTTTTTAAAATTTTGAAATTTAATTTTATTTATTTTTTTTTATACAGCACGTTATTATTAGTTATGTATTTTATGTATATACATGTATACAGGTCAATCCCAAACTCCCAACTCATCCCACCACCACCATCCCATGGCTTCCCACACTTGGTGTCCATACGTTTGTTCTCTACCTCTGTGTCTCTATTTCTTCCCTGCAAACCAATTCATCTGTACCATTTTTAGGCTCCACATATATTCATTAATATACAATATTTGTTTTCCTCTTTCTGACTTACTTCATTCTGTATGACAGTCTCTCGATCCATCGATGTCTCTACAAATGACCCAGTTTCATTCCTTTTTATGGCCGAGTCATATTCCATTTTATATATGTACCACATCTTTATCCATTCAACTGTCTGTGGGCATTTAGGTTGCTTCCATTACCTGGCTATTGTAAATCGTGCTGCAACGAACATTGTGGTGAATGTGCCTTTTTGAAATACGGTTTTCTCTGGGTATATGCCCAGAAGTGGGATTGCTGGATCAGATGGTAATTCTATTTCTAGTTTTTTTAAGGAAACTCCATACTGTTCTCCATAGTGACTGTATCAATTTACATTCCCACCAATAGTGGAAGAGGGCTCCTTTTGTCCACACCCTCCCCAGAATTGGTTGTTTGTAGATTTTCTGATGATGCCGATTCTAACAGGTGTGAGGTGATACCTCATTGTAGTTTTGATTTGCATTTCTCTAATAATTAGTGCTGTTGAGCAGCTTTTCATGTGCGTCTTGGCCATCTCTGTGTCTCCTTTGAAGAAACGTCTCTTTAGATCTTCTGCCCATTTTATTTTGGGTTGTTTGTTTTTTTAATATTAAGCTGCATGAGCTGTTTATATATATTGGAGATTAAACCTGTGTCCATTGATTCGTTTGGCAAGATTTTCACCCATTCTGAGGGAGGCCT
Source organism: Mesoplodon mirus (assembly GCF_964341445.2). Lineage (NCBI taxonomy): Eukaryota > Metazoa > Chordata > Mammalia > Artiodactyla > Ziphiidae > Mesoplodon > Mesoplodon mirus. Next base: position 274,685 of record NW_028295338.1, read on the forward strand.
TTTTCCATTCCCGTTTTTTTTAACAAAAAAGGAAAGAAAGGAAAAGAAGCAGAACACTAATGTGCGTAAAATATGCCTTTTGAAACGGTCGTTTTGAAATATGGACGTCCTTTCAATTTTTTGGTCGATATGTGACCCCAGGATTTGTTTTCAGGCCAGGTGTCATTTACAGGCCTGCAATGATTTTGAATATCAACTGACCATTAGCGTTGGCATTAAAGCTGCTGTTGTGTGAAACGGCCACAAGGTGGCAGCAGTTCACCCTTACCAAATCTGGTTACTAGGGCAAGAGAGCCTCAGTGGAAGTGGTGTTCTAGATTGGAGTTTAGAATGGAATGTGCCAGGAGAAAGCCCCTCACGTTTGTCTCAGTATTTCTTGTTCGTGTTTTTAATTTAAGTTTTTATTTTTTATTACAGCAAGTTTGATTACAATGTTTGGCTTGTTGTAGGTGTGGAAGATGTGGTTCTTTTACACATATACAGATGACTGTTCTTCTTGGGATCCTTTTCTCATGTACGTTATGACAGAATGTTGAGTAGTCCTCTCTTGGTATTCTGTAGGTCTTTGGTGATTATATATGTCACCTGTGTTTGTATATGTCTGTTAACCCCGATATCATAATGAAACCAATCCTCACACCTTTCCATTGGTGAACCATAAGTTTGTTTAATGAATCTGTGATTGCCCTTCTCCGTGGAAATATCTGCCCTGGTATCCATTTTTAGGTAACACCTATAAGTGATATGATATGATATGTGTCTTTCACTTTCTGACTTACTACAAGTCACGTGATTACTTCTAGACTCATCTACGGTGCTGCAAATGGCATTGTGTCCTTTTTTCCCTTGGCTTCTCTTCTGCCTTAGCGGGGTCCATTTTCAACAATGTGATTCCCTGAGGGTTGTGGATTAGCTGACCTGGGCAGCCTTACCCTGCCGGCCTGCCCTCCCCAGGTGTGCCTCGTTGAGGTCAATATAAACAGCGCTCCAGGCAGCAGTAGCCTCTGAAGCTGTGCCTGACTCCATATTCTCTGCCCCGTCAGCAGTCTCGGGGCTGTGCTGGTGGGAGGGAGTGAGGGGCCACAGCTTTGTGGGTGGCCCGGTGTGAGTGGGGTTCTGCTGGCCTTTCTGCAGGAGTTGCCAGGCTGCCGCCTTTAAAGAAGGGGATGTGTCACCCATACCTACCGCTGGAATTTCTCTCCGGACACAGGTGAGGAAGGAACAAAGCAGTGGGGGGCAGGACAGGAGGGGTATCTCAGGCAAGGCAATGGAAAGCTTCTGGAAGAGCGCCGGGGCCAGGACCACGCTGGCTGGCCTGCAGGCACCAAGTTGGCCTGTGTGCTGTCGCTGGTGTGGCTCCACGGTCCTTCCTCTAGGCTTTCAAGCCCTTGTACATATTCAGGTGTTTTACCTGGAAAGGGTGGGAACAGTTCAGCAGCAGCTGGCCTGGGGCTCAGCTCACGTTTACTCACAGATGCCTCGGCACGGTCCCCCAGCTTTGCAATGAGGACGCTCCTTGCATGGGGGTTGGGTTGCTGGCTGTATGGGAGATGGTTCCCCACCTCTGACCAATTTCAGAATTGTTTACCACTGGAGCAAGTGCCGTGATAGGGTTTTCCTCTGTATAACTCGTGGGTTCACTTTTTTTTCTTTTATGTTTCAAGTTAGATTTTATTCCTGCTTTATGTATTTATAGATATAAGCATGGAAATAATTCATTCCTATAAATACATCTATGTGACAGGAATACCTTTTTTTAGTTTTATTTTAAAATTTTATTATTTTAAATTTTGAAATTTTATTTTATTTATTTTTTTATACAGCACGTTATTATTAGTTATGTATTTTATGCATATATATGTATACATGTCAATCCCAATCTCCCAACTCATCCCACCACCACCATCCCATGGCTTCCCACACTTGGTGTCCATACGTTTGTTCTCTACCTCTGTGTCTCTATTTCTTCCCTGCAAACCAGTACATCTGTACCATTTTTTAGGCTCCACATATATGCATTAATATACAACATTTGTTTTCCTCTTTCTGACTTACTTCATTCTGTATGACAGTCTCTCGATCCATCGATGTCTCTACAAATGACCCAGTTTCATTCCTTTTTATGGCCGAGTAATATTCCATTTTATATATGTACCACATCTTTATCCATTCATCTGTCTGTGGGCATTTAGGTGGCTTCCATTACCTGGCTATTGTAAAGAGTGCTGCAACGAACATTGTGGTGAATGTGCCTTTTCGATTTACGGTTTTCTCTGGGTATATGCCCAGAAGTGGGATTGCTGGATCAGATGGTGATTCTATTTCTAGTATTTTTAAGGAAACTCCATACTGTTCTCCATAGTGACTGTATCAATTTACATTCCCACCAATAGTGGAAGAGGGCTCCTTTTGTCCACACCCTCCCCAGAATTGGTTGTTTGTAGATTTTCTGATGATGCCGATTCTAACAGGTGTGAGGTGATACCTCATTGTAGTTTTGATTTGCATTTCTCTAATAATTAGTGCTGTTGAGCAGCTTTTCATGTGCGTCTTGGCCATCTCTGTGTCTCCTTTGAAGAAACGTCTCTTTAGATCTTCTGCCCATTTTTGTATTGGGTTGTTTGTTTTTTTAATATTAAGCTGCATGAGCTGTTTATATATATTGGAGATTAAACCTCTGTCCATTGATTCGTTTGCAAGGATTTTCGCCCATTCTGAGGGATGCCTTTTTCCATTCCCGTTTTTTTTTTTAACAAAAATGGAAAGAAAGGAAAAGAAGCAGAACACTAATGTGCGTAAAATATGCCTTTTGAAACGGTCGTTTTGAAATATGGACGTCCTTTGAATTTTTTGGTCGATATGTGACCCCAGGATTTGTTTTCAGGGCAGGTGTCATTTACAGGCGTGCAATGATTTTGAATATCAACTGACCATTAGCACTGGGATTAAAGCTGCTGTTGTGTGAAACGGCCACAAGGTGGCAACAGATCTCCCTTACCAAATCTAGTGACTAGGGCAACAGAGCCTCAATGGAAGTGGTGTTCTAGATTGGAATTTAGAATGGAATGTGCCAGGAGAAAGCCACTCAAGTTTGTCTCACTACTTCTTCTTCGTGTTTTTAATTTAATTTTTTATTTTTTTATTACAGCAAGTTTGATTACAATGTTTGGCTTGTTGTAGGTGTGGAAGATGTGGTTCATTTACACATATACAGATGTCTGTTCTTCCTGGGATCCTTTTCCCATGTACGTTATGACAGAATGTTGAGTAGTCCTCTCTTGGTATTCTGTAGGTCTTTGGTGATTATATATGTCACCTGTGTTTGTATATGTCTGTTAACCCCGATATCGTAATGAAACCAATCCTCACACCTTTCCATTGGTGAACCACAAGTTTGTTTAATGAATCTGTGATTGCCCTTCTCCGTGGCAATATCTGCCCTGGTATCCATTTTTAGGTAACACCTATACGTGATATGATATGATATGTGTCTTTCACTTTCTGACTTACTACAAGTCACGTGATTACTTCTAGACTCATCTACGGTGCTGCAAATGGCATTGTGTCCTTTTTTCCCTTGGCTTCTATTCTGCCTTAGCGAAGTCCATTTTCAACAATGTGATTCCCTGAGGGTTGTGGATTAGCTGACCTGGGCAGCCTTACCCTGCCGGCCCGCCCTCCCCAGGTGTGCCTCGTTGAGGTCAATATAAACAGCGCTCCAGGCAGCAATAGCCCCTGAAGCTGTGCCTGACTCCATATTCTCTGCCCCGTCAGCAGTCTCGGGGCTGTGCTGGTGGGAGGGAGTGAGGGGCCACAGCTTTGTGGGTGGCCCGCTGTGAGTGGGGCTCTGCTGGCCATTCTGCAGGAGTTGCCAGGCTGCCACCTGTAAAGAAGAGGATGTGTCACCCATACCTTCCACTGGAATTTCTCTCCGGACAGAGGTGAGGAAGGCAAAAAGCAGTGGGGGCCGGGACAGGAGGGGTATCTCAGGCAGGGCAATGGAAAGCTTCCGGAAGAGCGCCCGGGTCCAGGACCACCCTGGCTGGCCTGGAGGCACCAAGTTGGCCTGCGTGCTTTCGCTGGTGTGGCTCCACGGCCCTTCCTCTAGGCTTTCAAGCCCTTGTACATATTCAGGTGTTTTACCTGGGAAGGGTGGGAACAGTTCAGCAGCAGCTGGCCTGGGGCTCAGCTCACGTTTACTCATAGATGCCTCGGCACCGTCCGCCAGCTTTGCAATGAGGACGCTCCTTGCGTGGCGGGTGGGTTGCTGGCGGTATGGGAGATGGTTCCCCACCTCTGACCAATTTCAGAATTTTTTACCGCTGGAGCAAGTGCCCTGATAGGGTTTTCCTCTGTATAACTCGTGGGTTAAGGTTTTTTTTTTCTCTTATGTTTCAAGTTAGATTTTATTCCTCTTTTATGTATTTATAGATATAAGCATGGAAATAATTCATTCCTATAAATACATCTGTGTGACGGGAAGAACGTTTTTCTGTTTTATTTTTAAATTTTATTTTTTAAAATTTTGAAATTTAATTTTTATTTTTTTTATACAGCACGTTTTTATTAGTTATGTATTTTATGCATATACATGTATACAGGTCAATCCCAATCTCCCAACTCATCCCACCACCACCACCCCATGGCTTCCCACACTTGGTGTCCATACGTTTGTTCTCTACCTCTGTGTCTCTATTTCTTCCCTGCAAACCAGTTCATCTGTACCATTTTTTAGGCTCCACATATATGCATTAATATACAATATTTGTTTTCCTCTTTCTGACTTACTTCATTCTGTATGACAGTCTCTCGATCCATCGATGTCTCTCCAAATGACCCAGTTTCATTCCTTTTTATGGCCGAGTAATATTCCATTTTATATATGTACCACATCTTTATCCATTCATCTGTCTGTGGGCATTTAGGTGGCTTCCATTACCTGGCTATTGTAAAGAGTGCTGCAACGAACATTGTGGTGAATGTGCCTTTTTGAAATACGGTTTTCTCTGGGTATATGCCCAGAAGTGGGATTGCTGGATCAGATGGTAATTCTATTTCTAATTTTTTAAGGAAACTCCATACTGTTCTCCATAGTGACTGTATCAATTTACATTCCCACCAATAGTGGAAGAGGGCTCCTTTTGTCCACACCCTCCCCAGAATTGGTTGTTTGTAGATTTTCTGATGATGCCGATTCTAACAGGTGTGAGGTGATACCTCATTGTAGTTTTGATTTGCATTTCTCTAATAATTAGTGCTGTTGAGCAGCTTTTCATGTGCGTCTTGGCCATCTCTGTGTCTCCTTTGAAGAAACGTCTCTTTAGATCTTCTGCCCATTTTTGTATTGGGTTGTTTGTTTTTTTAATATTAAGCTGCATGAGCTGTTTATATATATTGGAGATTAAACCTCTGTCCATTGATTCGTTTGCAACGACTTTCGCCCATTCTGAGGGATGCCTTTTTCCATTCCCGTTTTTTTTTAACAAAAAAGGAAAGAAAGGAAAAGAAGCAGAACACTAATGTGCGTAAAATATGCCTTTTGAAACGGTCGTTTTGAAATATGGACGTCCTTTGAATTTTTTGGTCGATATGTGACCCCAGGATTTGTTTTCAGGGCAGGTGTCATTTACAGGCCTGCAATGATTTTGAATATCAACTGACCATTAGCGCTGGGATTAAAGCTGCTGTTGTGTGAAACGGCCACAAGGTGGCAACAGATCTCCCTTACCAAATCTGGTGACTAGGGCAACAGAGCCTCAATGGAAGTGGTGTTCTAGATTGGAATTTTTAATGGAATGTGCCAGGAGAAAGCCCCTCAAGTTTGTCTCACTACTTCTTCTTCGTGTTTTTAATTTAATTTTTTTTTATTTTTTATTACAGCAAGTTTGATTACAATGTTTGGCTTGTTGTAGGTGTGGAAGATGTGGTTCTTTTACACATATACAGATGTCTGTTCTTCCTGGGATCCTTTTCCCATGTACGTTATGACAGAATGTTGAGTAGTCCTCTCTTGGTATTCTGTAGGTCTTTGGTGATTATATATGTCACCTGTGTTTGTATATGTCTGTTAACCCCGATATCGTAATGAAACCAATCCTCACACCTTTCCATTGGTGAACCATAAGTTTGTTTAATGAATCTGTGATTGCCCTTCTCCGTGGCAATATCTGCCCTGGTATCCATTTTTAGGTAACACCTATACGTGATATGATATGATATGTGTCTTTCACTTTCTGACTTACTACAAGTCACGTGATTACTTCTAGACTCATCTACGGTGCTGCAAATGGCATTGTGTCCTTTATTCCCTTGGCTTCTATTCTGCCTTAGCGAGGTCCATTTTCAACAATGTGATTCCCTGAGGGTTGTGGATTAGGTGACCTGGGCAGCCTTACCCTGCCGGCCCGCCCTCCCCAGGTGTGCCTCGTTGAGGTCAATATAAACAGCGCTCCAGGCAGCAATAGCCCCTGAAGCTGTGCCTGACTCCATATTCTCTGCCCCGTCAGCAGTCTCGGGGCTGTGCTGGTGGGAGGGAGTGAGGGGCCACAGCTTTGTGGGTGGCCCGCTGTGAGTGGGGCTCTGCTGGCCATTCTGCAGGAGTTGCCAGGCTGCCACCTGTAAAGAAGAGGATGTGTCACCCATACCTTCCGCTGGAATTTCTCTCCGGACAGAGGTGAGGAAGGCAAAAAGCAGTGGGGGCCGGGACAGGAGGGGTATCTCAGGCAGGGCAATGGAAAGCTTCCGGAAGAGCGCCCGGGTCCAGGACCACCCTGGCTGGCCTGCAGGCACCAAGTTGGCCTGCGTGCTTTCGCTGGTGTGGCTCCACGGCCCTTCCTCTAGGCTTTCAAGCCCTTGTACATATTCAGGTGTTTTACCTGGGAAGGGTGGGAACAGTTCAGCAGCAGCTGGCCTGGGGCTCAGCTCACGTTTACTCACAGATGCCTCGGCACGGTCCCCCAGCTTTGCAATGAGGACGCTCCTTGCGTGGGGGGTGGGTTGCTGGCTGTATGGGAGATGGTTCCCCACCTCTGACCAATTTCAGAATTGTTTACCGCTGGAGCAAGTGCCCTGATAGGGTTTTCCTCTGTATAACTCGTGGGTTCAGGGTTTTTTTTTTCTTTTATGGTTCAAGTTAGATTTTATTCCTCTTTTATGTGTTTATAGATATAAGCATGGAAATAATTCATTCCTATAAATACATCTATGTGACAGGAATACCTTTTTTTAGTTTTATTTTAAAATTTTATTATTTTAAATTTTGAAATTTTATTTTATTTATTTTTTTATACAGCACGTTATTATTAGTTATGTATTTTATGCATATATATGTATACATGTCAATCCCAATCTCCCAACTCATCCCACCACCACCATCCCATGGCTTCCCACACTTGGTGTCCATACGTTTGTTCTCTACCTCTGTGTCTCTATTTCTTCCCTGCAAACCAGTACATCTGTACCATTTTTAGGCTCCACATATATGCATTAATATACAACATTTGTTTTCCTCTTTCTGACTTACTTCATTCTGTATGACAGTCTCTCGATCCATCGATGTCTCTACAAATGACCCAGTTTCATTCCTTTTTATGGCCGAGTAATATTCCATTTTATATATGTACCACATCTTTATCCATTCATCTGTCTGTGGGCATTTAGGTGGCTTCCATTACCTGGCTATTGTAAAGAGTGCTGCAACGAACATTGTGGTGAATGTGCCTTTTTGATTTACGGTTTTCTCTGGGTATATGCCCAGAAGTGGGATTGCTGGATCAGATGGTGATTCTATTTCTAGTATTTTTAAGGAAACTCCATACTGTTCTCCATAGTGACTGTATCAATTTACATTCCCACCAATAGTGGAAGAGGGCTCCTTTTGTCCACACCCTCCCCAGAATTGGTTGTTTGTAGATTTTCTGATGATGCCGATTCTAACAGGTGTGAGGTGATACCTCATTGTAGTTTTGATTTGCATTTCTCTAATAATTAGTGCTGTTGAGCAGCTTTTCATGTGCGTCTTGGCCATCTCTGTGTCTCCTTTGAAGAAACGTCTCTTTAGATCTTCTGCCCATTTTTGTATTGGGTTGTTTGTTTTTTTAATATTAAGCTGCATGAGCTGTTTATATATATTGGAGATTAAACCTCTGTCCATTGATTCGTTTGCAACGATTTTCGCCCATTCTGAGGGATGCCTTTTTCCATTCCCGTTTTTTTTTTAACAAAAAAGGAAAGAAAGGAAAAGAAGCAGAACACTAATGTGCGTAAAATATGCCTTTTGAAACGGTCGTTTTGAAATATGGACGTCCTTTGAATTTTTTGGTCGATATGTGACCCCAGGATTTGTTTTCAGGGCAGGTGTCATTTACAGGCGTGCAATGATTTTGAATATCAACTGACCATTAGCACTGGGATTAAAGCTGCTGTTGTGTGAAACGGCCACAAGGTGGCAACAGATCTCCCTTACCAAATCTGGTGACTAGGGCAACAGAGCCTCAATGGAAGTGGTGTTCTAGATTGGAATTTAGAATGGAATGTGCCAGGAGAAAGCCACTCAAGTTTGTCTCACTACTTCTTCTTCGTGTTTTTAATTTAATTTTTTATTTTTTTATTACAGCAAGTTTGATTACAATGTTTGGCTTGTTGTAGGTGTGGAAGATGTGGTTCATTTACACATATACAGATGTCTGTTCTTCCTGGGATCCTTTTCCCATGTACGTTATGACAGAATGTTGAGTAGTCCTCTCTTGGTATTCTGTAGGTCTTTGGTGATTATATATGTCACCTGTGTTTGTATATGTCTGTTAACCCCGATATCGTAATGAAACCAATCCTCACACCTTTCCATTGGAGAACCACAAGTTTGTTTAATGAATCTGTGATTGCCCTTCTCCGTGGCAATATCTGCCCTGGTATCCATTTTTAGGTAACACCTATAAGTGATATGATATGATATGTGTCTTTCACTTTCTGACTTACTACAAGTCACGTGATTACTTCTAGACTCATCTACGGTGCTGCAAATGGCATTGTGTCCTTTTTTCCCTTGGCTTCTATTCTGCCTTAGCGAGGTCCATTTTCAACAATGTGATTCCCTGAGGGTTGTGGATTAGCTGACCTGGGCAGCCTTACCCTGCCGGCCCGCCCTCCCCAGGTGTGCCTCGTTGAGGTCAATATAAACAGCGCTCCAGGCAGCAATAGCCCCTGAAGCTGTGCCTGACTCCATATTCTCTGCCCCGTCAGCAGTCTCGGGGCTGTGCTGGTGGGAGGGAGTGAGGGGCCACAGCTTTGTGGGTGGCCCGCTGTGAGTGGGGCTCTGCTGGCCATTCTGCAGGAGTTGCCAGGCTGCCACCTGTAAAGAAGAGGATGTGTCACCCATACCTTCCACTGGAATTTCTCTCCGGACAGAGGTGAGGAAGGCAAAAAGCAGTGGGGGCCGGGACAGGAGGGGTATCTCAGGCAGGGCAATGGAAAGCTTCCGGAAGAGCGCCCGGGTCCAGGACCACCCTGGCTGGCCTGGAGGCACCAAGTTGGCCTGCGTGCTTTCGCTGGTGTGGCTCCACGGCCCTTCCTCTAGGCTTTCAAGCCCTTGTACATATTCAGGTGTTTTACCTGGGAAGGGTGGGAACAGCTCAGCAGCAGGTGGCCTGGGGCTCAGCTCACGTTCACTCACAGATGCCTCGGCACGGTCCCCCAGCTTTGCAATGAGGACGCTCCTTGCGTGGGGGGTGGGTTGCTGGCTGTATGGGAGATGGTTCCCCACCTCTGACCAATTTCAGAATTGTTTACCGCTGGAGCAAGTGCCCTGATAGGGTTTTCCTCTGTATAACTCGTGGGTTCAGGGTTTTTTTTTTCTTTTATGGTTCAAGTTAGATTTTATTCCTCTTTTATGTATTTATACATATAAGCATGGAAATAATTCATTCCTATAAATACATCTATGTGACAGGAATACCTTTTTTTAGTTTTATTTTAAAATTTTATTATTTTAAATTTTGAAATTTTATTTTATTTATTTTTTTATACAGCACGTTATTATTAGTTATGTATTTTATGCATATATATGTATACATGTCAATCCCAATCTCCCAACTCATCCCACCACCACCATCCCATGGCTTCCCACACTTGGTGTCCATACGTTTGTTCTCTACCTCTGTGTCTCTATTTCTTCCCTGCAAACCAGTACATCTGTACCATTTTTTAGGCTCCACATATATGCATTAATATACAACATTTGTTTTCCTCTTTCTGACTTACTTCATTCTGTATGACAGTCTCTCGATCCATCGATGTCTCTACAAATGACCCAGTTTCATTCCTTTTTATGGCCGAGTAATATTCCATTTTATATATGTACCACATCTTTATCCATTCATCTGTCTGTGGGCATTTAGGTGGCTTCCATTACCTGGCTATTGTAAAGAGTGCTGCAACGAACATTGTGGTGAATGTGCCTTTTCGATTTACGGTTTTCTCTGGGTATATGCCCAGAAGTGGGATTGCTGGATCAGATGGTGATTCTATTTCTAGTATTTTTAAGGAAACTCCATACTGTTCTCCATAGTGACTGTATCAATTTACATTCCCACCAATAGTGGAAGAGGGCTCCTTTTGTCCACACCCTCCCCAGAATTGGTTGTTTGTAGATTTTCTGATGATGCCGATTCTAACAGGTGTGAGGTGATACCTCATTGTAGTTTTGATTTGCATTTCTCTAATAATTAGTGCTGTTGAGCAGCTTTTCATGTGCGTCTTGGCCATCTCTGTGTCTCCTTTGAAGAAACGTCTCTTTAGATCTTCTGCCCATTTTTGTATTGGGTTGTTTGTTTTCTTAATATTAAGCTGCATGAGCTGTTTATATATATTGGAGATTAAACCTCTGTCCATTGATTCGTTTGCAACGATTTTCGCCCATTCTGAGGGATGCCTTTTTCCATTCCCGTTTTTTTTTTTAACAAAAAAGGAAAGAAAGGAAAAGAAGCAGAACACTAATGTGCGTAAAATATGCCTTTTGAAACGGTCGTTTTGAAATATGGACGTCCTTTGAATTTTTTGGTCGATATGTGACCCCAGGATTTGTTTTCAGGGCAGGTGTCATTTACAGGCGTGCAATGATTTTGAATATCAACTGACCATTAGCGCTGGGATTAAAGCTGCTGTTGTGTGAAACGGCCACAAGGTGGCAACAGATCTCCCTTACCAAATCTGGTGACTAGGGCAACAGAGCCTCAATGGAAGTGGTGTTCTAGATTGGAATTTAGAATGGAATGTGCCAGGAGAAAGCCACTCAAGTTTGTCTCACTACTTCTTCTTCGTGTTTTTAATTTAATTTTTTATTTTTTTATTACAGCAAGTTTGATTACAATGTTTGGCTTGTTGTAGGTGTGGAAGATGTGGTTCTTTTACACATATACAGATGTCTGTTCTTCCTGGGATCCTTTTCCCATGTACGTTATGACAGAATGTTGAGTAGTCCTCTCTTGGTATTCTGTAGGTCTTTGGTGATTATATATGTCACCTGTGTTTGTATATGTCTGCTAACCCCGATATCGTAATGAAACCAATCCTCACACCTTTCCATTGGTGAACCACAAGTTTGTTTAATGAATCTGTGATTGCCCTTCTCCGTGGCAATATCTGCCCTGGTATCCATTTTTAGGTAACACCTATAAGTGATATGATATGATATGTGTCTTTCACTTTCTGACTTACTACAAGTCACGTGATTACTTCTAGACTCATCTACGGTGCTGCAAATGGCATTGTGTCCTTTTTTCCCTTGGCTTCTATTCTGCCTTAGCGAGGTCCATTTTCAACAATGTGATTCCCTGAGGGTTGTGGATTAGCTGACCTGGGCAGCCTTACCCTGCCGGCCCGCCCTCCCCAGGTGTGCCTCGTTGAGGTCAATATAAACAGCGCTCCAGGCAGCAATAGCCCCTGAAGCTGTGCCTGACTCCATATTCTCTGCCCCGTCAGCAGTCTCGGGGCTGTGCTGGTGGGAGGGAGTGAGGGGCCACAGCTTTGTGGGTGGCCCGCTGTGAGTGGGGCTCTGCTGGCCATTCTGCAGGAGTTGTCAGGCTGCCACCTGTAAAGAAGAGGATGTGTCACCCATACCTTCCGCTGGATTTTCTCTCCGGACAGAGGTGAGGAAAGAAAGAAGCAGTGGGGGCCGGGACAAGAGGGGTATCTCAGGTAGGGCAATGGAAATCTTCCGGAAGAGCGCCCGGGGCCAGGACCACCCTGGCTGGCCTGCAGGCACCAAGTTGGCCTGAGTGCTTTCGCTGGTGTGGCTCCACGGCCCTTCCTCTAGGCTTTCAAGCCCTTGTACATATTCAGGTGTTTTACCTGGGAAGGGTGGGAACAGTTCAGCAGCAGCTGGCCTGGGGCTCAGCTCACGTTTACTCACAGATGCCTCGGCACGGTCCCCCAGCTTTGCAATGAGGACGCTCCTTGCGTGGGGGGTGGGTTGCTGGCTGTATGGGAGATGGTTCCCCACCTCTGACCAATTTCAGAATTGTTTAGCGCTGGAGCAAGTGCCCTGATAGGGTTTTCCTCTGTATAACTCGTGGGTTCAGGTTTTTTTTTTCTTTTATGGTTCAAGTTAGATTTTATTCCTCTTTTATGTATTTATAGATATAAGCATGGAAATAATTCATTCCTATAAATACATCTATGTGACGGGAATAACTTTTTTTAGTTTTATTTTAAAATTTTATTATTTTAAATTTTGAAATTTAATTTTATTTATTTTTTATACAGCACGTTATTATTAGTTATGTATTTTATGCATATATATGTATACATGTCAATCCCAATCTCCCAACTCATCCCACCACCACCATCCCATGGCTTCCCACACTTGGTGTCCATACGTTTGTTCTCTACCTCTGTGTCTCTATTTCTTCCCTGCACACCAGTACATCTGTACCATATTTTAGGCTCCACATATATGCATTAATATACAACATTTGTTTTCCTCTTTCTGACTTACTTCATTCTGTATGACAGTCTCTCGATCCATCGATGTCTCTCCAAATGACCCAGTTTCATTCCTTTTTATGGCCGAGTAATATTCCATTATATATATGTACCACATCTTTATCCATTCATCTGTCTGTGGGCATTTAGGTGGCTTCCATTACCTGGCTATTGTAAAGAGTGCTGCAACGAACATTGTGGTGAATGTGCCTTTTTGATTTACGGTTTTCTCTGGGTATATGCCCAGAAGTGGGATTGCTGGATCAGATGGTAATTCTATTTCTAGTTTTTTTAAGGAAGCTCCATACTGTTCTCCATAGTGACTGTATCAATTTACATTCCCACCAATAGTGGAAGAGGGCTCCTTTTGTCCACACCCTCCCCAGAATTGGTTGTTTGTAGATTTTCTGATGATGCCGATTCTAACAGGTGTGAGGTGATACCTCATTGTAGTTTTGATTTGCATTTCTCTAATAATTAGTGCTGTTGAGCAGCTTTTCATGTGCGTCTTGGCCATCTCTGTGTCTCCTTTGAAGAAACGTCTCTTTATATCTTCTGCCCATTTTTGTATTGGGTTGTTTGTTTTTTTAATATTAAGCTGCATGAGCTGTTTATATATATTGGAGATTAAACCTCTGTCCATTGATTCGTTTGCAACGACTTTCGCCCATTCTGAGGGATGCCTTTTTCCATTCCTGTTTTTTTTTAACAAAAAAGGAAAGAAAGGAAAAGAAGCAGAACACTAATGTGCGTAAAATATGCCTTTTGAAACGGTCGTTTTGAAATATGGACGTCCTTTGAATATTTTGGTCGATATGTGACCCCAGGATTTGTTTTCAGGGCAGGTGTCATTTACAGGCCTGCAATGATTTTGAATATCAACTGACCATTAGCGCTGGGATTAAAGCTGCTGTTGTGTGAAACGGCCACAAGGTGGCAACAGATCTCCCTTACCAAATCTGGTGACTAGGGCAAGAGAGCCTCAATGGAAGTGGTGTTGTAGATTGGAATTTTTAATGGAATGTGCCAGGAGAAAGCCACTCAAGTTTGTCTCACTACTTCTTCTTCGTGTTTTTAATTTAATTTTTTTTTTGTTTTTTATTACAGCAAGTTTGATTACAATGTTTGGCTTGTTGTAGGTGTGGAAGATGTGGTTCTTTTACACATATACAGATGTCTGTTCTTCCTGGGATCCTTTTCCCATGTACGTTATGACAGAATGTTGAGTAGTCCTCTCTTGGTATTCTGTAGGACTTTGGTGATTATATATGTCACCTGTGTTTGTATATGTCTGTTAACCCCGATATCGTAATGAAACCAATCCTCACACCTTTCCATTGGTGAACCATAAGTTTGTTTAATGAATCTGTGATTGCCCTTCTCCGTGGCAATATCTGCCCTGGTATCCATTTTTAGGTAACACCTATACGTGATATGATATGATATGTGTCTTTCACTTTCTGACTTACTACAAGTCACGTGATTACTTCTAGACGCATCTACGGTGCTGCAAATGGCATTGTGTCCTTTTTTCCCTTGGCTTCTATTCTGCCTTAGCGAGGTCCATTTTCAACAATGTGATTCCCTGAGGGTTGTGGATTAGCTGACCTGGGCAGCCTTACCCTGCCGGCCCGCCCTCCCCAGGTGTGCCTCGTTGAGGTCAATATAAACAGCGCTCCAGGCAGCAATAGCCCCTGAAGCTGTGCCTGACTCCATATTCTCTTCCCCGTCAGCAGTCTCGGGGCTGTGCTGGTGGGAGGGAGTGAGGGGCCACAGCTTTGTGGGTGGCCCGCTGTGAGTGGGGCTCTGCTGGCCATTCTGCAGGAGTTGCCAGGCTGCCACCTGTAAAGAAGAGGATGTGTCACCCATACCTTCCGCTGGAATTTCTCTCCGGACAGAGGTGAGGAAGGCAAAAAGCAGTGGGGGCCGGGACAGGAGGGGTATCTCAGGCAGGGCAATGGAAAGCTTCCGGAAATGCGCCCGGGTCCAGGACCACCCTGGCTGGCCTGCAGGCACCAAGTTGGCCTGCGTGCTTTCGCTGGTGTGGCTCCACGGCCCTTCCTCTAGGCTTTCAAGCCCTTGTACATATTCAGGTGTTTTACCTGGGAAGGGTGGGAACAGTTCAGCAGCAGCTGGCCTGGGGCTCAGCTCACGTTTACTCACAGATGCCTCGGCACGGTCCCCCAGCTTTGCAATGAGGACGCTCCTTGCGTGGGGGTTGGGTTGCTGGCTGTATGGGAGATGGTTCCCCACCTCTGACCAATTTCAGAATTGTTTACCGCTGGAGCAAGTGCCCTGATAGGGTTTTCCTCTGTATAACTCGTGGGTTCAGGGTTTTTTTTTCTTTTATGTTTCAAGTTAGATTTTATTCCTCTTTTATGTATTTATAGATATAAGCATGGAAATAATTCATTCCTATAAATACATCTATGTGACGGGAATAACTTTTTTTAGTTTTATTTTAAAATTTTATTATTTTAAATTTTGAAATTTTATTTTATTTATTTTTTATACAGCACGTTATTATTAGTTATGTATTTTATGCATATATATGTATACATGTCAATCCCAATCTCCCAACTCATCCCACCACCACCATCCCATGGCTTCCCACTCTTGGTGTCCATACGTTTGTTCTCTACCTCTGTGTCTCTATTTCTTCCCTGCAAACCAGTTCATCTGTACCATTTTTTAGGCTCCACATATATGCATTAATATACAACATTTGTTTTCCTCTTTCTGACTTACTTCATTCTGTATGACAGTCTCTCGATCCATCGATGTCTCTACAAATGACCCAGTTTCATTCCTTTTTATGGCCGAGTAATATTCCATTTTATATATGTACCACATCTTTATCCATTCATCTGTCTGTGGGCATTTAGGTGGCTTCCATTACCTGGCTATTGTAAAGAGTGCTGCAACGAACATTGTGGTGAATGTGCCTTTTTGATTTACGGTTTTCTCTGGGTATATGCCCAGAAGTGGGATTGCTGGATCAGATGGTAATTCTATTTCTAGTTTTTTTAAGGAAACTCCATACTGTTCTCCATAGTGACTGTATCAATTTACATTCCCACCAATAGTGGAAGAGGGCTCCTTTTGTCCACACCCTCCCCAGAATTGGTTGTTTGTAGATTTTCTGATGATGCCGATTCTAACAGGTGTGAGGTGACACCTCATTGTAGTTTTGATTTGCATTTCTCTAATAATTAGTGCTGTTGAGCAGCTTTTCATGTGCGTCTTGGCCATCTCTGTGTCTCCTTTGAAGAAACCTCTCTTTAGATCTTCTGCCCATTTTTGTATTGGGTTGTTTGTTCTTTTAATATTAAGCTGCATGAGCTGTTTATATATATTGGAGATTAAACCTCTGTCCATTGATTCGTTTGCAACGATTTTCGCCCATTCTGAGGGATGCCTTTTTCCATTCCCGTTTTTTCTAACAAAAAAGGAAAGAAAGGAAAAGAAGCAGAACACTAATGTGCGTAAAATATGCCTTTTGAAACGGTCGTTTTGAAATATGGACGTCCTTTGAATTTTTTGGTCGATATGTGACCCCAGGATTTGTTTTCAGGGCAGGTGTCATTTACAGGCCTGCAATGATTTTGAATATCAACTGACCATTAGCGCTGGGATTAAAGCTGCTGTTGTGTGAAACGGCCACAAGGTGGCAGCAGATCTCCCTTACCAAATCTGGTGACTAGGGCAACAGAGCCTCAATGGAAGTGGTGTTCTAGATTGGAATTTAGAATGGAATGTGCCAGGAGAAAGCCACTCAAGTTTGTCTCACTACTTCTTCTTCGTGTTTTTAATTTAATTTTTTTTTATTTTTTATTACAGCAAGTTTGATTACAATGTTTGGCTTGTTGTAGGTGTGGAAGATGCGGTTCTTTTACACATATACAGATGTCTGTTCTTCCTGGGATCCTTTCCCCATGTACGTTATGACAGAATGTTGAGTAGTCCTCTCTTGGTATTCTGTAGGTCTTTGGTGATTATATATGTCACCTGTGTTTGTATATGTCTCTTAACCCCGATATCGTAATGAAACCAATCCTCACACCTTTCCTTTGGTGAACCATAAGTTTGTTTAATGAATCTGTGATTGCCCTTCTCCGTGGCAATATCTGCCCTGGTATCCATTTTTAGGTAACACCTATAAGTGATATGATATGATATGTGTGTTTCACTTTCTGACTTACTACAAGTCACGTGATTATTCTAGACTCATCTACGGTGCTGCAAATGGCATTGTGTCCTTTTTTCACTTGGCTTCTATTCTGCCTTAGCGAGGTCCATTTTCAACAATGTGATTCCCTGAGGGTTGTGCATTAGCTGACCTGGGCAGCCTTACCCTGCCGGCCCTCCCTCCCCAGGTGTCCCTCGTTGAGGTCAATATAAACAGCGCTCCAGGCAGCAATAGCCCATGAAGCTGTGCCTGACTCCATATTCTCTGCCCCGTCAGCAGTCTCGGGGCTGTGCTGGTGGGAGGGAGTGAGGGGCCACAGATTTGTGTGTGGCCCGCTGTGAGTGGGGCTCTGCTGGCCATTCTGCAGGAGTTGTCAGGCTGCCACCTGTAAAGAAGAGGATGTGTCACCCATACCTTCCGCTGGAATTTCTCTCCGGACAGAGGTGAGGAAGGCAAAAAGCAGTGGGGGCCGGGACAGGAGGGGTATCTCAGGTAGGGCAATGGAAAGCTTCCGGAAGAGCGCCCGGGGCCAGGACCACCCTGGCTGGCCGGCAGGCACGAAGTTGACCTGCGTGCTTTTGCTGGTGTGGCTCCACGGCCCTTCCTCTAGGCTT
This sequence comes from Mesoplodon mirus, assembly GCF_964341445.2. Classification (NCBI taxonomy): domain Eukaryota; kingdom Metazoa; phylum Chordata; class Mammalia; order Artiodactyla; family Ziphiidae; genus Mesoplodon; species Mesoplodon mirus. Next base: position 292,466 of record NW_028295338.1, read on the forward strand.
TCAAGCCCTTGTACATATTCAGGTGTTTTACCTGGGAAGGGTGGGAACAGTTCAGCAGCAGCTGGCCAGGGGCTCAGCTCACGATTACTCACAGATGCCTTGGCACGGTCCCCCAGCTTTGCAATGAGGACGCTCCTTGCATGGGGCGTGGGTTGCTGCCTGTATGGGAGATGGTTCCCCACCTCTGACCAATTTCAGAATTGTTTACCGCTGGAGCAAGTGCCCTGATAGGGTTTTCCTCTGTATAACTCGTGGGTTCAGGTTTTTTTTTTCTTTTATGTTTCACGTTAGATTTTATTCCACTTTTATGTATTTATAGATATAAGCATGGAAATAATTCATTCCTATAAATCCATCTGTGTGACGGGAAGAACGTTTTTCTGTTTTATTTCTAAATTTTATTTTTTTAAATTTTGAAATTTAAATTTTATTTATTTTTTTTTATACAGCACGTTATTATTAGTTATGTATTTTATGCATAAACATGTATACAGGTCAATCCCAATCTCCCAACTCATCCCACCTCCACCACCCCATGGCTTCCCACACTTGGTGTCCATACGTTTGTTCTCTACCTCTGTGTCTCTATTTCTTCCCTGCAAACCAGTTCATCTGTACCATTTTTTAGGCTCCACATATATGCATTAATATACAACATTTGTTTTCCTCTTTCTGACTTACTTCATTCTGTATGACAGTCTCTCGATCCATCGATGTCTCTACAAATGACCCAGTTTCATTCCATTTTATGGCCGAGTAATATTCCATTTTATATATATACCACATCTTTATCCATTCATCTGTCTGTGGGCATTTAGTTGGCTTCCATTACCTGGCTATTGTAAAGAGTGCTGCAACGAACATTGTGGTGAATGTGCCTTTTTGATTTACGGTTTTCTCTGGGTATATGCCCAGAAGTGGGATTGCTGGATCAGATGGTGATTCTATTTCTAGTTTTTTTAAGGAAACTCCATACTGTTCTCCATAGTGACTGTATCAATTTACATTCCCACCAATAGTGGAAGAGGGTTCCTTTTGTCCACACCCTCCCCAGAATTGGTTGTTTGTAGATTTTCTGATGATGCCGATTCTAACAGGTGTGAGGTGATACCTCATTGTAGTTTTGATTTGCATTTCTCTAATAATTAGTGCTGTTGAGCAGCTTTTCATGTGCGTCTTGGCCATCTCTGTGTCTCCTTTGAAGAAACGTCTCTTTAGATCTTCTGCCCATTTTTGTATTGGGTTGTTTGTTTTTTTAATATTAAGCTGCATGAGCTGTTTATATATATTGGAGATTAAACCTCTGTCCATTGATTCGTTTGCAACGACTTTCGCCCATTCTGAGGGATGCCTTTTTCCATTCCCGTTTTTTTAACAAAAAAGGAAAGAAAGGAAAAGAAGCAGAACACTAATGTGCGTAAAATATGCCTTTTGAAACGGTCGTTTTGAAATATGGACGTCCTTTGAATTTTTTGGTCGATATGTGACCCCAGGATTTGTTTTCAGGGCAGGTGTCATTTACAGGCCTGCAATGATTTTGAATATCAACTGACCATTAGCGCTGGGATTAAAGCTGCTGTTGTGTGAAACGGCCACAAGGTGGCAGCAGATCTCCCTTACCAAATCTGGTGACTAGGGCAACAGAGCCTCAATGGAAGTGGTGTTCTAGATTGGAATTTAGAATGGAATGTGCCAGGAGAAAGCCACTCAAGTTTGTCTCACTACTTCTTCTTCGTGTTTTTAATTTAATTTTTTTTTATTTTTTATTACAGCAAGTTTGATTACAATGTTTGGCTTGTTGTAGGTGTGGAAGATGCGGTTCTTTTACACATATACAGATGTCTGTTCTTCCTGGGATCCTTTCCCCATGTACGTTATGACAGAATGTTGAGTAGTCCTCTCTTGGTATTCTGTAGGTCTTTGGTGATTATATATGTCACCTGTGTTTGTATATGTCTCTTAACACCGATATCGTAATGAAACCAATCCTCACACCTTTCCTTTGGTGAACCATAAGTTTGTTTAATGAATCTGTGATTGCCCTTCTCCGTGGCAATATCTGCCCTGGTATCCATTTTTAGGTAACACCTATAAGTGATATGATATGATATGTGTGTTTCACTTTCTGACTTACTACAAGTCACGTGATTATTCTAGACTCATCTACGGTGCTGCAAATGGCATTGTGTCCTTTTTTCTCTTGGCTTCTATTCTGCCTTAGCGAGGTCCATTTTCAACAATGTGATTCCCTGAGGGTTGTGCATTAGCTGACCTGGGCAGCCTTACCCTGCCGGCCCTCCCTCCCCAGGTGTCCCTCGTTGAGGTCAATATAAACAGCGCTCCAGGCAGCAATAGCCCATGAAGCTGTGCCTGACTCCATATTCTCTGCCCCGTCAGCAGTCTCGGGGCTGTGCTGGTGGGAGGGAGTGAGGGGCCACAGATTTGTGGGTTGCCCTCTGTGAGTGGGGCTCTGCTGGCCATTCTGCAGGAGATGTCAGGCTGCCACCTGTAAAGAAGAGGATGTGTCACCCATACCTTCCGCTGGAATTTCTCTCCGGACAGAGGTGAGGAAGGCAAAAAGCAGTGGGGGCCGGGACAGGAGGGGTATCTCAGGTAGGGCAATGGAAAGCTTCCGGAAGAGCGCCCGGGGCCAGGATCACCCTGGCTGGCCGGCAGGCACGAAGTTGACCTGCGTGCTTTCGCTGGTGTGGCTCCACGGCCCTTCCTCTAGGCTTTCAAGCCCTTGTACATATTCAGGTGTTTTACCTGGGAAGGGTGGGAACAATTCAGCAGCAGCTGGCCAGGGGCTCAGCTCACGTTTACTCACAGATGCCTTGGCACGGTCCCCCAGCTTTGCAATGAGGACGCTCCTTGCGTGGGGCGTGGGTTGCTGCCTGTATGGGAGATGGTTCCCCACCTCTGACCAATTTCAGAATTGTTTACCGCTGGAGCAAGTGCCCTGATAGGGTTTTCCTCTGTATAACTCGTGGGTTCAGGTTTTTTTTTTCTTTTATGTTTCACGTTAGATTTTATTCCTCTTTTATGTATTTATAGATATAAGCATGGAAATAATTCATTCCTATAAATACATCTGTGTGACGGGAAGAACGTTTTTCTGTTTTATTTCTAAATTTTATTTTTTTAAATTTTGAAATTTAAATTTTATTTATTTATTTTTATACAGCACGTTATTATTAGTTATGTATTTTATGCATAAGCATGTATACAGGTCAATCCCAATCTCCCAACTCATCCCACCACCAACACCCCATGGCTTCCCACACTTGGTGTCCATACGTTTGTTCTCTACCTCTGTGTCTGTATTTCTTCCCTGCAAAGCAGTTCATCTGTACCATTTTTTAGGCTCCACATATATGCATTAATATACAACATTTGTTTTCCTCTTTCTGACTTACTTCATTCTGTATGACAGTCTCTCGATCCATCGATGTCTCTACAAATGACCCAGTTTCATTCCATTTTATGGCCGAGTAATATTCCATTTTATATATATACCACATCTTTATCCATTCATCTGTCTGTGGGCATTTAGTTGGCTTCCATTACATGGCTATTGTAAAGAGTGCTGCAACGAACATTGTGGTGAATGTGCCTTTTTGATTTACGGTTTTCTCTGGGTATATGCCCAGAAGTGGGATTGCTGGATCAGATGGTGATTCTATTTCTAGTTTTTTTAAGGAAACTCCATACTGTTCTCCATAGTGACTGTATCAATTTACATTCCCACCAATAGTGGAAGAGGGCTCCTTTTGTCCACACCCTCCCCAGAATTGGTTGTTTGTAGATTTTCTGATGATGCCGATTCTAACAGGTGTGAGGTGACACCTCATTGTAGTTTTGATTTGCATTTCTCTAATAATTAGTGCTGTTGAGCAGCTTTTCATGTGCGTCTTGGCCATCTCTGTGTCTCCTTTGAAGAAACGTCTCTTTAGATCTTCTGCCCATTTTTGTATTGGGTTGTTTGTTTTTTTAATATTAAGCTGCATGAGCTGTTTATATATATTGGAGATTAAACCTCTGTCCATTGATTCGTTTGCAACGACTTTTGCCCATTCTGAGGGATGCCTTTTTCCATTCCCGTTTTTTTTAACAAAAAAGGAAAGAAAGGAAAAGAAGCAGAACACTAATGTGCGTAAAATGTGCCTTTTGAAACGGTCGTTTTGAAATATGGACGTCCTTTGAATTTTTTGGTCGATATGTGACCCCAGGATTTGTTTTCAGGGCAGGTGTCATTTACAGGCCTGCAATGATTTTGAATATCAACTGACCATTAGCGCTGGGATTAAAGCTGCTGTTGTGTGAAACGGCCACAAGGTGGCAGCAGTTCTCCCTTACCAAATCTGGTGACTAGGGCAACAGAGCCTCAATGGAAGTGGTGTTCTAGATTGGAATTTAGAATGGAATGTGCCAGGAGAAAGCCCCTCAAGTTTGTCTCACTACTTCTTCTTCGTGTTTTTAATTTAATTTTTTTTATTTTTTATTACAGCAAGTTTGATTACAATGTTTGGCTTGTTGTAGGTGTGGAAGATGTGGTACTTTTACACATATACAGATGTCTGTTCTTCCTGGGATCCTTTTCCCATGTACGTTATGACAGAATGTTGAGTAGTCCTCTCTTGGTATTCTGTAGGTCTTTGGTGATTATATATGTCACCTGTGTTTGTATATGTCTGTTAACCCCGATATCGTAATGAAACCAATCCTCACACCTTTCCATTGGTGAACCATAAGTTTGTTTAATGAATCTGTGATTGCCCTTCTCCGTGGCAATATCTGCCCTGGTATCCATTTTTAGGTAACACCTATAAGTGATATGATATGATATGTGTCTTTCACTTTCTGACTTACTACAAGTCACGTGATTACTTCTAGACTCATCTACGGTGCTGCAAATGGCATTGTGTCCTTTTTTCCCTTGGCTTCTATTCTGCCTTAGCGAGGTCCATTTTCAACAATGTGATTCCCTGAGGGTTGTGGATTAGCTGACCTGGGCGGCCTTACCCTGCCGGCCCGCCCTCCCCAGGTGTGCCTCATTGAGGTCAATATAAACAGCGCTCCAGGCAGCAATAGCCCCTGAAGCTGTGCCTGACTCCATATTCTCTGCCCCGTCAGCAGTCTCGGGGCTGTGCTGGTGGGAGGGAGTGAGGGGCAACAGATTTGTGTGTGGCCCGCTGTGAGTGGGGCTCTGCTGGCCATTCTGCAGGAGTTGTCAGGCTGCCACCTGTAAAGAAGAGGATGTGTCACCCATACCTTCGGCTGGAATTTCTCTCCGGACAGAGGTGAGGAAGGCAAAAAGCAGTGGGGGACGGGACAGCAGGGGTATCTCAGGTAGGGCAATGGAAAGCTTCCGGAAGAGCGCCCGGGGCCAGGACCACCCTGGCTGGCCTGCAGGCACCAAGTTGGCATGCGTGCTTTCACTGGTGTGGCTCCACAGCCCTTCCTCTAGGCTTTCAAGCCCTTGTACATATTCAGGTGTTTTACCTGGGAAGGGTGGGAACAGTTCAGCAGCAGCTGGCCTGGGGCTCAGCTCACGTTTACTCATAGATGCCTCGGCACGGTCCCCCAGCTTTGCAATGAGGACGCTCCTTGCGTGGGGAGTGGGTTGCTGGCGGTATGGGAGATGGTTCCCCACCTCTGACCAATTTCAGAATTGTTTACCGCTGGAGCAAGTGCCCTGATAGGGTTTTCCTCTGTATAACTCGTGGGTTAAGGTTTTTTTTTTTTCTTTTATGTTTCAAGTTAGATTTTATTCCTCTTTTATGTATTTATAGATATAAGCATGGAAATAATTCATTCCTATAAATACATCTGTGTGACGGGAAGAACGTTTTTCTGTTTTATTTTTAAATTTTATTTTTTAAAATTTTGAAATTTAATTTTTTAGTTTTTTTATACAGCACGTTATTATTAGTTATGTATTTTATGCATATACATGTATACAGGTCAATCCCAATCTCCCAACTCATCCCACCACCACCACCCCATGGCTTCCCACTCTTGGTGTCCATACGTTTGTTCTCTACCTCTGTGTCTCTATTTCTTCCCTGCAAACCAGTTCATCTGTACCATTTTTTAGGCTCCACATATATGCATTAATATACAATATTTGTTTTCCTCTTTCTGACTTACTTCATTCTGTATGACAGTCTCTCGATCCATCGATGTCTCTACAAATGACCCAGTTTCATTCCTTTTTATGGCCGAGTAATATTCCATTTTATATATGTACCACATCTTTATCCATTCATCTGTCTGTGGGCATTTAGGTGGCTTCCATTACGTGGCTATTGTAAAGAGTGCTGCAATGAACATTGTGGTGAATGTGCCTTTTTGATTTACGGTTTTCTCTGGGTATATGCCCAGAAGTGGGATTGCTGGATCAGATGGTAATTCTAATTCTAGTTTTTTTAAGGAAACTCCATACTGTTCTCCATAGTGACTGTATCAATTTACATTCCCACCAATAGTGGAAGAGGGCTCCTTTTGTCCACACCCTCCCCAGAATTGGTTGTTTGTAGATTTTCTGATGATGCCGATTCTAACAGGTGTGAGGTGACACCTCATTGTAGTTTTGATTTGCATTTCTCTAATAATTAGTGCTGTTGAGCAGCTTTTCATGTGCGTCTTGGCCATCTCTGTGTCTCCTTTGAAGAAACCTCTCTTTAGATCTTCTGCCCATTTTTGTATTGGGTTGTTTGTTCTTTTAATATTAAGCTGCATGAGCTGTTTATATATATTGGAGATTAAACCTCTGTCCATTGATTCGTTTGCAACGACTTTCGCCCATTCTGAGGGATGCCATTTTCCATTCCCGTTTTTTTTAACAAAAAAGGAAAGAAAGGAAAAGAAGCAGAACACTAATGAGGGTAAAATATGCCTTTTGAAATGGTCGTTTTGAAATATGGACGTCCTTTGAATTTTTTGGTCGATATGTGACCCCAGGATTTGTTTTCAGGGCAGGTGTCATTTACAGGCCTGCAATGATTTTGAATATCAACTGACCATTAGCGCTGGGATTAAAGCTGCTGTTGTGTGAAACGGCCACAAGGTGGCAGCAGTTCTCCCTTACCAAATCTGGTGACTAGGGCAACAGAGCCTCAATGGAAGTGGTGTTCTAGATTGGAATTTAGAATGGAATGTGCCAGGAGAAAGCCCCTCAAGTTTGTCTCACTACTTCTTCTTCGTGTTTTTAATTTAAATTTTTTTATTTTTTATTACAGCAAGTTTGATTACAATGTTTGGCTTGTTGTAGGTGTGGAAGATGTGGTACTTTTACACATATACAGATGTCTGTTCTTCCTGGGATCCTTTTCCCATGTACGTTATGACAGAATGTTGAGTAGTCCTCTCTTGGTATTCTGTAGGTCTTTGGTGATTATATATGTCACCTGTGTTTGTATATGTCTCTTAACCCCGATATCGTAATGAAACCAATCCTCACACCTTTCCATTGGTGAACCATAAGTTTGTTTAATGAATCTGTGATTGCCCTTCTCCGTGGCAATATCTGCCCTGGTATCCATTTTTAGGTAACACCTATAAGTGATATGATATGATATGTGTCTTTCACTTTCTGACTTACTACAAGTCACGTGATTACTTCTAGACTCATCTACGGTGCTGCAAATGGCATTGTGTCCTTTTTTCCCTTGGCTTCTATTCTGCCTTAGCGAGGTCCATTTTCAACAATGTGATTCCCTGAGGGTTGTGGATTAGCTGACCTGGGCAGCCTTACCCTGCCGGCCCGCCCTCCCCAGGTGTGCCTCGTTGAGGTCAATATAAACAGCGCTCCAGGCAGCAATAGCCCCTGAAGCTGTGCCTGACTCCATATTCTCTGCCCCGTCAGCAGTCTCGGGGCTGTGCTGGTGGGAGGGAGTGAGGGGCCACAGATTTGTGGGTTGCCCGCTGTGAGTGGGGCTCTGCTGGCCATTATGCAGGAGTTGTCAGGCTGCCACCTGTAAAGAAGAGGATGTGTCACCCATACCTTCCGCTGGAATTTCTCTCCGGACAGAGGTGAGGAAGGCAAAAAGCAGTGGGGCCGGGACAGGAGGGGTATCTCAGGTAGGGCAATGGAAAGCTTCCGGAAGAGCGCCCGGGGCCAGGACCACCCTGGCTGGCCTGCAGGCACCAAGTTGGCCTGCGTGCTTTCGCTGGTGTGGCTCCACGGCCCTTCCTCTAGGCTTTCAAGACCTTGTACATATTCAGGTGTTTTACCTGGGAAGGGTGGGAACAGTTCAGCAGCAGCTGGCCTGGGGCTCAGCTCACGTTTACTCATAGATGCCTCAGCACGGTCCCCCTGCTTTGCAATGAGGATGCTCCTTGCGTAGGGGGTGGGTTGCTGGCGGTATGGGAGATGGTTCCCCACCTCTGACCAATTTCAGAATTGTTTACCGCTGGAGCAAGTGCCCTGATAGGGTTTTCCTCTGTATAACTCGTGGGTTAAGGTTTTTTTTTTTTCTTTTATGTTTCAAGTTAGATTTTATTCCTCTTTTATGTATTTATAGCTATAAGCATGGAAATAATTCATTTCTATAAATACATCTGTTTGACGGGAAGAACGTTTTTCTGTTTTATTTTTAAATTTTATTTTTTAAAATTTTGAAATTTAATTTTTATTTTTTTTATACAGCACGTTATTATTAGTTATGTATTTTATGCATATACATGTATACAGGTCAATCCCAATCTCCCAACTCATCCCACCACCACCACCCCATGGCTTCCCACACTTGGTGCCCATACGTTTGTTCTCTACCTCTGTGTCTCTATTTCTTCCCTGCAAACCAGTTCATCTGTACCATTTTTTAGGCTCCACATATATGCATTAATATACAACATTTGTTTTCCTCTTTCTGACTTACTTCATTCTGTATGACAGTCTCTCGATCCATCGATGTCTCTACAAATGACCCAGTTTCATTCCTTTTTATGGCCGAGTAATATTCCATTTTATATATATACCACATCTTTATCCATTCATCTGTCTGTGGGCATTTAGGTGGCTTCCATTACCTGGCTATTGTAAAGAGTGCTGCAACGAACATTGTGGTGAATGTGCCTTTTTGATTTGCGGTTTTCCCTGGGTATATGCCCAGAAGTGGGATTGCTGGATCAGATCGTAATTCTATTTCTAGTTTTTTTAAGGAAACTCCATACTGTTCTCCATAGTGACTGTATCAATTTACATTCCCACCAATAGTGGAAGAGGGCTCCTTTTGTCCACACCCTCCCCAGAATTGGTTGTTTGTAGATTTTCTGATGATGCCGATTCTAACAGGTGTGAGGTGATACCTCATTGTAGTTTTGATTTGCATTTTTCTAATAATTAGTGCTGTTGAGCAGCTTTTCATGTGCGTCTTGGCCATCTCTGTGTCTCCTTTGAAGAAATGTCTCTTTAGATCTTCTGCCCATTTTTGTATTGGGTTGTTTGTTTTTTTAATATTAAGCTGCGTGAGCTGTTTATATATATTGGAGATTAAACCTCTGTCCATTGATTCGTTTGCAACGACTTTCGCCCATTCTGAGGGATGCCTTTTTCCATTCCCGTTTTTTCTAACAAAAAAGGAAAGAAAGGAAAATAAGCAGAACACTAATGTGCGTAAAATATGCCTTTTGAAACGGTCGTTTTGAAATATGGATGTCCTTTGAATTTTTTGGTCGATATGTGACCCCAGGATTTGTTTTCAGGGCAGGTGTCATTTACAGGCCTGCAATGATTTTGAATATCAACTGACCATTAGCGCTGGGATTAAAGCTGCTGTTGTGTGAAACGGCCACAAGGTGGCAGCAGTTCTCCCTTACCAAATCTGGTGACTAGGGCAACAGAGCCTCAATGGAAGTGGTGTTCTAGATTGGAATTTAGAATGGAATGTGCCAGGAGAAAGCCCCTCAAGTTTGTCTCACTACTTCTTCTTCGTGTTTTTAATTTATTTATTTTTTATTTTTTATTACAGCAAGTTTGATTACAATGTTTGGCTTGTTGTAGGTGTGGAAGATGTGGTTCTTTTACACATATACAGATGTCTGTTCTTCCTGGGATCCTTTTCCCATGTACGTTATGACAGAATGTTGAGTTGTCCTCTCTTGGTATTCTGTAGGTCTTTGGTGATTATATATGTCACCTGTGTTTGTATATGTCTGTTAACCCCGATATCATAATGAAACCAATCCTCACACCTTTCCATTGGTGAACCATAAGTTTGTTTAATGAATCTGTGATTGCCCTTCTCCGTGGCAATATCTGCCCTGGTATCCATTTTTAGGTAACACCTATAAGTGATATGATATGATATGTGTCTTTCACTTTCTGACTTACTACAAGTCACGTGATTACTTCTAGACTCATCTACGGTGCTGCAAATGGCATTGTGTCCTTTTTTCCCTTGGCTTCTATTCTGCCTTAGCGAGGTCCATTTTCAACAATGTGATTCCCTGAGGGTTGTGGATTAGCTGACCTGGGCAGCCTTACCCTGCCGGCCCGCCCTCCCCAGGTGTGCCTCGTTGAGGTCAATATAAACAGCGCTCCAGGCAGCAATAGCCCCTGAAGCTGTGCCTGACTCCATATTCTCTGCCCCGTCAGCAGTCTCGGGGCTGTGCTGGTGGGAGGGAGTGAGGGGCCACAGCTTTGTGGGTGGCCCGCTGTGAGTGGGGCTCTGCTGGCCATTCTGCAGGAGTTGTCAGGCTGCCACCTGTAAAGAAGAGGATGTGTCACCCATACCTTCCGCTGGAATTTCTCTCCGGACAGAGGTGAGGAAGGCAAAAAGCAGTGGGGGCCGGGACAGGAGGGGTATCTCAGGTAGGGCAATGGAAAGCTTCCAGAAGAGCGCCCGGAGCCAGGACCACCCTGGCTGGCCTGCAGGCACCAAGTTGGCCTGCGTGCTTTCGCTGGTGTGACTCCACGGCCCTTCCTCTAGGCTTTCAAGACCTTGTACATATTCAGGTGTTTTACCTGGGAAGGGTGGGAACAGTTCAGCAGCAGCTGGCCTGGGGCTCAGCTCACGTTTACTCATAGATGCCTCGGCACGGTCCCCCAGCTTTGCAATGAGGACGCTCCTTGCGTGGGGGGTGGGTTGCTGGCGGTATGGGAGATGGTTCCCCACCTCTGACCAATTTCAGAATTGTTTACTGCTGGAGCAAGTGCCCTGATAGGGTTTTCCTCTGTATAACTCGTGGGTTAAGGTTTTTTATTTTTCTTTTATGTTTCAAGTTAGATTTTATTCCTCTTTTATGTATTTATAGATATAAGCATGGAAATAATTCATTCCTATAAATACATCTGTGTGACGGGAAGAACGTTTTTCTGTTTTATTTTTAAATTTTATTTTTTAAAATTTTGAAATTTAATTTTTATTTTTTTTATACAGCACGTTATTATTAGTTATGTATTTTATGCATATACATGTATACAGGTCAATCCCAATCTCCCAAATCATCCCACCACCACCACCCCATGGCTTCCCACACTTGGTGTCCATACGTTTGTTCTCTACCTCTGTGTCTCTATTTCTTCCTTGCAAAGCAGTTCATCTGTACCATTTTTTAGGCTCCACATATATGCATTAATATACAATATTTGTTTTCCTCTTTCTGACTTACTTCATTCTGTATGACAGTCTCTCGATCCATCGATGTCTCTACAAATGACCCAGTTTCATTCCTTTTTATGGCCGAGTAATATTCCATTTTATATATGTACCACATCTTTATCCATTCATCTGTCTGTGGGCATTTAGGTGGCTTCCATTACCTGGCTCTTGTAAAGAGTGCTGCAACGAACATTGTGGTGAATGTGCCTTTTTGATTTATGGTTTTCTCTGGGTATATGCCCAGAAGTGGGATTGCTGGATCAGATGGTAATTCTATTTCTAGTTTTTTTAAGGAAACTCCATACTGTTCTCCATAGTGACTGTATCAATTTACATTCCCACCAATAGTGGAAGAGGGCTCCTTTTGTCCACACCCTCCCCAGAATTGGTTGTTTGTAGATTTTCTGATGATGCCGATTCTAACAGGTGTGAGGTGACACCTCATTGTAGTTTTGATTTGCATTTCTCTAATAATTAGTGCTGTTGAGCAGCTTTTCATGTGCGTCTTGGCCATCTCTGTGTCTCCTTTGAAGAAACCTCTCTTTAGATCTTCTGCCCATTTTTGTATTGGGTTGTTTGTTCTTTTAATATTAAGCTGCATGAGCTGTTTATATATATTGGAGATTAAACCTCTGTCCATTGATTCGTTTGCAACGATTTTCGCCCATTCTGAGGGATGCCTTTATCCATTCCCGTTTTTTCTAACAAAAAAGGAAAGAAAGGAAAAGAAGCAGAACACTAATGTGCGTAAAATATGCCTTTTGAAACGGTCGTTTTGAAATATGGACGTCCTTTGAATTTTTTGGTCGATATGTGACCCCAGGATTTGTTTTCAGGGCAGGTGTCATTTACAGGCCTGCAATGATTTTGAATATCAACTGACCATTAGCGCTGGGATTAAAGCTGCTGTTGTGTGAAACGGCCACAAGGTGGCAGCAGTTCTCCCTTACCAAATCTGGTGACTAGGGCAACAGAGCCTCAATGGAAGTGGTGTTCTAGATTGGAATTTAGAATGGAATGTGCCAGGAGAAAGCCCCTCAAGTTTGTCTCACTACTTCTTCGTGTTTTTAATTTAATTTTTTTATTTTTTATTACAGCAAGTTTGATTACAATGTTTGGCTTGTTGTAGGTGTGGAAGATGTGGTTCTTTTACACATATACAGATGTCTGTTCTTCCTGGGATCCTTTTCCCATGTACCTTATGACAGAATGTTGAGTAGTCCTCTCTTGGTATTCTGTAGGTCTTTGGTGATTATATATGTCACCTGTGTTTGTATATGTCCGTTAACCCCGTTATCGTAATGAAACCAATCCTCACACCTTTCCATTGGTGAACCATAAGTTTGTTTAATGAATCTGTGATTGCCCTTCTCCGTGGCAATATCTGCCCTGGTATCCATTTTTAGGTAACACCTATAAGGGATATGATATGATATGTGTCTTTCACTTTCTGACTTACTACAAGTCACGTGATTACTTCTAGACTCATCTACGGTGCTGCAAATGGCATTGTGTCCTTTTTTCCCTTGGCTTCTATTCTGCCTTAGCGAGGTCCATTTTCAACAATGTGATTCCCTGAGGGTTGTGGATTAGCTGACCTGGGCAGCCTTACCCTGCCGGCCCGCCCTCCCCAGGTGTGCCTCGTTGAGGTCAATATAAACAGCGCTCCAGGCAGCAATAGCCCCTGAAGCTGTGCCTGACTCCATATTCTCTGCCCCGTCAGCAGTCTCGGGGCTGTGCTGGTGGGAGGGAGTGAGGGGCCACAGATTTGTGGGTGGCCCGCTGTGAGTGGGGCTCTGCAGGCCATTCTGCAGGAGTTGTCAGGCTGCCATCTGTAAAGAAGAGGATGTGTCACCCATACCTTCCGCTGGAATTTCTCTCCGGACAGAGGTGAGGAAGGCAAAATGCAGTGGGGGCCGGGACAGGAGGGGTATCCCAGGTAGGGCAATGGAAAGCTTCCGGAAGAGCGCCCGGGGCCAGGACCACCCTGGCTGGCCTGCAGGCACCAAGTTGGCCTGCGTGCTTTCGCTGGTGTGGCTCCTCGGCCCTTCCTCTAGGCTTTCAAGACCTTGTACATATTCAGGTGTTTTACCTGGGAAGGGTGGGAACAGTTCAGCAGCAGCTGGCCTGGGGCTCAGCTCACGTTTACTCATAGATGCCTCGGCACGGTCCCCCAGCTTTGCAATGAGGACGCTCCTTGCGTGGGGGGTGGGTTGCTGGCGGTATGGGAGATGGTTCCCCACCTCTGACCAATTTCAGAAATGTTTACTGCTGGAGCAAGTGCCCTGATAGGGTTTTCCTCTGTATAACTCGTGGGTTAAGGTTTTTTATTTTTCTTTTATGTTTCAAGTTAGATTTTATTCCTCTTTTATGTATTCATAGATATAAGCATGGAAATAATTCATTCCTATAAATACATCTGTGTGACGGGAAGAACGTTTTTCTGTTTTATTTTTAAATTTTATTTTTTAAAATTTTGAAATTTAATTTTTATTTTTTTTTATACAGCACGTTATTATTAGTTATGTATTTTATGCATATACATGTATACAGGTCAATCCCAATCTCCCAAATCATCCCACCACCACCACCCCATGGCTTCCCACACTTGGTGTCCATACGTTTGTTCTCTACCTCTGTGTCTCTATTTCTTCCTTGCAAAGCAGTTCATCTGTACCATTTTTTAGGCTCCACATATATGCATTAATATACAATATTTGTTTTCCTCTTTCTGACTTACTTCATTCTGTATGACAGTCTCTCGATCCATCGATGTCTCTACAAATGACCAAGTTTCATTCCTTTTTATGGCCGAGTAATATTCCATTTTATATATGTACCACATCTTTATCCATTCATCTGTCTGTGGGCATTTAGGTGGCTTCCATTACCTGGCTCTTGTAAAGAGTGCTGCAACGAACATTGTGGTGAATGTGCCTTTTTGATTTATGGTTTTCTCTGGGTATATGCCCAGAAGTGGGATTGCTGGATCAGATGGTAATTCTATTTCTAGTTTTTTTAAGGAAACTCCATACTGTTCTCCATAGTGACTGTATCAATTTACATTCCCACCAATAGTGGAAGAGGGCTCCTTTTGTCCACACCCTCCCCAGAATTGGTTGTTTGTAGATTTTCTGATGATGCCGATTCTAACAGGTGTGAGGTGACACCTCATTGTAGTTTTGATTTGCATTTCTCTAATAATTAGTGCTGTTGAGCAGCTTTTCATGTGCGTCTTGGCCATCTCTGTGTCTCCTTTGAAGAAACCTCTCTTTAGATCTTCTGCCCATTTTTGTATTGGGTTGTTTGTTCTTTTAATATTAAGCTGCATGAGCTGTTTATATATATTGGAGATTAAACCTCTGTCCATTGATTCGTTTGCAACGATTTTCGCCCATTCTGAGGGATGCCTTTATCCATTCCCGTTTTTTCTAACAAAAAAGGAAAGAAAGGAAAAGAAGCAGAACACTAATGTGCGTAAAATATGCCTTTTGAAACGGTCGTTTTGAAATATGGACGTCCTTTGAATTTTTTGGTCGATATGTGACCCCAGGATTTGTTTTCAGGGCAGGTGTCATTTACAGGCCTGCAATGATTTTGAATATCAACTGACCATTAGCGCTGGGATTAAAGCTGCTGTTGTGTGAAACGGCCACAAGGTGGCAGCCGTTCTCCCTTACCAAATCTGGTGACTAGGGCAACAGAGCCTCAATGGAAGTGGTGTTCTAGATTGGAATTTAGAATGGAATGTGCCAGGAGAAAGCCCCTCAAGTTTGTCTCACTACTACTTCTTCGTGTTTTTAATTTAATTTTTTTTTTATTTTTTATTACAGCAAGTTTGATTACAATGTTTGGCTTGTTGTAGGTGTGGAAGATGTGGTTCTTTTACACATATACAGATGTCTGTTCTTCCTGGGATCCTTTTCCCATGTACGTTATGACAGAATGTTGAGTAGTCCTCTCTTGGTATTCTGTAGGTCTTTGGTGATTATATATGTCACCTGTGTTTGTATATGTCTCTTAACCCCGATATCATAATGAAACCAATCCTCACACCTTTCCATTGGTGAACCATAAGTTTGTTTAATGAATCTGTGATTGCCCTTCTCCGTGGCAATATCTGCCCTGGTATCCATTTTTAGGTAACACCTATAAGTGATATGATATGATATGTGTCTTTCACTTTCTGACTTACTACAAGTCACGTGATTACTTCTAGACTCATCTACGGTGCTGCAAATGGCATTGTGTCCTTTTTTCCCTTGGCTTCTATTCTGCCTTAGCGAGGTCCATTTTCAACAATGTGATTCCCTGAGGGTTGTGGATTAGCTGACCTGGGCAGCCTTACCCTGCCGGCCCGCCCTCCCCAGGTGTGCCTCGTTGAGGTCAATATAAACAGCGCTCCAGGCAGCAATAGCCCCTGAAGCTGTGCCTGACTCCATATTCTCTGCCCCGTCAGCAGTCTCGGGGCTGTGCTGGTGGGAGGGAGTGAGGGGCCACAGCTTTGTGGGTGGCCCGCTGTGAGTGGGGCTCTGCTGGCCATTCTGCAGGAGTTGTCAGGCTGCCACCTGTAAAGAAGAGGATGTGTCACCCATACCTTCCGCTGGAATTTCTCTCCGGACAGAGGTGAGGAAGGCAAAAAGCAGTGGGGGCCGGGACAGGAGGGGTATCTCAGGTAGGGCAATGGAAAGCTTCCAGAAGAGCGCCCGGAGCCAGGACCACCCTGGCTGGCCTGCAGGCACCAAGTTGGCCTGCGTGCTTTCGCTGGTGTGACTCCACGGCCCTTCCTCTAGGCTTTCAAGACCTTGTACATATTCAGGTGTTTTACCTGGGAAGGGTGGGAACAGTTCAGCAGCAGCTGGCCTGGGGCTCAGCTCACGTTTACTCATAGATGCCTCGGCACGGTCCCCCAGCTTTGCAATGAGGACGCTCCTTGCGTGGGGGGTGGGTTGCTGGCGGTATGGGAGATGGTTCCCCACCTCTGACCAATTTCAGAATTGTTTACTGCTGGAGCAAGTGCCCTGATAGGGTTTTCCTCTGTATAACTCGTGGGTTAAGGTTTTTTATTTTTCTTTTATGTTTCAAGTTAGATTTTATTCCTCTTTTATGTATTTATAGATATAAGCATGGAAATAATTCATTCCTATAAATACATCTGTGTGACGGGAAGAACGTTTTTCTGTTTTATTTTTAAATTTTATTTTTTAAAATTTTGAAATTTAATTTTTATTTTTTTTATACAGCACGTTATTATTAGTTATGTATTTTATGCATATACATGTATACAGGTCAATCCCAATCTCCCAAATCATCCCACCACCACCACCCCATGGCTTCCCACACTTGGTGTCCATACGTTTGTTCTCTACCTCTGTGTCTCTATTTCTTCCTTGCAAAGCAGTTCATCTGTACCATTTTTTAGGCTCCACATATATGCATTAATATACAATATTTGTTTTCCTCTTTCTGACTTACTTCATTCTGTATGACAGTCTCTCGATCCATCGATGTCTCTACAAATGACCCAGTTTCATTCCTTTTTATGGCCGAGTAATATTCCATTTTATATATGTACCACATCTTTATCCATTCATCTGTCTGTGGGCATTTAGGTGGCTTCCATTACCTGGCTCTTGTAAAGAGTGCTGCAACGAACATTGTGGTGAATGTGCCTTTTTGATTTATGGTTTTCTCTGGGTATATGCCCAGAAGTGGGATTGCTGGATCAGATGGTAATTCTATTTCTAGTTTTTTTAAGGAAACTCCATACTGTTCTCCATAGTGACTGTATCAATTTACATTCCCACCAATAGTGGAAGAGGGCTCCTTTTGTCCACACCCTCCCCAGAATTGGTTGTTTGTAGATTTTCTGATGATGCCGATTCTAACAGGTGTGAGGTGACACCTCATTGTAGTTTTGATTTGCATTTCTCTAATAATTAGTGCTGTTGAGCAGCTTTTCATGTGCGTCTTGGCCATCTCTGTGTCTCCTTTGAAGAAACCTCTCTTTAGATCTTCTGCCCATTTTTGTATTGGGTTGTTTGTTCTTTTAATATTAAGCTGCATGAGCTGTTTATATATATTGGAGATTAAACCTCTGTCCATTGATTCGTTTGCAACGATTTTCGCCCATTCTGAGGGATGCCTTTATCCATTCCCGTTTTTTCTAACAAAAAAGGAAAGAAAGGAAAAGAAGCAGAACACTAATGTGCGTAAAATATGCCTTTTGAAACGGTCGTTTTGAAATATGGACGTCCTTTGAATTTTTTGGTCGATATGTGACCCCAGGATTTGTTTTCAGGGCAGGTGTCATTTACAGGCCTGCAATGATTTTGAATATCAACTGACCATTAGCGCTGGGATTAAAGCTGCTGTTGTGTGAAACGGCCACAAGGTGGCAGCAGTTCTCCCTTACCAAATCTGGTGACTAGGGCAACAGAGCCTCAATGGAAGTGGTGTTCTAGATTGGAATTTAGAATGGAATGTGCCAGGAGAAAGCCCCTCAAGTTTGTCTCACTACTTCTTCGTGTTTTTAATTTAATTTTTTTACTTTTTATTACAGCAAGTTTGATTACAATGTTTGGCTTGTTGTAGGTGTGGAAGATGTGGTTCTTTTACACATATACAGATGTCTGTTCTTCCTGGGATCCTTTTCCCATGTACCTTATGACAGAATGTTGAGTAGTCCTCTCTTGGTATTCTGTAGGTCTTTGGTGATTATATATGTCACCTGTGTTTGTATATGTCAGTTAACCCCGTTATCGTAATGAAACCAATCCTCACACCTTTCCATTGGTGAACCATAAGTTTGTTTAATGAATCTGTGATTGCCCTTCTCCGTGGCAATATCTGCCCTGGTATCCATTTTTAGGTAACACCTATAAGTGATATGATATGATATGTGTCTTTCACTTTCTGACTTACTACAAGTCACGTGATTACTTCTAGACTCATCTACGGTGCTGCAAATGGCATTGTGTCCTTTTTTCCCTTGGCTTCTATTCTGCCTTAGCGAGGTCCATTTTCAACAATGTGATTCCCTGAGGGTTGTGGATTAGCTGACCTGGGCAGCCTTACCCTGCCGGCCCGCCCTCCCCAGGTGTGCCTCGTTGAGGTCAATATAAACAGCGCTCCAGGCAGCAATAGCCCCTGAAGCTGTGCCTGACTCCATATTCTCTGCCCCGTCAGCAGTCTCGGGGCTGTGCTGGTGGGAGGGAGTGAGGGGCCACAGATTTGTGGGTTGCCCGCTGTGAGTGGGGCTCTGCTGGCCATTCTGCAGGAGTTGTCAGGCTGCCATCTGTAAAGAAGAGGATGTGTCACCCATACCTTCCGCTGGAATTTCTCTCCGGACAGAGGTGAGGAAGGCAAAAAGCAGTGGGGGCCAGGACAGGAGGGGTATCCCAGGTAGGGCAATGGAAAGCTTCCGGAAGAGCGCCCGGGGCCAGGACCACCCTGGCTGGCCTGCAGGCACCAAGTTGGCCTGCGTGCTTTCGCTGGTGTGGCTCCTCGGCCCTTCCTCTAGGCTTTCAAGCCCTTGTACATATTCAGGTGTTTTACCTGGGAAGGGTGGGAACAGTTCAG